>NC_091285.1:634153604-634461937 GCF_032444005.1 Ranitomeya imitator
CAAATGAGACTGCCATCAGTCTTCTCAGGAGAGCTCAGGACATGCTTGCCTGCTCGAACCTTAGGCTTCATAAAATAGCCTCAAACAGCCAAGAACTCATGGAAGCATTCCCTTCTCAAGACCTATGTAATGGTCTCAGAGACCTGGACCTGGGGTCAGACCCCGCACCAATGCAACGCAGCCTCGGGCTTCTCTGGAATCTACAATCAGACACTTTCACCTTTCAGGTCAGCCAGGAAGAAAGGCCTTTCACACGTAGAGGCGTCCTGTCTACCATCAACAGTCTGTACGACCCCTTGGGTTTCGCAGCTCCTGTTACTATACAAGGCAAGGCCCTACTAAGAGACTTAACTAGGGAAACATCTGACTGGGATGCACCTCTGCCACCTGATAAGAGGATCCAGTGGGAAGAGTGGAAGAACTCGTTAGCGGCACTCTCCAACTTGCATATGCCAAGACCATACACCCCTGTGCCATCTACTGAGATACAGAGCCAAAGACTGTACGTATTTGCAGATGCTTCTGTCAAAGCAATTGCAGCTGTTGCCTACCTCAAAACTGTAGACTCCAAATGTCAGTGCCACATTGGTTTCGTCATGGGAAAGGCCAAACTCGCACCCCAACCAGAGCACACTATACCCAGGTTAGAGCTTTGTGCCGCAGTCTTAGCCGTTGAGTTAGCGGAGTTCATCGCATCCGAAATGGATATCGACCTGACACAAGCCAAGTTCTACTCAGACAGCAAAGTAGTCCTGGGATATATCCACAACGAAACCAGGCGATTCTACGTTTATGTCAATAACAGAGTGCTACGAATCAGGAGATCAGTTCACCCACAGCAGTGGCATTACATACCCACAGACCAGAATCCCGCAGATCATGCAACTAGAGCAGTTGACGCAAGTCGACTAGGCAGCACAACGTGGCTCTCTGGACCAAAACTATTGTACATTGAGGAATGTTTTCCAGACACCTTCGAACTTGTAGGAGAGGACTCAGATGCTGAAATCCGCCCTCAGGTGTCTACACTACATACAATGACCTCTGTTATCCAGCTTGGATCTTGCAGGTTCAACAGATTCTCAAGTTGGAAGTCACTTACTCAAGCCATTACCTGCCTGACACATATAGCTCGCATATTCAGGACCACCAGAACTCATGACATGGAAAAATGTAAAGGAGCAGCGAGGCTTACCCACGAAAGCCTAATCACCTTCATGGCTGAAGCTGCAGCTATAATCAATGCAAGACCCCTGGTTCCAGTTCCTAACGACCCTCAGGAGCCTTTGTTATTGACTCCAGCTACTTTACTTACCCAGAAAACAGGACTGTCCAGTGCCCCTCCAGGAGGGTTCGACGCGAATGACCTCCACAAGCGCCAATGGAGACAGGTACAAAGTCTTGCAAATACTTTCTGGGACAGGTGGCGCAAACAATATTTGTCTACCCTGCAGCCACGGACGAAGTGGCAATCTACTAAACCTAATCTGAACATAGGTGACCTTGTTCTTGTGAAAGACTGTCAGATTCACCGGAACCAGTGGCCACTTGGTCTAGTTACCGCAACGTTCCCGAGCAAGGACGGCAACATCCGCAAAGTTGAGCTAAGGATGACCAAAGGGAATGAACCTAAGACATTTTCCAGACCGGTATCTGAACTGGTCCTATTGTTGCCTTCGGAAGAAAGGAGTAGTGACATCCGTTGATGCCAGACGGGGAGTGTTCTGTCTCCGCCATCTAATATTGTTACCCTGATTATTTGCTTGCATAATTGCAGTTTCCTCAGTATACAGTATTGATATATTCATGCCTTTATTCATCTGTGATGCTTTGGCTCCCTCTAGCGGTCAGAGATATGTTGGCAGTTCAATCTTGTTTTTGTATTATCCATGTCTGATTCTCCTCCTCCTTTGCAATGCATTATGGTAGCTCAGCCTCCATTTCCCTCCATTTTTCCTTTCACTTTCTTCAGTTTGCCTTCAAGGAAAGACGCTTCACTTCATCCCCCTTGCGATTGCATTGCCGGTATGTCTTTATGCTTCCTATAGATATTCCTGCTCTATATTAGCTTAGTTTAACCAGTTGTACTCCCAGTTTAGTCACTAGCTTTCTAAATGTTATGCATAATGTATATCATGTGTATTATGTATCTGTTCTATGCCATGTACTGATTCTATGTATATCATTGTTCACAGTTTCACCGCATCAATATACCACTACGTTTAATAAAGCACAGACACAACCACAGTCTCCTTATTGGACCCCGGTATAGCGGTTTAGCTGACTGTATAGCTACGTATGAGCCTGCCTCAGCTAGTGAGGACAGAACAGTAACAATCCTGTTTTTTTCTCTGTAGTTTTAGTTCTAATGATGTATAATAATTCTTTTTATATTCTTAGACGCTGATGTAAAAAAAAAAAGTAAATAAGATTGTGACATAAAAATCCATTTCAATTCACCACATGCAGGAACAAATATACCGTAATTAGATTTAGATGCATTAATTCAATTTACTATTTACGTGGCATGAATTGTAATTTTCACAACTAGCTAAGGTTATTAATTAAACCTGTCATAAATAGCACTAAATAGAGGTATTCTGGAGGACAGACCGACTATACATTGAGGTTACATCTGTTCATTTTTGTATATGTTTCCAGCATCCTCTTTTGTTAAAGAAGTTGATCCGTACAATGTCCTTTATAAATATCTATTTTTAACCCATAAACAATTTTGTAATTTATTTTATTTAAAAATTACATACTGATTCCCATGTCCAGCTAATCCTTATATCTGTTTTTTTTTTAAAGTTTACTTCCTGTAAAGTTTCATTTGAGCGGAAACTCAAACGGAACATCACAGGAGGCTGGCGCTGCACTCACTTCTCCACTTCTCCCTCCGGTCACCCCATTTGGTATAGGACATCATTAGGGGGCTGCGCTTCAGGCCCTTTCCACAGTTCACTTTTATTGCCACCCGTTTATGATGCCCAGAATCAATAGAGCTAGTAGAAGCTGTGGAAGAAGTGACTGCAGTGCCAGCACACTTCTGTCCACGCTGGCATGCAGTGTGTTTCTCTGAAATAGGATGTCATCAGCAGGCAGTGATAGAAGCAGGGTCACTCACATTTCAGAGAAACAAGCTGTGGTCACTTCTCCCATAAGCACTATTAATTTTTTTATGTCATCAAGGGTGGCAATGAAAGAAACAGTGGTAAGTGACTGCAGCGCCGCCATCAGATGACCTCCTGTTCCGGGCGGAGTGATAGAAGGAAGAAGTTACTGTAGGGCCGTAATCCTGATGACGTCTCGTTTGAGAATTCCATTAAACGAAACGTCACAGGAAGTCAAATAAAAAAAATACACATAGGGATTAACCCGACAGGAATAAGAGTAGGCTATTTTATAATAAAGCAAATAACAAAAGTGGTTAGGGATTAAAGATAGATATTTACAAAGGACATTTTAGGTATCAGGCCACCCCTTTAAAATCGCCATTGACCATTCATTATAATGGATGAAGGTGGAGGTGGCTCATACTTGTTGAGGGAAGGGTATCTCCTCTTAGATGAAATCAGCCATTAATTAGATGGTATCTGAGATACTCCTCAACTACCTATATTCACTTTTATAGTCCATACTTACCCATGTTCTTGGATAATTATCTGAGTCTAGGTTCACATTAGCATTTCTGTGCACAGCATATCATCTGCATGCGCAAACGCATGCCAAAACGCATGCAAACGCATGTTTACTCTGCGTTTTTTAACCACATGATCTCACGCAAGATGGTAAAAAATGCTGCGTGTGCATGCGTTTCTATGCATTTTGCATGCGTTTGCGTTGCTTATGCGCATGCGTACGGCATTTTCCAATGGACATGGCTTATGGGATTTCTATATATAGACCCTGCACAGATGAAATCCTCATCTTTTGATGCTGTATCCTTCTGCAAGCTCTTAGCGTGGAGAGCTTCAATCTGAATCTGGATTTATCAATGAAATTGGCTTTTGCTTTTGCTGTGGCTTGTGAGGAAGAAAGAAGAGAAAGATGGAGAAGACGTTGTCATCGCTATTTGCAACACCCCATTGTTTAGGTCCGAGAGAGCCGTTGGGCCTACCACTCATTGTACACCAACCTTCATGAGAACCCACAAAAGTTTTTTGAATACACGAGGATGTCTGAACACAGCTTAGATGAATTGCTGCATCATGTGTGAGGATCCATCACTAGGCCGGACACACAGCTAAGTAAAGCAATTCCTGCTGAGGAATTTCTGTTGGTGACCCTAAGGTTCGTAATTTTGAAAAAAAAAAAACCTGTAATTAATATTCTTGTTATAAAAGCCATGTACTGATTTTTTTTCCATTTTCTTTTCCACAGGTTCCTGGCTACCGGAGAGACCGTAAGATCTTTACATTTTCAATTTTGGATTGGACTGTCCACCCTTTCTGGGATTGTTGGAGACACCTGCTGTGCATTGTGTGACGTTCGCAATGCAGAGTTCCCCCCCCAACCCACAACTGAACTCTGGCTGAAAAATGAAGAAAAATTCAAGGAAATTTGTAATTTTCCCAACTGTGTGGGGGCTGTGGACGGCAAACACATTCGGATTCTAAAACCTGCTGGAAGTGGATCTGAGTACTTCAATTATAAAAAATGCTTTTCCATTGTTTTCATGGTAATTGTGGATGTTGAGTATAGACTTCTGCCGTTGGCTCATTTGGACGAGGAAATGACTCTCAGACTTTCAAAAACTTTGACAAGGGACAACGTTTGTATGCTAATAATTTCAATTTTCCACCACCACAACCTCTTCCGAACACTGAAGGACCGCCAATGCCATTTGTTGTTGTTGGGGATGAGGCGTTTCAACTGTGCGCCAACCTCAAAAAAACATACCCAAGTCGGGACTTGAATCACACCAAAAGGATTTTCAACTACAGACTGGCAAGGGCATGAAGGATGTGGTGTGTGCCTTTGGTTTGCTGGCAGCTAAATGGCGCATTTTGGGAACACCAATCAATCTTAAAATAGAGACAATTGATGAGGTTGCGGAAGCGTGTGTTTTTCTGCATAATTACTTCCTGGCAAAGAGCAACCCCAATTCAAACTGGAGGAACCTGTTAATACCACATTGCCGGATTATCATGCTCACCCTCTGAGGACTACAGTGGAAGTTGCCCAAATGAGGGATAAATTGGCTGCCTACTTTGTCTCTGATATTGGACGTGTGTCATGGCAAGATGAAATGGTTTAAGCTGTAAGTAAGTCAAATGTACCTGTAATGTTATGTACTTGTATTTTTTGCTGACTGTAATATTGACACCTTTGATGTAACTTTAAAAATAAAAACTTTAACTGTAACACCCGTTAATACTTCACTGAACTCAACAATACACACATTTTTAAATGAACAGCTAAACACTTCACTCAACAATACACTCAACAGTACACACGTTTAAATAAAGAGCTAAAGAAAACAAAGTGAGATAGTTATTGTGAATCAAAATAATTTTTATTAACAAAAATAAGAACTATTTTACATTTTTAAAAAAATGAAAATGTGATTACTTTCGGGTTCTCCAGGAGGAAGTGACATAGTGGACCGGGGGGTGTTGGGCTATGATGGTAGGCTTGGAGTGGTTGGGGAAGTAGGGAAGTGGAAGTGGCAGACAATTGGAGGATTGGGTCAGACACATTGGCGGAGAACACATTGGGGGAAGAGAACACATTAGGAGTGGAAAACAAGTTGGAAGGGATTGACACATTGGATGGGAAAGAACCAAGGGAAGGTGTGGACAGAGTTGAAAACAAAGACACATTCGTAGGTGAGGGGGGAGTGGGTTGTTAATGTTTTTTGCCATTTTTACGTTTCCTGGATTTGGTTTTGCTGCTTCCTCGGCCTTTTCCTTCCTGTTGATGCATAGTGGGAGTGGAAGTCTGGGCTGCTGCACTCAGCTGCATCGAAGAAGTGGAAGGCTGGGCTGCTGCACTCAGCTGCATGGTGTAGCTGGGTAGTGTTTGAACAGTCCTAATGTCCAACGGTGGTTGTGGTGGTGGTGGATAGTGCCACTGATGCTGTCCTGGAGCTGGTTGCCCTGTAGGGAAAGAACTTGGTGCCTGCTGCTGATATCGGGACTGCTGCATGGCCACAGTGTAAGCATCCTTACAGGCCTTCATCACATAGAGCTTTAGATCAGGACTAAGTTTTTCCGTCATGCCCCGTTCTATAGCACAAAAATAATGTCTAGCCGGTCTATTAATGTCAGCTTCCAGGCGGTCAAGACATCTCTGGACGTCCTGGAAAAGTGTGTTCACGTGAGTGAATCCACTATCCAGTCTTTCTACAACCGCATTCATCCCAGCCTGGAAGACCGAGCTTAAGTGAATAAACTCGGGCATGACTGACCTCTCCCAGGCCCTCTGCCGCTGGCGAGCAGACCCAAGTAATGTAGTGGCAGAGGGCTAGGCTGTTCCCCAGCCTGTGAAGACTGCCTGGTTGCTCCATCGCTGGTGGATGATTGGGTCTGTTCGTTGGCTGGTCGATGAGGGGCCGCTCCAACAGAGGACGATCCAGGTTCTGTGGTGCTGCACCAGGTTCTGTGTGGATAATAAATGAAAAACATTAGTAAAAAAAAAATTAAAGTTTAAATAATAGTAAGACAACACAAAAGATACATTCGCTGAGAAAGCGTATGCCTCAGAAAAAAAAGCCGCTGATAGTACTTATATTTTCGGACTTTTATGAGCAGCACCACTTTGAGCCCGAACCTCCTCTCTCATGTCCTTATTGAAGCGATCCTTCATAGAATGCCAATGAACTTTTACTCTCTTCACTGAGAAGGGGGGCGAAAAAAAAATTATTGTAGAAAGACACCAACATTTACAACAAAACCAACGCGTAAAAGACCACATTGCAATACTCACGAAAAAGCTTTCTGACTTGTGGTCTTGCATGGTCCCAATCATCCAACAGCGATCTGGCCACTTCTTCCTAGAGTCGTCGGAATGATTCCGATCACGGGGGTCCCACAATGCTGCTTGCTCTTGCATAGCCTGAATAAGGACCTTGTTATCGATATCCAGTTGTCCTTCCTCATGTTGTGGAACATATAGATGAAATACAAAAAAAAATGTGTAAGTAAAACTGAAAACAAATTCAATTACAACTATGATAAAGGCTACTTACACCCCGTCTTTTCTCCTCAGCAACTTGAGGCCAGCGACCCTGGGAAGAATCATTTCCACTAGACTGCTCCTGCTCGTCTGCACTGGAAGGTACCTGTAAAGAAAATACATAGTATTGACAGTCAATACATACCAATCAGTAAATCAAATGTGGTTACATAATCTTTGTCATGTCCACTTTTGGGACCTTCAGTGGAGAACATGTTGGAAGAGCAGGCAGCAGTCAAGTGAAACACCAGAGAAAAGAAAAGAAAAATGTAACTTGGTAAAAGCCAAACACAATGTAGCACAAAAAATAAATGGACACAAATATTTATATTACAGGCAGTAGTCAAACAACACAGCAGTCAGGCAGCACCAGGAAAGGAGCTCCAGGACGGCAGCAGCACCAGGAAGGCAACAGCACCAGGATGGCAGCAGCACCATGACGGCAGCAGCACCAGGACGGCAGGAGCACCAGGACAGCAGGAGCACCAGGACGGCTGGAGCACCAGGACGGCAGCAGCACCAGGAAGGCAACAGCACGGCTGGAGCACCAGGATAGCAGCAGCACCAGGATGGCAGGAGCACCAGGACGGCAGGAGAGACAGGACAGCAGGAGCACCAGGACGGCAGCAGCACCAGGACGGCAGGAGCACCAGGACGGCAGCAGCACCAGGACGGCAGGAGCACCAGGACAGCAGGAGCACCAGGACAGCAGGAGCACCAGGATGACTGGAGCACCAGGATGGCAGGAGCACCAGGATGGCAGCAGCACCAGGATGGCAGCAGCACCAGGACGGCAGGAGCACCAGGACAGCAGGAGCATCAGGACGGGCAGAAACACCAGGATGGCAGGAGCACCAGGACGGCAGCAGCACCAGGACAGCAGGAGCACCAGGACGGCAGCAGCACCAGGACGGCAGGAGCACCGGGACGGCAGGAGCACCAGGACGGCAGGAGCACCAGGACGGCAGCAGCACCAGGACGGCAGGAGCACCAGGACAGCAGGAGCACCAGGATGGCTTGAGCACCAGGATGGCAGCAGCACCAGGACGGCAGGAGCATCAGGACGGGCAGCAGCACCAGGACAGCAGGAGCATAAGAACAGGCAGCAGCATCAGGACCACAGCAGCGCCAGGATGGGCAGCAGCAAACAGTCTACAAGGAAAAGAAAAAAATTGGTACAGTATACACAGGACAGCAGCAACAGGACCCTAGCAGTCTACAATGGACATGAAAAAAAAATAGTACAGGGTACAGACTGCAAAGAGAAACAGACATTTTCAAAGCTTCTATACTTACATTCAGCAGCACCAGGACGGCAGTACCAGAAATACGGCAGCAACAGGAAAGTGGCATAATCAGGAAGACGGCAGCAGCACCAGGACTGGAGCAGCAAACAGTCTACAAGGAAAAGAAAAAAATTAGTACAGAGTACACAGGATGGCAACAACAGGACCGGAGCAGCAAACAGTCTACAAGGAACAGGAAAAAATAGTACAGAGTACAGACTGCAAAGGGAAACAGAAATTTTCAAAGCTTCTGTGACACCGCTAGGGCCCTGGGGTACTTGGAACCAGGTCAGACAATTCTTAAAGGGGTGGTCACAGCAGCAGTGACCCGGTCCGTGGCCCTGGGCATGCAATAAAGGTGGTGAGGGAATGTTTGTAGGAGATTTCACGTGATGCCACCTGTGGTGTTCGGCTATAGATGACCGACGCTGCTTAAGGGGACCGCTGGGGCTGGTGGTGTTGCAGCTGAGATGGCTTGGCTCCCCACAGGTAGAGCAGGGCCCCATGGCTATCAGAACAGCTTATGAGGGATGGTGGACATTGAGGTGCAGGAATGAGGGTGCAGGAAATGATTGGCGGACATAAGGACTGCAGTTTATTTACCTTTAATTGCAGGTGCAGTCTGGGGCACTGGTGACAGGTGATCATGGAGGTCTGGGCAGCATGGAAGCATTTCAGAGTCTACCTAGCCAGGTGGATTTGGAGGCCTTCCCTCTGAGCTGCTCACTAGGTCCTTGATGCCTTAAGCTCTCCACAAGTCCCTATTACTGTCTGTCCATGAAATAGAACATTCCCCGCATGGCAGGCAGCTTGAGGCTGTTCCAGGTGTCACTCCCTAGTGGTGGCTCCGGGTTCTAGAATGTTGCTGTGCCTCTGGGTGTTAGCTGGGGCCAGGGGACTTGCAATCTCCTGCCCTTCGGTTTTAGTTGCTGGGCCTGCAGTTCCCACACAACCATGGACTCCGGTGTCCAGTCTTTGGTGCTCAGTCCTGGGGTGAGCTCAGTCACAGCTCCAATCCCTTAAGTTCTCCTCACTTGCCTCCTCTTCCTTCCTCTCAGAGTCACACACTAAGACTAATTCCCTAACCCCACCTCCAGCCAGAACTTATAGGGAAGCTCCATAAAACGGGTGTTAGAGCTCCCCCTTCTGGTCTGGAGTCTGGGAAGGTGTTGCATGCAGATGTGACGGTATCCTTGGGCCCTGCTGGTTATCATTCTCCGGTTCCCTGGACCTCTTGCTCCTTCCGTCCCAGTACCACTGTCCCGTTTGGGTCTGACCCTCTGGTTTCTGAAGCTGTTGCATGTGAGCTTCCTTGGCTGCGCCGTGTCTATTCCTGTATAGGGGTTCGCTTGCCAGAGCTCCCTCTGGGGTATTCTGTGTTTCAGCCCAGGGGGTTCTCCCTTTTGGGTTCACATGCTTTATATCCTGAATAAAGCTTTTCTGATTCATCCAACATCCTTGTCCGACTGGTTCCTAGGGTTCAGCTTCCACACAGTCCTCTGTGGTCTAGTGGGTTCACTTAGTTTGCTCCGCCTGCCTTGGCGTGACCGCATGATTCATTAAGTGGTGTGCACATCTTAAATATTTTAGCTCCTTATCCTCAGGAAGACTGGTGTAGCGTGAGTATGCGCTACACCAGTCTTGATGAATCGACCCCAATGTGTTGAACCAAAACTTTGATTGTCTGTAGCTGTCACAGATATGGATCTACTCTTGGATGTGGTAAGACAGCAGCCTGGGGATTTTTCCTTAGTACAGTTTGAAATGAGAGAGTTGAGGGCAAAATCCAAGGAATCATTTAGGGTACGTCAACACAGATTCCAAAAATTCAAGGCAAATTGGTGGTGGTGACACAGCAAAATCTGCATTTGTAATGTACTTCTTCTGATTTCACCCATCTACATTCAAAAGGATGAAATCCAAGGTAAGAATTACAAAAAAAAAGCTATACTCTTCTTTGGAACACATCTTTCATGCGGTATTAGTGTTATTTTGACCCCTGTATTGAGACTTGGCATGTTTACAACAACTTTTGAAGCCCTATTTAAAATGCATTAAGTCTAGATAAGCCGTCCACACCTGCATACACAAAATGCTACTCTTCAAGTGTCTGGATGTATATATGACAGTAAATAATACTATTTATACCAAAATTGCTTTCAAATCTGCAGAGGAAAATTGCTATCATCTAGCATTCATTTACCATAACAGTCAATGGATATCTAATATACTAAGGGACGACTTCCCTGCAACGAGAAAAAAAACTGTGTGCTGATGAGGCCTCTGGAATCAGATGGAAGGTTTTATGAGATTTCTCAGTAAAGGCTATTACTTTAAAGGAAGAGCCAGAAGGTCTAAAGAGACATCACAGCGCTGGAGTAAAATAAGACTTTGGGGAAAGAGTTTTCTGTGTGTACGGAATATACTGTGTGCTACGTGGAAATACCATGAAAAGTTTTCATTGTCTATATGATATTTTTAAATTTTTGCAGGACTTTATACAGTTTAAAAACTCTTGTGAGTTTATTATTGCAATCCTTTATTTCAGGGTCTTTTTGACTACCATTCCTAGTGGGAAATTGGGTACGTGGCTTTTTGATGACAATGGCTAATTTCAGTCCTGCCAGGTAAAGGAAGATAGTAACTTAAGTCCACCACTGCATTTTTGGCTTACTATTTTTCTGGTTGAGGACAGTTGGTTTTCAGGCTGAAAGTATTGGGAGAAAGCCTACTTACTTCAGCTTAACCCCTTCATGACCCAGCCTATTTTGACCTTAAAGACCTTGCCGTTTTTTCCAATTCTGACCAGTGTCCCTTCATGAGGTAATAACTCAGGAACGCTTCAATGGATCCTAGCGGTTCTGAGATTGTTTTTTCATGACATATTGGGCTTCATGTTAGTGGTAAATTTAGGTCAATAAATTCTGTGTTTATTTGTGATAAAAACGGAAATTTGGCGAAAATTTTGAAAATTTCGCAATTTTCACATTTTGAATTTTTATTCTGTTAAACCAGAGAGTTATGTGACACAAAATAGTTAATAAATAACATTTCCCACACGTCTACTTTAGATTAGCACAATTTTGGAAACAAAATTTTTTTTTACTAGGAAGTTATAAGGGTTAAAATTTGACCAGCGATTTCTCATTTTTACAACGAAATTTACAAAACCATTTTTTTTAGGGACCACCTCACATTTGAAGTCAGTTTGAGGGGTCTATATGGCTGAAAATACCCAAAAGTGACACCATTCTAAAAACTGCACCCCTCAAGGTGCACAAAACCACATTCAAGAAGTTTATTAACCCTTCAGGTGCTTCACAGCAGCAGAAGCAACATGGAAGGAAAAAATGAACATTTAACTTTTTAGTCACAAAAATGATTTTTCAGCAACAATTTTTTTATTTTCCCAATGGTAAAAGGAGAAACTGAACCATGTAAGTTGTTGTCCAATTTGTCCTGAGTACGCTGATACCTCATATGTGGGGGTAAACCACTGTTTGGGCGCACGGCAGGGCTTGGAAGGGAAGGAGCGCCATTTGACTTTTTGAATGAAAAATTGGCTGCACTCTTTAGCGGACACCATGTCACATTTGGAGAGCCCCCATGTGCCTAAAAATTGGAGCTCCCCCACAAGTGACCCCATTTTGGAAACTAGATGCCCCAAGGAACTTATCTAGATGCATAGTGAGCCCTTTAAACCCCCAGGTGCTTCACAAATTGATCCGTAAAAATGAAAAAGTACTTTTTTTTCACAAAAAAATTCTTTTAGCCTCAATTTTTTCATTTTCACATGGACAACAGGATAAAATGGATCCTAAAATTTGTTTGGCAATTTCTCCTGAGTACACCGATACCTCACATGTGGGGGTAAACCACTGTTTGGGCACATGGTAAGGCTCGGAAGGGAAGGAGCGCCATTTGACTTTTTGAATGAAAAATTATCTCCATCGTTAGCGGACACCATGTCGCGTTTGGAGAGACCCTGTGTGCTTAAACATTGGAGCTCCCCCACAAGTGACCCCATTTTGGAAACTGGACCCCCCAAGGAACTTATCTAGATGCCTAGTGAGCACTTTAAACCCTCAGGTGCTTCACAAATTGATCCGTAAAAATGAAAAAGTACTTTTTTTTCACAAAAAAATTCTTTTCGCCTCAATTTTTTCATTTTCACATGGGCAATAGGATAAAATGGATCCTAAAATTTGTTGAGCAATTTCTCCCGAGTACGCCGATACCTCATATGTGGGGGTAAACCACTGTTTGGGCACACGGCAGGGCTCGGAAGGGAAGGCGTGCCTTTCAACTTTTTGAATGGAAAATTAGCTCCAATTGTTAGCGGACACCATGTCGCATTTGGAGAGCCCCTGTGTGCCTATGCAATGGAGCTCCCCCACAAGTGACCCCATTTTGGAAACTAGACCCCCCAAGGAACTTATCTAGATGCATACTGAGCACTTTAAACCCCCAGGTGCTTCACAGAAGTTTATAATGCAGAGCCATGAAAATAAAAAATAATTTTTCTTTTCTCAAAAATGATTTTTTAGCCTGGAATTTCCTATTTTGCCAATGGTAATAGGAGAAATTGGACTACAAATGTTGTTGTCCAGTTTGTCCTGAGTATGCAGATACCCCATATGTGGGGGTAAACCACTGTTTGGGCACACGGCAGGGCTCAGAAGGGAAGGCACGCCATTTGGCTTTTTAAATGGAAAATTATCTCCAATCATTAGCGGACACCATGTCGCGTTTGGAGAGCCCCTGTGTGCCTAAACATTGGAGATCCCCCACAAATTACCCCATTTTGGAAACTAGACCCCCAAAGGAACTAATCTAGATATGAAGTGAGCACTTTGAACCCTCAAGTGCTTCACAGAAGTTTATAACGCAGAGCCATGAAAATAAAAAAAAAAATTTATTTTCTCAAAAATGATTTTTTAGCCCGCAATTTTTTATTTTCCCAAGGGTAGCAGGAGAAATTTGACCCCAAAAGTTGTTGTCCAGTTTCTCCTGAGTACGCTGATACCCCATATGTGGGGGTAAACCACTGTTTAGGCACATGCTGGGGCTCGGAAGTGAAGTAGTGACGTTTTGAAATGCAGACTTTGATGGAATGCTCTGCGGGCGTCACGTTGCGTTTGCAGAGCCCCTGATGTGGCTAAACAGTAGAAACCCCCCACAAGTGTCCCCATTTTGGAAACTAGACCCCGAAAGGAACTTATCTAGATGTGAGGTGAGTACTTTGAACCCCCAAGTGCTTGACAGAAGTTCATAACACAGAGCAGTGAAAATAATAAATACGTTTTCTTTCCTAAAAAATAATTTTTAGCCCAGAATTTTTTATTTTCCCAAGGGTTACAGGAGAAATTGGACCACAAAGGTTGTTGTCCAGTTTCTCCTGAGTAAGCTGATACCCCATGTGTGGGGGTAAACCACTGTTTGGGCACACGTGGGGGCTCAGAAGGGAAGTAGTGACTTTTGAAATGCAGACTTTGATGGAATGGTCTGCGGGCGTCACGTTGCGTTTGCAGAGCCCCTGGTGTGCCTAAACAGTAGAAACCCCCCACAAGTGACCCCATTTTGGAAACTAGACCCCCAAAGGAACTTATCTAGATATGTGGTGAGCACTTTCAACCCCCAAGTGCTTTACAGAAGTTTATAACGCAGAGCCGTGAAAATAATAAATACGTTTTCTTTCCTCAAAAATAATTTTTTAGCCCAGAATTTTTTATTTTCCCAAGGGTTACAGGAGAAATTGGACCACAAAAGTTGTTGTCCAGTTTCTCCTGAGTAAGCTGATACCCCATGTGTGGGGGTAAACCACTGTTTGGGCACACGTGGGGGCTCAGAAGGGAAGTAGTGACTTTTGAAATGCAGACTTTGATGGAATGGTCTGCGGGCGTCACGTTGCGTTTGCAGAGCCCCTGGTGTGCCTAAACAGTAGAAACCCCCCACAAGTGACCCCATTTTGGAAACTAGACCCTCAAAGGAACTTATCTAGATATGTGGTGAGCACTTTCAACCCCCAAGTGCTTTACAGAAGTTTATAACGCAGAGCCGTGAAAATAATAAATACGTTTTCTTTCCTCAAAAATAATTTTTAGCCCAGAATTTTTTATTTTCCCAAGGGTTACAGGAGAAATTGGACCACAAAAGTTGTTGTCCAGTTTCTCCTGAGTATGCTGATGCCCCATGTGTGGGGGTAAACCACTGTTTGGGCACACGTGGGGGCTCAGAAGGGAAGTAGTGACTTTTGAAATGCAGACTTTGATGGAATGGTCTGCGGGCGTCACGTTGCGTTTGCAGAGCCCCTGGTGTGCCTAAACAGTAGAAACCCCCCACAAGTGACCCCATTTTGGAAACTAGACCCCCCCAAGGAACTTATCTAGATATGTGGTGAGCACTTTGAACCCCCAAGTGCTTCACAGACGTTTACAACCCAGAGCCGTGAAAATAAAAAATCATTTTTCTTTCCTCAAAATGATGTTTTAGCAAGCAATTTTTTATTTTCTCAAGGGTAGCAGGAGAAATTGGACCCCAGTAATTGTTGCGCAGTTTGTCCTGAGTATGCTGGTACCCCATATGTGGGGGTAAACCACTGTTTGAGCACACGTCGGGGTTCGGAAGTGAGGGAGCACCATTTGAATTTTTGAATACAAGATTGGCTGGAATAAATGGTGGCGCCATGTTGCGTTTGGAGACCCCCTGAAGTGCCTAAACAGTGGAAACCCCTCAATTCTAACTCCAACACACCCCTAACCCTTATCCCAACTGTAGCCGTAACCCTAATCACAACCCTAACCCCAACACACCCCTAACCCTAACCACAACCCTAATTCCAACCCAACCCTAACCCTAAGGCTATGTGCCAACGTTGCGGATTCGTATGAGATTTTTCAGCACCATTTTTGAAAAATCCGCGGGTAAAAAGCACTGCGTTTTACCTGTGGATTTACCGTGGATTTCCAGTGTTTTTTGTGCAGATTTCACCTGTGGATTCCTATTGAGGAACAGGTGTAAAACGCTGCGGAATCCGCACAAAGAATTGGCATGCTGCGGAAAATACAACGCAGCGTTCCCGTGCGGTATTTT
This sequence comes from Ranitomeya imitator, assembly GCF_032444005.1. Taxonomy (NCBI): domain Eukaryota; kingdom Metazoa; phylum Chordata; class Amphibia; order Anura; family Dendrobatidae; genus Ranitomeya; species Ranitomeya imitator. The sequence goes on from NC_091285.1 coordinate 634,169,162, forward strand.
CTGCACCATGGGCACAGCGGATTTGGTTTTCCATATGTTTACATGGTACTGTAAACCTGATGGAACACTGCTGCGGATCCGCAGCCAAATCCGCACCGTGTGCACATAGCCTAATTCTAAAGGTATGTGCACACGCTGCGGAAAACGCTGCGGATCCGCAGCAGTTTCCCATGAGTTTACAGTTCAATGTGAACCTAAGGGAACCAAAAATCGCTGTACACATGCTGCGGAAAAACTGCACGGAAACGCAGCGGTTTACATTCCGCAGCATGTCACTTCTTTCTGCGGATTCCGCAGCGGTTTTAAAACTGCTCCAATAGAAAATCGCAGTTGTAAAACCGCATTGAAATGCGCAGAAAAACCACGGTAAATCCACGATAAATCGGCAGCGGTTTAGCACTGCGGATTTATCAAATCCGCTGCGGAAAAATCCGCATAGGACCAGAATATGTGTGCACATTCCTAACCCTAACCCTACCCCTAACCCTAACCCTAACCCTACCCCTAACCCTAACCCTACCCCTAACCCTATCCCTAACCCTAACCCTAACCCTACCCCTAACCCTAACCCTACCCCTAACCCTACCCCTAACCCTAACCCTAGTTCTTACCCCAACCTTAGTGAAAAAAAAAAAAATTCTTTATTTTTTTTTATTGTCCCTACCTATGGGGGTGACAAAGGGGGGGGGTCATTTACTATTTTTTTTATTTTGATCACTGAGATAGGTTATATCTCAGTGATCAAAATTCACTTTGGAACGAATCTGCCAGCAGGCAGATTCGGCGGGCGCACTGCACATGCGCCCGCCATTTTGGAAGATGGCGGCGCCCAGGAAAGAAGATGGACGGACCTCGGGCGGCTAGGTAAGTATAAGGGGGGGAGATCAGGGCACGGGGGGGGCGTCGGAGCACGGGGGGTTGGATCGGAGCATGGGGGGGTGGATCGGAACACGGGGGAGAGGATTGGAGCACGGGGGAGGATTGGAGCACGGGGTGGGGGATCGCTGTGTGGGGGGGTGATCAGAGTGCGGGGGGGTGTGATTGGAGCACGGGGGGTGTGATTGGAGCACGGGGGGAGCGGACAGGAGGACGGGGGAGCGGAGCACAGGACGGAGGGGGGCGGACCACAGATCGGGGGGCCGGGGGGGCGATCGGGGGGGTGGGGTGGGTGCACATAAGTGTTTCCAGCCATGGCCGATGATATTGCAGCATCGGCCATGGCTGGATTGTAATATTTCACCAGTTATAATAGGTGAAATATTACAAATCGCTCTGATTGGCAGTTTCACTTTCAACAGCCAATCAGAGCGATCGTAGCCACGGGGAGGTGAAGCCACCCCCCCTGGGCTAAAGTACCACTCCCCCTGTCCCTGCAGATCGGGTGAAATGGGAGTTAACCCTTTCACCCGATCTGCAGGGACGCGATCTTTCCATGACGCATATGCTGCGTCATGGGTCGGAATGGCACCGACTTTCATGACGCAGCGTATGCGTCAAAGGTCGGGAAGGGGTTAAAGGGCAAGGAGGAGTGAGAGAAGGGAGGAATCCATATCAAACCGTGCAGGGAGCAAGAAAGGTCCTGAGGTCTTGAGGTTAAAGTTCCTTTGGGAAGGTTTTGATGGTCAAGCTCTCTTGGGTTAGATTTTAAAGTTAATTCGGGATGTTGGGCTATAAGCTGGCTCATGATTGCTATTGGCAAGTGTTGGTCCTTAGAGTTTGTGGTAAATTCATGGTAAGGTGAAGCATCCTATCTTTGGTTCAATGTATTGAGGCAGGTAGACCATAAGCTGTCTCATGGAGCCTCTTGGGGAACTCTATGGTTGGAGGTAAATTAATGGCATGGCAATGGTACTATTAATGCCCCAAGTTGTGGGGTTTAAAGTACTGCGTACCTGTATCTATACTATCAGTCATGCATTGACTGTGGAAATTTTCATTTACTGACTAACTGACGACTGTGTTGCGAAGGAGCGTTGTCATATGCCAACAACGTAAGGATCCCATGTCAGAATAGGGTCTTTTGGTCCCACCTAGGGCACACTAGAGGAAATAATTTGAAGAGCTAAAGTGTCAATGCATACAATTTCAATAGTTATCATTGTACACAGAACTCACATGGTTAAAAAACACCCCCAAATAGCTTCAAAACGGTCCTTAAACCTTCACCCCTGGGCCACTTTAGTTTTGTTTTTCCCTCTCCTTCCAAGAGCAATAACTTTTTTTATATTTCCATCAATATGGAAGTGTGAGGGCTTGTTTTTGCAATTCCACAATATTTTCTGGAGGGGTTTTATTTACCATGTTCACTATATTGTAAAACTGACCAGACAATATGATTCCCACGTCAGTACGAGTATGCAGATATCAAACATGTCTAATTTATTTTTTATATAAGTGGTGAAGAAAATTGAAATTTGTATGAAAATAAGTTTTGTGTTTGTTGCCATTTTCCGAGACTCGTAGCGTTTCTATTTTTTGGTATGAGGGCTTATTTTTTGCGCCCTGAGATGACATTTTTATTGAGACCATTTGGGGGTAGAAACAATGTTATTTCATTTTATTGCAATTTTGCTGTGACCAAAAAAACATAATTTTGGAGTTTCTAATTTTTCTCTCGTTATGCTGTGTACTAGTGATGAGCGAATATACTCGTTACTCGAGATTTCCCGAGCACGCTCGGGTGTCTTCCGAGTATTTTTTAGTGCCCTGAAATTTAGTTTTCATCGCCGCAGCTGAATGATTTACATCTGTTAGCCAGCATAAGTACATGTGGGGGTTGCGTAGTTGCTAGGGAATCCCCACATGTACTTATGCTGGCTAACAGATGTAAATTATTCAGCTGTGGCAATAAAAACTAAATTTCCGAGCACTAAAAAATACTCGGAGGACACCCGAGCGTGCTCAAGAAATCTCGAGTAATGAGTATATTCGCTAATCACTACTGTTTATTTGTTTTATATTTTGATAGATCGGACATTTCTGAACACAGCAATACCAAATATATGTATTTTTTTATTGTTTTATTTTCAGTGGAGCAAAAGGAAGAGTGGGGTGATTTGAACGTTCATTTTTTTTTTCATTTTTATCCTATTTTTAAAAACTAAGTGTGCTAAATCTCACTGTCAGAGATTGACAATGGGATTTAACTGGTTAACAGCGTCAGGTGGAGCTGTTAAAGGTGCATGACGGTTGATTGAATCAGTTGTCATGTGTGGGGAAAGATGTGTGTTAGCCCACATCAAAGGCAGGGACACAACATATGATGTAAATATATGTCATATGTCATGATGGGGGTTAAAGGAGCTATCCAGGACTGCTTAATTTTTTTTCTACTATGGGCTAAAAAACTAACAGGCAGGTAGTTGCTAACTACTAGGGAAGGGTGGACCGGTGGAAATTCAGGTTCTTGTACTTGACCCGAAGTTTTGAGAAAGTTTTGTTCGGTACCAAAACAATATTCGAACTACCACCAGAACTCGAAACCCATTGAAAATAATGGAGTCCCGACCTAGTAAGAAAGGAAAAATCTTTCTCTCTATCCTCGCACCAACATGGACTTACCCCAAGTCTCTCGCTCTCCTCGCACTCTTTTCTGTCTCTCTCCTCCGTGCCACCACCGATTACTCCGAGTCCCGAACACTTCACCGGACTTCAGGAGAAAGTCTTTGTTCGGTGTTTAGACCCGAACAGTTACTTTCTGGTACAAACTCTGAACAATTTTGTTCAGATCCGCCCATCTCTACTAACAACCTTTCTGATTTAACTAAGAGCAGTCACTGATTGCTCCTGCCCGCGATTCAGCTGCTCCACATTAACATAGCAGCTCTTCTCTTACCAGGCTGTTCTGTCAATGGGGCATGACTGACGACGTCATGCTGATTGACAGCCGGCTCCCCTGAAGCTAGGAAGTGGGAAGCCAGCTGTCAATCAGCATGACATCAGCAGTCAGAGATGAGAAGTCGCTGCTCTGTTGACGTGATATCAGTGAAAACTGATGAATCGCCGGCAGGAGTGGTCTGTGATCACTCTTTTCCGGCAAAAATTGACACCAAGCTCAACAAGTAAGCAGTTAGCAAATAACTGCTTGTTAGTTCTTAGGCCTATAGTAAAAAGAATTAAATAGACCCCAATAGCCCCTTTAAGTGATTAGAGGGTCCATTTTTATGTCAGAACTTGGTTCACCCAAAGAATACTCTGATGGGCCTGACAGTTATTTTGTTCATAGGCGTCAGTGGTCCAAAAATTCACCTTTGGTTCTAATCAGCTTTAAACCATTATGAAAAAGTTAAATTCTATATAGCACGTTTCCTTCAGTAATAAACCTTGAGGGGGGTTTCTTCTCTTAAAGTAACCATTTAATTACTGACAAAGCCCCTTGCATCATTTGTTTTTTTTAGAAGTTACTAAGAATAAAAAAAATGAATAAAAAGTTCCCTTTATTACGTCCATTGTTTTTACTCTTTCTTGTAGATACCGGAGGGGGTTTTGTTAATAACTCTTCAATATGAGGCAACTTGTATTGTAGGTTTTGAAAGTCAATCTATAAATTAGATATCACATGGAGAGACCGGCAGGGGTCCCGGACAATAAATAGTGCTGGTTTTGCGCTGGGGACAAAGCGACGCTGTTTAGTGTGTGCGACAATACCTCGCACAGTGGTAACTAATCCTTGAGACGTGAATGACAGCTTTCTACCAGCTGCTGATCATTCACCGAGAAAGGGGATTAACCAGTGAGGTTTTACTGATGATCCTGTGTGGGTATTTCAGGTACAAGTGCAACAATGGAGAGAGCTATTTAACTGCTAATTCTCAACGCAAGGTTAATGCTTATGTAAATGACAGAGAAATAGAAGAGGAACCCAGCTGGCTGAACAAGGGATTATACTAAGGTAGACTCAGATGTAGGAAAAGAGACTTTCACAAAACAATCCCCATATATTACCACTAAGCCACTGACTCGGGTAATAGGATCAGAAATTAACACCAGCCAGGAGGGAGAGGAAAGCCTCCATGTTTGAACATACAATCAAAAGTGTCAATGCCGTGATGGATTTCTCGGCAGCAAGGAGGACAAAAGTTTGGAAGCATTTAGTTTACTCAGTAAGGACCGGTCATCTCTCCTAACACGCCTGTTTTAGTACTAGCTTGTTTCCTCTGATGTACCAATTTTGGAGCCTCTTTTGCCAGAACTCTAGGTTGTGGCGTTCCTCTGTTATGCCTTCTAGAAGTTTATGAATAAATTGACAACTGGGTGTTTCCATCTTACTCATCAAAGAGGAGTGTCCTTCCAGAGTCTGCAGTGATTGGACAGCATCATAGCGTGTAGACAACCCCCAACTAGCATCCAATTTATTTATACATTTTTAGGAGGAAAGGTACAATAGAAAGCTATAAGAAAAGACGCTCCAGAAATGTTACACTGATGGTAATCCAATTATTTACTAAAACAGACGTGGTTGTAACCCGGAAAATCACTTTTAGGTTTCATTGAGAGGTCCGTGTTGCAAGTACGTGTTGCATCAGATTTTGTCACCAACCCATTATAATATATGAGGCTATTCACATGTCCTTGTTTTTGCACGGACTGTGTGTCGGTGCAAACCACAGGGAGACATGTCCATTTTTTTATGGCTAAGTAAAAAGGGCAGCACACTGCAGCGCCAAAACATGCAAACTTGAAAACACGAAATTTGAACTGCATTACTGCACTAGAAATATGAAAAATGAGAGCTTTTAGCGCATAAAAATGGCCATATTTATGTGTACCTCGTAGCCACTTTACGGCATCTCTCTTATACGAGGTCCTACGCTTGACCTACCTCGCTGAGAATAAACGTCTCCATCTGAATGGGTACATGTGAAACCTCTTCTTGGACTCAAATTCTCTCTTTCTGTGGAGGGGTATTGGACCTACTATAATTAAAACACCTGTGGCTAGGAGGCGGGGAGTGCACGATCAGAAGGCTAAAGAATACATTTCAAAAACCTGACCTGCACATCCAAAATAGACTGAGTGTGAACAGGTGCTGAACCCAGAGTCGCCAACTCGTATATAGTTAAGTAAAAAGGGCAGCACACTGCAGCGCCAAAACATGCAAACTTGAAAACACGAAATATGAACTGCATTACTGCACTAGAAATATGAAAAATGAGAGCTTTTAGCGCATAAAAATGGCCATATTTATGTGTACCTCGTAGCCACTTTACGGCATCTCTCTTATACGAGGTCCTACGCTTGACCTACCTCGCTGAGAATAAACGTCTCCATCTGAATGGGTACATGTGAAACCTCTTCTTGGACTCAAATTCTCTCTTTCTGTGGAGGGGTATTGGACCTACTATAATTAAAACACCTGTGGCTAGGAGGCGGGGAGTGCACGATCAGAAGGCTAAAGAATACATTTCAAAAACCTGACCTGCACATCCAAACATAGACTGAGTGTGAACAGGTGCTGAACCCAGAGTCGCCAACTCGTATATAGTTAAGTAAAAAGGGCAGCACACTGCAGCACCAAAACATGCAAACTTGAAAACACGAAATTTGAACTGCATTACTGCACTAGAAATATGAAAAATGAGAGCTTTTAGCGCATAAAAATGGCCATATTTATGTGTACCTCGTAGCCACTTTACGGCATCTCTCTTATACGAGGTCCTACGCTTGACCTACCTCGCTGAGAATAAACGTCTCCATCTGAATGGGTACATGTGAAACCTCTTCTTGGACTCAAATTCTCTCTTTCTGTGGAGGGGTATTGGACCTACTATAATTAAAACACCTGTGGCTAGGAGGCGGGGAGTGCACGATCAGAAGGCTAAAGAATACATTTCAAAAACCTGACCTGCACATCCAAACATAGACTGAGTGTGAACAGGTGCTGAACCCAGAGTCGCCAACTCGTATATAGTTAAGTAAAAAGGGCAGCACACTGCAGCGCCAAAACATGCAAACTTGAAAACACGAAATTTTAACTGCATTACTGCACTAGAAATATGAAAAATGAGAGCTTTTAGCGCATAAAAATGGCCATATTTATGTGTACCTCGTAGCCACTTTACGGCATCTCTCTTATACGAGGTCCTACGCTTGACCTACCTCGCTGAGAATAAACGTCTCCATCTGAATGGGTACATGTGAAACCTCTTCTTGGACTCAAATTCTCTCTTTCTGTGGAGGGGTATTGGACCTACTATAATTAAAACACCTGTGGCTAGGAGGCGGGGAGTGCACGATCAGAAGGCTAAAGAATACATTTCAAAAACCTGACCTGCACATCCAAACATAGACTGAGTGTGAACAGGTGCTGAACCCAGAGTCGCCAACTCGTATATAGTTAAGTAAAAAGGGCAGCACACTGCAGCGCCAAAACATGCAAACTTGAAAACACGAAATTTGAACTGTATTACTGCACTAGAAATATGAAAAATGACAGCTTTTAGCGCATAAAAATGGCCACATTTATGTGTACCTCGTAGCCACTTTACGGCATCTCTCTTATACGAGGTCCTACGCTTGACCTACCTCGCTGAGAATAAACGTCTCCATCTGAATGGGTACATGTGAAACCTCTTCTTGGACTCAAATTCTCTCTTTCTGTGGAGGGGTATTGGACCTACTATAATTAAAACACCTGTGGCTAGGAGGCGGAGAGTGCACGATCAGAAGGCTAAAGAATACATTTCAAAAACCTGACCTGCACATCCAAACATAGACTGAGTGTTAACAGGTGCTGAACCCAGAGTCGCCAACTCGTATATAGTTAAGTAAAAAGGGCAGCACACTGCAGCGCCAAAACATGCAAACTTGAAAACACGAAATTTGAACTGCATTACTGCACTAGAAATATGAAAAATGAGAGCTTTTAGCGCATAAAAATGGCCATATTTATGTGTACCTCGTAGCCACTTTACGGCATCTCTCTTATACGAGGTCCTACGCTTGACCTACCTCGCTGAGAATAAACGTCTCCATCTGAATGGGTACATGTGAAACCTCTTCTTGGACTCAAATTCTCTCTTTCTGTGGAGGGGTATTGGACCTACTATAATTAAAACACCTGTGGCTAGGAGGCGGGGAGTGCACGATCAGAAGGCTAAAGAATACATTTCAAAAACCTGACCTGCACATCCAAACATAGACTGAGTGTGAACAGGTGCTGAACCCAGAGTCGCCAACTCGTATATAGTTAAGTAAAAAGGGCAGCACACTGCAGCGCCAAAACATGCAAACTTGAAAACACGAAATTTGAACTGCATTACTGCACTAGAAATATGCAAAATGAGAGCTTTTAGCGCATAAAAATGGCCATATTTATGTGTACCTCGTAGCCACTTTACGGCATCTCTCTTATACGAGGTCCTACGCTTGACCTACCTCGCTGAGAATAAACGTCTCCATCTGAATGGGTACATGTGAAACCTCTTCTTGGACTCAAATTCTCTCTTTCTGTGGAGGGGTATTGGACCTACTATAATTAAAACACCTGTGGCTAGGAGGCGGGGAGTGCACGATCAGAAGGCTAAAGAATACATTTCAAAAACCTGACCTGCACATCCAAACATAGACTGAGTGTGAACAGGTGCTGAACCCAGAGTCGCCAACTCGTATATAGTTAAGTAAAAAGGGCAGCACACTGCAGCGCCAAAACATGCAAACTTGAAAACACGAAATATGAACTGCATTACTGCACTAGAAATATGAAAAATGAGAGCTTTTAGCGCATAAAAATGGCCATATTTATGTGTACCTCGTAGCCACTTTACGGCATCTCTCTTATACGAGGTCCTACGCTTGACCTACCTCGCTGAGAATAAACGTCTCCATCTGAATGGGTACATGTGAAACCTCTTCTTGGACTCAAATTCTCTCTTTCTGTGGAGGGGTATTGGACCTACTATAATTAAAACACCTGTGGCTAGGAGGCGGGGAGTGCACGATCAGAAGGCTAAAGAATACATTTCAAAAACCTGACCTGCACATCCAAACATAGACTGAGTGTGAACAGGTGCTGAACCCAGAGTCGCCAACTCGTATATAGTTAAGTAAAAAGGGCAGCACACTGCAGCGCCAAAACATGCAAACTTGAAAACACGAAATTTGAACTGCATTACTGCACTAGAAATATGAAAAATGAGAGCTTTTAGCGCATAAAAATGGCCATATTTATGTGTACCTCGTAGCCACTTTACGGCATCTCTCTTATACGAGGTCCTACGCTTGACCTACCTCGCTGAGAATAAACGTCTCCATCTGAATGGGTACATGTGAAACCTCTTCTTGGACTCAAATTCTCTCTTTCTGTGGAGGGGTATTGGACCTACTATAATTAAAACACCTGTGGCTAGGAGGCGGGGAGTGCACGATCAGAAGGCTAAAGAATACATTTCAAAAACCTGACCTGCACATCCAAACATAGACTGAGTGTGAACAGGTGCTGAACCCAGAGTCGCCAACTCGTATATAGTTAAGTAAAAAGGGCAGCACACTGTAGCGCCAAAACATGCAAACTTGAAAACACGAAATTTGAACTGCATTACTGCACTAGAAATATGAAAAATGAGAGCTTTTAGCGCATAAAAATGGCCACATTTATGTGTACCTCGTAGCCACTTTCCGGCATCTCTCTTATACGAGGTCCTACGCTTGACCTACCTCGCTGAGAATAAACGTCTCCATCTGAATGGGTACATGTGAAACCTCTTCTTGGACTCAAATTCTCTCTTTCTGTGGAGGGGTATTGGACCTACTATAATTAAAACACCTGTGGCTAGGAGGCAGGGAGTGCACGATCAGAAGGCTAAAGAATACATTTCAAAAACCTGACCTGCACATCCACACATAGACTGAGTGTTAACAGGTGCTGAACCCAGAGTCGCCAACTCGTATATAGTTAAGTAAAAAGGGCAGCACACTGCAGCGCCAAAACATGCAAACTTGAAAACACGAAATTTGAACTGCATTACTGCACTAGAAATATGAAAAATGAGAGCTTTTAGCGCATAAAAATGGCCATATTTATGTGTACCTCGTAGCCACTTTACGGCATCTCTCTTATACGAGGTCCTACGCTTGACCTACCTCGCTGAGAATAAACGTCTCCATCTGAATGGGTACATGTGAAACCTCTTCTTGGACTCAAATTCTCTCTTTCTGTGGAGGGGTATTGGACCTACTATAATTAAAACACCTGTGGCTAGGAGGCGGGGAGTGCACGATCAGAAGGCTAAAGAATACATTTCAAAAACCTGACCTGCACATCCAAACATAGACTGAGTGTGAACAGGTGCTGAACCCAGAGTCGCCAACTCGTATATAGTTAAGTAAAAAAGGGCAGCACACTGCAGCGCCAAAACATGCAAACTTGAAAACACGAAATTTGAACTGCACTACTGCACTAGAAATATGAAAAATGAGAGCTTTTAGCGCATAAAAATGGCCATATTTATGTGTACCTCGTAGCCACTTTACGGCATCTCTCTTATACGAGGTCCCACGCTTGACCTACCTCGCTGAGAATAAACGTCTCCATCTGAATGGGTACATGTGAAACCTCTTCTTGGACTCAAATTCTCTCTTTCTGTGGAGGGGTATTGGACCTACTATAATTAAAACACCTGTGGCTAGGAGGCGGGGAGTGCACGATCAGAAGGCTAAAGAATACATTTCAAAAACCTGACCTGCACATCCAAACATAGACTGAGTGTGGACAGGTGCTGAACCCAGAGTCGCCAACTCGTATATAGTTAAGTAAAAAGGGCAGCACACTGCAGCGCCAAAACATGCAAACTTGAAAACACGAAATTTTAACTGCATTACTGCACTAGAAATATGAAAAATTAGAGCTTTTAGCGCATAAAAATGGCCATATTTATGTGTACCTCGTAGCCACTTTACGGCATCTCTCTTATACGAGGTCCTACGCTTGACCTACCTCGCTGAGAATAAACGTCTCCATCTGAATGGGTACATGTGAAACCTCTTCTTGGACTCAAATTCTCTCTTTCTGTGGAGCCCCGCCTCCTAGCCACAGGTGTTTTAATTATAGTAGGTCCAATACCCCTCCACAGAAAGAGAGAATTTGAGTCCAAGGAGAGGTTTCACATGTACTCATTCAGATGGAGACGTGTGTGTGCACTGGCTGTGAGCGTCGGTCAGCCGGAAAGCAGAGCGGTGACGTCACCGCTCTGCTTTCCGGCCGCTGTGCTCACAGCCAGTGCAGGAGGAGTGCAGAGCACAGCGCTGGAGGACAGACGGCTGTAGGTAAGTATGTAGTGTTTGTTTTTTTTTACTTTTAGGATGGTAACCAGGGTAAACATCGGGTTACTAAGCGCGGCCCTGCGCTTAGTTACCCGATGTTTACCCTGGTTACCGGCATCGTTGGTCGCTGGAGAGCAGTCTGTGTGACAGCTCTCCAGCGACCAAACAGCGACGCTGCAGCGATCCGGATCGTTGTCGTCGCTAAGTGTGACGGTACCTTTAGACATCTCATACATAAAGTAAACTGTTACACTACAAATTCAGTTCTGCAACTGTCCCAGACTGACAGGCAGAAAGGGTATTTTTATACCAGGTTGGGGCACTTATTTCCCCATTACGAGTTGGTGCCTGACCGACACTCCATTCATTCTCTATGGGGCAGTTGTAAAAATAGAGTGCAGCGCTTGGTAGCATCACAGGGAATGAATGGAGTGTCTTTCAAACACGCACGTTGACACTCTGTTTTGGCATGGATGAAAGTTCCCCATGCTGCACAGTTTGGTGAGCACTCCTCCCATCAGTCTAAGACCTCATTCACGTCATTGAAATGTCTTGCATGCAAAAAATCTGATCAATTTTCAACAGTGTTTTGGATCAGATTTTCATCAGTTTTTTAATTTGCTCATTAGTTTTTTATGTTCAGTACGCAAAGTTTTTTCAAGCTTCTCCCATCATACATAAGAATCGGAAAACACATGGATGGCGTACAAATGACACATAGATTTGCATTGACGAGTTTGATCCACAACTTGGATTGAAATTGGACATGTCTCCAAGTTTTTTGATGCAGACCGAGTGGACATGTGGACATGTGAACAGCTACATAGACTATAATGGGTAGAGGTTCTACGATTAACAAATTTGAATAGAACCCATATGTGAAAAACAGATTTCTGAACGAGTCCTTAGGATTTTTTTTAATTAGATTCTACCTTCCCTTTAAATTTGTAGGCTGTTGGCCCAGGTAAGGTATATCTAAAAAAAAAGTGTCCGTTTAAAGAAAAGCATACTTTCTTGTGACTGAATTGGCCAATGTTCTACATGGCAACGATGCAGTTACATTTCCTATGTTTGCATATTCTTGGTGCGCAGTGCGCTTCTTCACCATCTTATACAGTGCTGTGTAGCACAGCTTTTTCATACTGCCAGAGTTGACAGTGGGCAGAATTATCAATTTATTCCTTTGCGTCCTCACAAATATTGCACCTGTTCACGAGTCCCTCCATACAAGGTATGAGACAACATAGATCTACTACTACAACACTGCCCTGCTGCTGCTGAGATGGCATGGTCTGATGCCCAGCATGTGAAACACAATTCTTTTAGGCCAGTCTCACACGTCCAGATAATTCCGGTACCGGAGTTATCCATGTCCGTGTTAGGTCTCAAGTTCCCGCTTCCGCACAGGGGGAATCTCGAGCCATCTCCGCTGCGGTCTCCCATTCTTATCCAGCCGCAGTGGAGTCTGCTCAGCAGGGACGTCGGTCCCAGCGTCTTGCTCACTCTCACTCTGTACAGAGAGTTACTGCTGCTTCTTCAGCTTCTGCCATTAAAGCCAGTGCTGGTCAGCAGCGAGCGGACTTCTCTGGGACTAAGTCCTTGTCTGCACACACTGAGCATGCCCAGGGCAAGATCTCCCGTTGGAGATCGAGGGTCATGTGCTCAGGCCCTGCAGCACATTCCATTGGTCCTCTTGGCAGGTCTTGGAAGGGCAAAGTTTCTGTGGCCACTTCCTGTGCTGCAACTATATAAACTGCGCATGACCGCACGGCCATGCGCTAGTGTACATTTGCATACGTGTGTTTGTTGTGAGTGCAAGTCGTCCTTGGATACCCCTTCCCTATTGAATGTCTGTTCGCGGAAGGTGTATGGTTGCTATCTAGCGCCCGACTTATCCTACAGCACGAATCACACATTACAGCGTCCAGTTGCTGTGACCGCCAGTACGGCGCCGTGCACATTCGTCAGTGCAGCACCGCATGCACTCTTGTGCCCTAATATTGTTATTTAGCTTCCTTACACACCCAGTTGCGGTGTTGTGCCAGCAAGGGTCTAATTGGACTTCAATCCTAGTTGGGGTTGAGTTCGCTGACTACTTGCTCGCGCTCTATGTGCGGTACCGCGATCCTGTGACGCAACAGGATCGCTTCCTTCACACTGGGTGAAGTTTAACCCACGTGTGTATACTTATGAGTACCGCCATATAGTCCGTCATTACTTGGCAGCAGGTTCCATCTCTGCACGGTGGACCCCGGGCTGCGAACACACCATACTCTATCTGTCTTATTATTTGGTGCGTTCCGCTAGCCCTAACATTGCACTAGCGCCAGGGTCTGGCTAGTAATGACGGACAAACAGCAATCCTTGCGGTATATCCAGCAGCTGGAGGGTAGGTTGGCGGCTCTTGAGAGCGCAACCTCAGCTGTGGATGTTACCGCAGTTGCTGTACAGGCTGCTAGCGTGGCTGCAGCAACCCTGTCCATTGCCACCCCTGCTCCGACATTTTCTCGCCTCCCGCTGCCAGAAAAATTTTCTGGTGATAGCAAATTTTGTAGGGGATTTGTGAGTCAGTGCTCTATTCACCTCGAGCTCCTGGCTGCACGTTTTCCCACAGAGCGGGCTAAGGTGGGATTTATAGTGTCTCTCTTGTCGGACAGGGCGTTGGAATGGGCTACGCCGCTGTGGGAGCGTGGCGATCATGTGGTGCAGAGTGCTCCGCTGTTTCTGAGCACTCTGAAACAGGTCTTTTTAGGACCTCAAGTCACCCATGATACTGCGCTCCAACTGCTGGCATTAACTCAGGGTGAGTCCTTGGTCAGTCATTTTGCCGTCCAATTCCGCACTTTAGCTTCTGAGCTGGATTGGTCGGATAAAGCTCTTATCCCCATATTTTGGAGGGGCCTGGCTGACCACGTAAAGGACGCTCTGGCCACTAGGGAGATTCCTGCCACACTGGAGGAGTTAATAACTGTCTCCACTCGAATTGACCTCCGTTTTAACGAGCGGAGGTTAGAGCGAGCCCAGTGTAGGCAGAGGTTTCGGCTGGCTCCTACCTTCGCCAAACCTCTGGAATCTCCAGTCCTGGTTCCTGAGTCACATGAGGCCAGGGAAGTGTCACAAGTGGGATCTAAGTCCCGGACCGCTTGTGCACTCAAGGTCTGTCATGTTTGCCAGCAGTCAGGACATCTAGCCACCAGATGTCCTCAGCGGTCGAGGAAACGTCAGCGTCTAGTGGTAGTAGGTGGAGGTACGCTAGACACGGTGACATTTGCCTCTAAATTGTCCTTTAAGGGGACAATTACTATATGCTCATTCTCCCACTCGGTAGAGCTCTGCCTGGATTCTGGGGCGGAGGGCAATTTTATGTCTTCTGCCTTCGCCCATCATCACGCAATACCCCTGGTTATGCTAGCTCAACCAGTAACGGTACGAGTGGTGAATGGGTCGACACTGCCCTCACAGATAACACACCAGACCATCCCTTTTACTCTGTCCATGTCGCCATCTCATCAGGAGATTATATCTCTGCTCGTCATTCCTGAGGGAATTGATGAGGTCCTGTTGGGAATACCTTGGCTACGGTACCACTCTCCTCATATCGAGTGGTCCTCTGGCAGAATCCTGGGATGGGGTGAATCTTGTGGGGGTAGGTGTCAGAGGGAGTGCGTTCAGGTTGCTACTACAGAGGTACCCGCAGATCTTTCCTCTCTCCCCAAGCAGTATTGGTCTTATGCAGACGTGTTCTCCAAAAAGGCGGCGGAGATCCTTCCGCCCCATCGCTCCTATGACTGTCCTATTGATCTCTTGCCTGGTGCTGAGCCTCCCCGGGGTCGGGTCTATCCGCTATCTCTCCCGGAGATGGAGGTAATGTCACAGTACATCCAGGAAAATCTGGCAAGAGGATTCATTAGGAAGTCAATGTCACCTGCTGGGGCAGGGTTCTTCTTCGTGCAGAAGAGGAATGGGGAATTGCGTCCATGCATAGACTACAGGGGTCTTAATGCCATCACCGTTAAAAATAAGTATCCTTTGCCCTTGATATCTGAGCTCTTCGATAGGCTTCGGGGAGCAAGGGTATTTACTAAACTAGATCTGCGGGGTGCTTACAACCTGATTCGCATCCGTGAGGGGGATGAATGGAAGACGGCTTTTAACACCAGGGATGGGCACTATGAATATCTGGTGATGCCCTACGGGCTCTGTAATGCCCCAGCCGTTTTCCAAGACTTTGTGAACGATATCTTCCGGGATATGCTTTCCACCTCGGTCGTAGTCTATCTGGATGATATTCTCATCTACTCTCCAGATATTGACTCCCACCGGAGAGATGTTTGCAAAGTCTTCGACCTCCTACGGGCAAACTCCCTCTATGCCAAGTTGGAGAAATGTATGTTTGAGCAGGAGTCCTTACCTTTCCTAGGCTACATCATCTCTGCCCAGGGATTGGCTATGGATCCTGCCAAACTACAGGCTGTGATGGACTGGCAGGAACCCCATTCTCTTAAAGCGGTGCAGCGTTTTATGGGGTTCATTAATTATTATCGCCAGTTCATTCCGCACTTCTCAACTTTGGTAGCTCCCTTGGTTGCCCTCACCAAGAAGGGGGCGAATCCCAAATTGTGGTCTGAGGAGGTCTCCAAGGCCTTTAACTCTATAAAGTCACACTTCGCTAGCGCTCCCATCCTACATCGCCCCGATGTTGATAAGCCATTTATCATGGAGGTGGATGCCTCTTCTGTTGGTGCTGGAGCAGTCCTCTTCCAAAAGGATGCTCAAGGTCGGAAGCATCCTTGCTTCTTTTTCTCCAAGACCTTCTCACCAGCAGAGAGGAATTATTTCATCGGGGACAGGGAGTTGCTAGCCATGAAGTTGGCTTTCTCGGAGTGGAGACATCTCTTGGAGGGAGCACGTTTTCCCTTCCAAGTCTTCACAGACCATAAAAATTTGGTGTACCTGCAGACAGCCCAGCGGTTGAATTCTCGCCAGGCCAGATGGTCCTTATTCTTCTCCCGGTTTCATTTCACCCTCCATTTTCTTTCTGGGGAGAAGAACATTCGGGCCGACGCTCTCTCTCGCTCCGTTGTGTCATCTGCGGAGGAGGAGGAGGAGCCTCGGCTTATTGTCCCCACCGAGAGCTTGAGAACTGTGGCCCCGGTTTCGCTAGAGTCTGTGCCTCCGGGCAAGACTTTTGTACCATCCAGTTTGCGACCGGAGGTTCTCTCTTGGGCACACTCGTCCAGGGTGGGTGGACATTTTGGTCCAAAAGGACATCTGAGTTACTGGCGAGGACATACTGGTGGCCGCATATGGCTCGTGATGTCGCAGAGTATGTTCGGGCGTGTGTCTCTTGTGTCAAGAACAAGACTCCTCGGCAACGGCCAGCTGGTTTGCTTTATCCTCTGCCGGTGGCGGACAGGCCCTGGGAGATGGTCGGGATGGACTTTGTGGTGGGCTTACCCAAGTCTCGTAACTGCACCATTATCTTGGTGATCACCAACCATTTTTCCAAAATGGTGCACTTGGTGCCTCTTCCACGGCTACCTTCTGCACGGGCGTTGGCTGTCTTGCTCGTCAAGCATATCTTTCGCCTACACGGTATGCCAGACAAAATTGTTAGTGACCGGGGTCCCCAGTTTGCGTCTCTATTCTGGAGAGAGCTTTGTAGTCTACTCAGTATTGAGTTGAATCTCTCTTCGGCATATCATCCCGAGACGAATGGGTTGGTAGAGAGGGCCAACCAGACCTTGGTCACATATTTACGACATTTTGTTTCTGCCAGGCAGGATGACTGGGCATCCTTGCTACCGTGGGCAGAGTTTGCACTTAACAATGCCATAGCCGACTCCACCGGTCAGACTCCTCCTAAATTACGGTCAGCATCCGCGTGTTCCTGTGCCCATGCCTGTGTCTTCTGCTGACTCCAGGGTGGCAGACTGGGCTGTGGAGGCACGGGACATTTGGGACCACACGCAGGATGCCATTCGGGCCTCCAAGGAGAGAATGAGGTCCTCCGCTGATGTTCATCGGCGCCCCGCTCCGACCTTTGCTCCTGGCGACTTGGTGTGGCTCTCCGCCCGTAACATCAGGCTGCGAGTTGAGTCCACTAAGTTTGCTCCTCGCTACTTGGGTCCCTTCAAGGTTCTCGAACAGGTTAATCCTGTGGTCTACCGTTTGGCTCTTCCTCCACGCTTGGGTATCACCGACACCTTTCATGTGTCCCTCTTGAAACCCGTATACATGTCCCGGTTTTCCGAGTCATCTGCCGGGACATCGGGTTCGTCTACGGACGATTGCGAGGTGAACGCTATTTTGGGGTGCAAGGTGGTACGCGGCAAAAAGTTCTATCTGGTGGATTGGAAGGGTTATGGCCCAGAGGACAGGTCATGGGAGCCTGCTGAAAACATTCGGGCCCCACAGCTCATTGCTGCCTTCGAGCGTAGCGAGGCCCAAGGAGGGGGGGTAATGTTAGGTCTCGAGTTCCCGCTTCTGCACAAGGGGGAATCTCGAGCCATCTCCGCTGCGGTCTCCCATTCTTATCCAGCCGCAGTGGAGTTTGCTCAGCAGGGACGTCGGTCCCAGCGTCTTGCTCACTCTCACTCTGTACAGAGAGTTACTGCTGCTTCTTCAGCTTCTGCCATTAAAGCCAGTGCTGGTCAGCAGCGAGCGGACTTCTCTGGGACTAAGTCCTTGTCTGCACACACTGAGCATGCCCAGGGCAAGATCTCCCGTTGGAGATCGAGGGTCATGTGCTCAGGCCCTGCAGCACATTCCATTGGTCCTCTTGGCAGGTCTTGGAAGGGCAAAGTTTCTGTGGCCACTTCCTGTGCTGCAACTATATAAACTGCGCATGACCGCACGGCCATGCGCTAGTGTACATTTGCATACGTGTGTTTGTTGTGAGTGCAAGTCGTCCTTGGATACCCCTTCCCTATTGAATGTCTGTTCGCGGAAGGTGTATGGTTGCTATCTAGCGCCCGACTTATCCTACAGCACGAATCACACATTACATCGTCCAGTTGCTGTGACCGCCAGTACGGCGCCGTGCACTTCCTCTGTGCTTTCCTTACCCAAGCCTGGGTGGTTAGTGGCGTTCGTCAGTGCGGCACCGCATGCACTCTTGTGCCCTAATATTGTTATTTAGCTTCCCTACACACCCAGTTGCGGTGTTGTGCCAGCAAGAGTCTAATCGGACTTCAATCCTAGTTGGGGTTGAGTTCGCTGACTACTTGCTCGCGCTCTATGTGCGGTACCGCGATCCTGTGATGCAACAGGATCGCTTCCTTCACGCTGGGTGAAGTTTAACCCACGTGTGTATACTTATGAGTACCGCCATATAGTCCGTCATTACTTGGCAGCAGGTTCCATCTCTGCACGGTGGACCCCGGGCTGCGAACGCACCATACTCTATCTGTCTTATTATTTGGTGCGTTCCGCTAGCCCTAACAGTCCGTGTGTCCGTGTGCTCACGTAAGCCATCCATGTGGGATCCGTGTGATGTCCGTGAGTACGTTTTTAGGGTCCGTGTGCTGTACGTGTGTCTGTGTCTGTGTATTGCAACAATTTTTACAATTTTAACCCTATGACAGGAAAAACGCACACGGACAGCACACGGATGGCACACGGACAGCATCCGTGTGCGGTACGTGTTTACATGGACCCACTGACTTTAATGAATCCGTGTCATCCGTGCGCTCCCACGAACACTGACATGTCTCCGTGCTTTGCACGTGGACCCACGGTCCGTGAAAACTCGCTGACATGTGCCGAGACACATTTATTTTAATGTGTCTATGTGTCTGTGTGAGTCAGTGTCTCCGGTACGTGAGGAAACTGTCACCTCACGTACCGGAGCCACTGACGCGTGAAACCGGCCTTAGAGACAGAGATGAGAGGGGAAGGAATCGTTTTCTCTCCATCTGAGAATAATGCTAATCACACTCTGATCATAGTTTGAGAGATAAGAAAAAACATTTCTCCACCTTCTCCATTATGGCAGTCAATGAAAATTGATGTAATCCGAGTGTGGTCCAATTTTTTTTTACAAATATGATTAGGCGAGTGCCGTCCGATTCTCAGAGGCAAATTGTGCATGCTGTTATTTTTTTCCCTTCAAACAATCGGTGCGAGGAAAAAAATGGACATGTGAATAGCCCCATAGAATAACATGGGTATGAGTGCTATCCATCATAATCATGGATAGCACTCGTCTGATTAAAATGGCCATATGCTCGAGCCCAAAGGAGAAGGTAAGCAAGCACTAATAGCATGGTCATGTAGCTGCATCTACTCACAGAGGCATTGCCGCTACACACGTAAATCAGTGACAAATTTTACTAGATTTAAACCATCTGCACATCATTTTCAAAGACCAGAAAATCCTTTTCAAGTGGTTGCATAACATTACAGAAACAAAGAAAAAAGATTAAAAAAATAATAATCTTGATTCCATGTAGTGCTTATCATTGTCGCCATCTGTACTGTCGATTGTACTTTTTTTCTTCTGCTTTTATGATTTTTTTCTTGGCTTTTTCCAAGCTTTGCTGTAGATATTGGAGCAGTCCTGATGCCCCAATGTTGAGGATGAAGATTACAAATCCCATGAACGTATTGTTGACTGTTTATATACAGTTACGTCTTCCCGCCTTTCCAAATGTCCCGAATCAGAGTAGTAGACATATTTCTTGCCAAACGTCCTATGGTCACATCCATGCCGTGATCTATTTCCATTACTGATTTAGTCACGTCATCTTTCACAATTGTACTCTGTTCTTTCAGGAATTTTACATGTACATTAGCAGCAATAGACAGACTCAGACCCCCATCTTTTGTACTGAAGCATCTAATGAGCGTGTGAAAAGGGAGGAGAATCAGGGTAGGCTTGTGACATCACCTATTGTGAATTTTGGACTATTAACTGAGTTACCTGTCATTGTAATCCTGCCTCTGATGATAAGGAGCCTGCTGAAAACTCTTCCTGAAAGAACAGAACATATGAGCTTAATATAGCTCTATCGGACATCGTGAAAGTTGCAAGATTTCTAATATTTTTTAACACACATCGTGATATAAAAAAATGAATATGACAGAAAAGTCGTTCTAAATAATAGACCATTTTCTAATGGTAGCTTCCTTTTAAAGGTTTTGTATAGACACATATTAAAGAAACTTCTTATGTGTCACCAAGCAGAAAATCAAATTTCAGATAAGAATTACTGTAATTTAAGAGTAGTGCTCCGGTTTTGATGAACAGTTAGAGGTCTTGGTGTTGTGTCCTTAATTGGACCTTTATCAGTTGTCAATGAGTCAATGACTTCATATCCGTTTTTTTTCGTACTCTATGACGTTTCTGTGTTTTATTACTACAGAAATCCAGAATTAGAGTGTCATTTACAAGATTTGATTTTAACAATAAAGCCGTATATTTATCTACACGTTGTGTTCTCTTATGTATCCGCATATGGTTTTGCAAAGGAAAAGGCTTTTGTGAATGTTCAAATGTTTGTTCTAGATGGTTCTCTTATGAGCAAGATGATTCTTCTGCATAATGATTTAGACTAAATTGTGTGCCAGCCGTTGTGCCAAGCATTCTAAATTGAGATTACGTTATGCATGGATGATACCAAATTAAGCTACAATGTAAGGAGGACGACATTGGGCGAGTTTGAAGACATTCATTTTTGCTGTGTCACTATGCAAAATGCCTTCATTATTACCTGCCTGGAGCTCGATTCACTTTTTTTCTCCGGCAACATTTCTACATAAAATGCATGGAATGTATTGTATATACCCTAAATGTTTTAAAGTATGTGGACGGGGGATGGCCGAACCTCCCATTTATATTCAGCATGATCATTGATGTGGGGGCGGTAAGGGTCCGCTACTCCTCTGTAATGGCTTTTCTTTACATTTTGGAACTTGGATTCATAGACTCAAGTTCTTTTAGCATCCAATATCTACATGACTATGATTTGCATTGTTCATTGTGGGGCAGGTCGCCTCGCTCAGCTGCTCTCCAAGGTAGACACAGGAACGCTTGGCATTAAAGTCTCTGAGTTGTTTATTGCTTCACAAACCACAAAGCAAAGTAATAACACAAAAACGGTCCCCCGTATGCATGGCTCATATTCCGCCCCTGTACACATGGCTCATAGTCCGCCCTGTATGGCTCATAGTCCCACCTGCATGGCTCATAGTCCCCCCTGCATGGCTCATAGTCCCCCCTGCATGGCTCATAGTCCCCCCTGCATGGCTCATAGTCCCCCCTGCATGGCTCATAGTCCCCCCTGCATGGCTCATAGTCTCCCCTGCATGGCTCATATTCCCCCCTGCCCTGTATGCAGGCTTATCTCTCCATACCCGCTCCTGCTTGGCGCGCCGGCTTATGTCCTCCTTCATCTTCCCTCGTTCCCCCGTCCCTCATACTCACCTGTCCCACTGCACGGCCGTGCCGACATCCCTCGCGCTCTGTCCCGACTCCAGGCGGCGGCGCTGGCGCAGCACCTTCTTCCTGCTTGAGCGGTCATGTGACACCGTTCATTAAGATCATGAATATGCGCATATTCATGATCTTAATGAGCGGTGTCACGTGACAGCTCGTTCAGGACGAGCTGCAGTGCAGACGCCGAGACCATCGCTGGAGCAGGCAGGGTGAGTATTCAAGGCGGCGGGGGAGGGGGCCCTGGAGCGGGGGAGGGGGCCGTGGAGCGGGGGGAGGCCCTGCCAGCAGGTGTCAGTGCCAGGGCCCACCAGAGGATCCTCCGGTTCCCCGGTGGGCCAGTCCGAGCCTGGCTCCAGCTTTCTGGGGTATAACACACTTCAATTTCCGCCGGAGCTTACGTCTGGAGACTTCCTTTCTCCAAACATACAATAGAGAAAAAAACACAGTCACTGGATATTTGACTCTGCCAACCACACCCTTGAGATCGAGATTTGGTAAGTAGGTGTCCCGCCCATCTCTCACCTACTCACCAAAAACCCAGACCCTTGTAATGACTGGTTTAATCCCTTCGGCACACAGGATGGTGGAAAGAAACTTATGGGTCTCAGATCACGGGAGAAAACAATCTTCATGATACATATCTCACACACGGCGCCAGTGACGTAGTCACAATTTTAAGTTCTGCTATGATTGCGGCTTCTGTGCATTGGAAACACAATCCATAAGACTCACAATAAACTTCCGTATGAATCTTGCTTTCAGAATTGTTTCAACTAGATTTTTAAATCCTTCTCTACCAGTTGGCCTCATTCTATGAGAGCGCGCTTGCTTAATGCTACTGTTTCACCTGCATATTACCAGCAATTACAGTTGATCAGTTAGAGGGGTTGTCCAGACATTATTTTTTTTAAGTGCTTAAATGTTATAAAGTAGCAAAAGTATTCACACACTTTCTTTCCAATCCCCTGCAGCTTTAGTTCCAATGCTTCCCAATTTCCTATTAGGCTCTATTCTCCAGCAAGACATCCTGACACAGAGCTTCAATTTAAGATGGGTTGTGCATGTGTAAGGAGGAAGACCAGGCTGCATGTACCTGTATTGAGCCAGGTCCAGAACTACTGAGGCTGCATCCTCTGTTTTCTGGGGGAAGGAATAGGGGACCGGACAGTCCCCATGACCCATGACCCAGGAAGAGGGGGCATGTTTTGTCAGAGAATCCAGCCAGAAGCTGAGATACAAAGCGAGCAAAGCTGCAGATAGGCCCCGGCCATCAGCGTGCGAGCAGCAGAGCGCTCAGCACCCGACAGCCAGCGCTGAGGTGGACTGCAGCAGACAGACTCGGTGGCCTGGAGAGAGTCTATCTGCCAGGCCACGAGGGGCTCAGAAAGTGCCGGAGCCCACCGCAGTAATAAGGAAAGAGCCAAGAGCCCTGTTCAGTTAAGAGCTAGGGTAGAGATCAGCACCACACTGGAGAAGCAGCGCGCCAGTGGTTGTCAGTGCTTCAGTCTTTGCGAGAACAGCAGGCAGCACGAAACGAAAAAGTGCAGTGTGCCACACAGATGACAAAGATCGAGGTGCTTCGTGACTGTGAGTACAATGCAAAAGAGAGAACCAAGTACTGGATAGACTTTTGTAACCCACCTTACCAGCATATACTTTCCCACCCACGGGATACACTGATTGTGCTCCGGATGCATATGTTCATGGACTAGGGGCTCAGTGGAAGGTACGGGACACTGACCACTACCACCAGAAGTCAGACCGTTGTTTGAAGGACCCCACTGGAACAGCAACGCACCAGCCATTGTTGGGGTCATCACCTGCGCCGTAATTTCCACGGCCTGGAAGACGACTACAGGCTAAGTTGATCTAACACGAACTGCCACCACCTTTCCCCTTCTTTTCATTGACTCTGCACATCTTTTTGCATCTGAACTGTTTTTGTTCTCCCTTTAACTGTTTGCCTCCCTGCGTGGAGTATTCCCCTGTTAAGTAAACTTGTTAACCCTTGCTCTGACTCCCGTCTGTCACTGCATCTCACAACCTGCTCACACATGTTTAGACAACTTCTGAATTAACTCTTATAGAAATACCTTGATGTATTCCTGAGCCTGATACACATTAAAGAGTGATTTGTTTTCATCATGTAAAAGTAGAAAAATTGGTAAAAAATGAAAAAAAGGTAAAAAGAACAAAAAGTTACAATTGTTTAAAGGAAGCAAAGCCTATAAAGAGAAAGAAGCAACATCAACCCACCTATCTGCAAAGTGTCCCTGCACTGTTAATTGATTTTCCTCCCATTAACAGTAAATTCATAGTCTTTTTGTCCTAATCCACAAAACTATTTACATTACTTTTGAAGCACATGCCAGTCTAATATGTCCAGTGACCATCCTAATTTTCATGCTCATTAATCCTCACTTTTGTGTAAGTTGTTCCTCTGTTATTTTGTCAGAAGTCAGAACTAAAGGTGCTTGAATTTTCTTTTTCTCACTTCCCAACAATATTCCCCCTGCCATTGTTCAATTGCTTACCTGCCCTGAACTGAAAGGAGGAACAGGGGGACAAAGATCCGCCCCCATTTTCTGTACAGTCAAAGACCCGCCCCTGCTTTCTGTAGACAGTCAAAGACCCGCCCCTGCTTTCCGTAGACAGTCAAAGACCCGCCCCTGCTTTCTGTAGACAGTCAAAGACCCGCCCCTGCATTCTGTAGACAGTCAAAGACCCGCCCCTGCTTTCTGTAGACAGTCAAAGACCCGCCCCTGCTTTCTGCAGACAGTCAAAGACCCGCCCCTGCTTTCTGCAGACAGTCAAAGACCCGCCCCCACTTTCTGTAGACTGTCAAAGACCCACCCATGCTTTCTGTAGACAGTCAAAGACCCGCCTCTGCTTTCTGTAGACAGTCAAAGACCCGCCCCTGCTTTCTGCAGACAGTCAAAGACCCGCCCCCGCTTTCTGTAGAGAGTCAAAGACCCGCCCCTGCTTTCTGTAGACAGTCAAAGACCCGCCCCCGCTTTCTATAGAGAGTCTAAGACGACCTACCCCCACTTATACTTCCTGTAACATATCATTGCGTCTTTGCTACCAGAGACTATTAGGCTATGTGCACACTTTGCAGATTCCACTGCGGATTTTTCCGCAGCGGAATTGCAAAATCCGCAGTGAAAACCCATCGCGGTTTTTACTGCGGATTTATCGCGGTTTTTACTGCGTTTTCTTCTGTGGATTTTCAACTGCAGTTTTCTATTGGAGCAGCTGAAAATCCGCAGAAAAGAAGTGACATGCTGCGGAATGTAATCCGCAGCGTTTCCGCGCGGATTTTTCTGCAGCATGTGCACAGCGTTTTTTGTTTCCCATAGGTTTACATTGAAATGTAAACTCATGGGAAACTGCTGCGGATCCGCAGCGGTCAAATCCGCTGCGGATCCGCAGCAAAATCCGCAAAGTGTGAATATAGCCTTACACCTGATAACAAGCAGTGGGCTGCAAGTTATACAGAAATGACTGTTAGTGGACTGCATTTTGGACAGATTTTTTTGTCTGAAAATATCATTTTGGGTAAATAAAGTACTTTTCAATTTTGTTAGTAATTTCATTAGTCGTCAGATGAGTCTTATTTTATTAAACCAACAGTGACCATTTCTCCTTTGCCAAAAGGAATTAAAGTTATAGGGCACTATTATAGCGCTGCATACTCAAATATTGTGCCCAATTTCCATCTATATGTACACATCCACACAGTACAGATCCTCAGTAACATATTTATATTAAAGGGGTTTTCCGGGTTTCAGAAAACCTTTTTCCCAGGCACAGTTTGTTAAAAAAAATTGCCTTACTCAACAATCCTGGGTCCAGCACTAAGTCTTCACCACTACCTCATTTTGACAGCACTGCAACCAATCAGTGAGCTCCGTGGCTCTGCCTGAATAGACAGTACAAGCTGCACAGAGCAGCTGAGTTTACTGATTGACTGCAGCTCTGTTGTTTTGATGTCAGTGTTGCAGACCATTACATACGCCAGGAACAGTGGTGGAGAGTTAGTGCTGGACCTAGGAAAGGTGAGTATAGCTAAATTTGTTTCTTTAAAACAACCTGCTCCAAGGAGGTTTCTGAAACTGGAAAACCCCTTTAGGCCCCATTAAGAGTGGCCGGTGGCAAAAAGGTGCATCAGTTCAACCCTACCCACCCAAGAAAAAACACACTTTTACCAAATGTCTAGGAAAGAAGATGCATCCTGAATATGTGATGGAAACTACATATTCTATAAAGCTGTGTAATATTTCCTTAGAAACTTCCATTCCCTATACTTTGATAATCATTATGAGTCATGTTATAAATAAACTTCTCTGTGCCGTTTCCTCCTATGCAGCAATTATGTGTCAAGATTAGATTCTCTGTGATAGGGGAGCGTCAGCGGTGTGGGCAAAAATCGTGTCATAAGCGGTCAAATAACTACTAGAGATGATAAGTTTTCATATATTTTAAAGTACATAAAAACTTTTCAAATTCATATCCAATAAAGCAGAGCCTGACATATGCCAGATGGGCATGGATAATGCCAGTAAATGGGCAGTCAGTGTTTCACTATTGGAACATTAGAGCCAATCCTATGCATCCAACCTAATAGACAGTAAGAGGTGATGATACTGGTGGGCTCCCAAGTCTCCAGGGCTGCATTGATTGCATAAATAATATGTCCTTATCCACCCATACAAAGAAATGCATTGTAAATGAAGTCATAATTTTGTAGTCTAATGTATGGAAGCAAACTGCCATCTACTCAGCCAAGAAATTGGAGATGTGTCTAATGGCAAACTATTGAAAAGGCAAGAATAAAGACACCAACAAGAACATCTATTACCTAATAATCATAGGATGCATACATTGTCTAATGAGCATGAACTCAAAGAAGGATGTGTCCAGCAAGAGGTTTCGAGTGGGTCCCTCCTCTTCCAGGGTTATAGTAGGTTGCCATAATACACTGCTTAAAAAATCAAGGTAGCACCAAAATACCACATCCTAGATATCACTGAATGAAATATTCCTGTTGCAAATTTTTATTCATTACATATTGGAATGCATTTAGAACAATAAAACATAATGATCAAGGTAAATCAAAATTAATATCCCATGGAGGTCTGGATTTGGAATGATGCTCAAAATCAAAGTGGAAAATCAAATTAAAGATTGATACAACTTCAATGAAAATGCCTCAAGACAAATAAATGATGCTCAGTAGTGTGTGTGGCCTCCACATGCCTGTATGACAGCTGAGGGTTTTAGCACTCAGCTGTCAGTTTTGCCTAGCTGGTTATCAAAAATCCAGGAGAACCCACGTCATTTTAAAAAAAAAATATTTATTTAGGTCACAGGCGCCTGCTGCTGAATACTCCCATTAGCCGCCGCCTGTTCTCACTGTTATTAGTGGCAGCAGGCTTAGGCTGATGCAGCAGTAGTCCCATCAGCTGACGCCAGTGACCGCAGGTAAACTTTTTACTTCCGATCACAGCTGCTGGCTGGAACCGCGGATGTCTGACCAATGGTAATGATTTTCAGTCGATCAGAAGCAGTGTTTGCTGCGCTTGCTGTCATGTACATGGCAGTGCGACAAACATCTGTTGTTTGGGGGTCCAAACCCAACCAGTAACATGGACTTCCTGGTGAAGTCTGTGTTCCGTGTCCGTGCCTGAAAAGTAGGTGTTCGGTAAGGATGCTGAACCTTACTGTTCGGGTTCACAATCTCTAGTGAGTACAGTGAACGAAAATTCACTGATTACATAATTTTCCTTTTTTAATCATAGCCGACTCCTGGCGGCATACCGCATTATTGCTTCCTAAGGCTTTAACCAATAAGTCACAGAACAAAGGAAATTCTCAACCGATAACAATAGCATGCAACAAGTCCTTGACACTCCCACTGGTGGGATACGGAACCACAGTGTGTGAGTTTGTTGACTTGGGCCATGGCATAGGTCTTGGTATCGCCATGGATACACCTTACCCCCACCTCATTCCCAGGGACTAGCACATGTGGAAGTGTGACCCTTTCCAGGGTTACCAAACTCCCTGAGTTCAGAATTCCCATCACTTGGATACTGTTCACAGTCACCTGTCATTCTTGAGGCCCCTCACCAGGGTGAGGATGAGCAGTGCAGGCAGGTTAGACAAAGTAGGAGTAGTGCAAACCTACGCTGCAGTCCATTGGCTCTGAGGTCAAGGGACAATCGGCTGATATTTGACCTGGAGCACGACACCTCCAACAGACAATGTTACAAGATGTGGCATACCATGGGAGAAAAGCAGGATGACGGCACAGCTATATGACCACGGGTGAATGAAGCTGCACACACACCAGGGATTACGGGTGCCACTTCCAAAAAAAAATAATCTGTATATCCATAGAAAAGATAGCGGATAGGCACATACCGTCGCGTCCCGTGATAGCGCGAAACAATAGTCGTCTGTATTTCCTCCATTGTTTTATCTGCCTGCTGTTGGTATTATGATGCCACAATAAAGGATTTTGTTGCACGGGACGGTATGTGCCTATCCACTTTCTTTTCTTTGAATCTTATGAGATGTACCCGTTGAACCTGGCTCTGAGCCCTCCTGAATCCTTTGGTGCCTCTCAAAGGTGATATTGAGCTTTTTCTTTTGGGTATCAGTGAAAGGTGACCTCAGATTGCCTTAACTGCTCAGGAAGTTCTCCACAGCCGAGTATGTTTACACCAGCCTTACTAGGTTATCTGCATTCTGGGAATCTCCCTGTGCAACCCAGTTTTGCATAAATTTAGGCAGAGAGTGTATAAATCTGTCCACTATCACTCTTTCAACCATTTGTACTGGATAACAGGTCTCAGGGTGCAGCCATTTCTGGACCAGAAAGGCTTGTCTCTTTGGTGCACCTATTGCATCCTGACGGTCTGGGTTACTCCCAAACATGCTAGAATATCCACTTCCAGCTTACCGTACTCTTCTGCAGGGCAAAGTCATAGTATGTGCTCTGCGGTTCCCCAGTAAGGTATGGAGCTAGGACCTCTGCCCATTGCTCTGGTGACAGTTTCTCACTTTCTGTCACCCTTTCAAAGACAGTCAGAAAAGCATCAACGTTGTACTCAATGGTAATTTTTTGTAAGGCCTCCCATATTGTTTGCCCCACACACCTACCTCCACTTTGGGTGGCAGGGGTGCCATTTCCCTGCCAAGAGAGCCATCTGCTGCTGCTGCAACTGTTAAAATTGCTGCTGAAATTGTTGCTGCTGCTGTCACTACAGCCACTGCTGCTTCTGCTGCTGCATATTAGCCTGGACCAGTTAATTAAGAAGCTTCTCCATGCTTTCAGACTGTGTTTTCAATGCTGTAGCTGTCTTTATCCAGGACGTTCAACCTTTACACTGCAATCGTCTGTGCTCTTCAGGACTTCATGCCCGCATTCTCCACCAATTGTAGGGATTCACGCTCTCATGTAGACAGTAGGTAGTCTTCACACAGGCTCTGGATTCTTGTATCAAAATAATGTGGCATTTATTTCTACAGGTTGCACAGTACCAAACAAAACTATAGACATAAATCCTTAGCCTTGTCCAGGAACTAACTAAACAACACAGACCCTGGCTACTCATACACGGCTGAGCTAGTCATAAACTGGCTATACAAAAGAAATATCCTCCATAGCAACCACTGATACATGCAGTTTTGGTGCACACTGCCTGCTCATACTATTCTCAGAGAGAGATTCTGGCTTGTCTCTCTCTTTTAATTAACTAAGATGAACACCCAGCTTGGTTATATGAAGAGCCAACCAGGTGAAAATAATAAGAGCCTATACAGCTATGATTTCAACCTAGCTTACTTGGCTTTGCTACAGTGTTGATGTTGCAAATCTGTGTATGATGCTGTGGCAGACTTGTGTGTCTGTTGATATTGCTGAACTGTGTGTATTAAAGTAGCAGAGTTGTGTGTGTTAATGTAGTAGAGTTGTGTGTCAATGTAGCAGAGTTGTGTATGGAGGGGTCATAAGACTTATTGTAAAATAAAAATTGTCATGGCATTCTATGCCCAATGTATTGTGTGTCCCTCTTTCTTACTATTTAAAATTGGCAGGTATACATGAATCATAAATTTGTTAAAATACAGGCCACCGTGTTCTTGGGCAAAAATTGCATTTATGCAAATCAATGCCACCCGCTGTGGACTCTATATGACTTACTGAGAAGATGCTTAAAAACATTATTTAAAATTGTAGGGAACAATCAATTCTCAATATACCACTCATTACCATAAATCAATAAACATTTCATACCAGAAGTTTATTCCTATGCACTCCGAATGGCAAGCACCCATGCAAATTACAGCATATTTAATATCATGGCAGTATAAAGTAGTAGTAGCTTCATTTTAGAACAAGTGTAGTGCCACATGTAGAGGATAATACTGAAGACAGCATAGTGCTAAGCTCAATATCAAAACTTTTAAAAACATGGAGGTGGACATGATGTTATCCAGTCTGAATCTTAATGTATAATCTCTGGGGCAATTTTCTAGAACTGAATTGTTCAACGAGCTTGCTATCATCCAGTTTAATATATAAAAAAAACACTTCAATTTAAATGTTCATGTAAGCACCAGTTGGCAAAGACATACCAAAAAGCTGGGAATGTGAGACATATAGGGGCCGATTCATGAAAGCTTTTTACACCTAAAAACTGGCATAAAAGGTTGCCAGATTTTTGACCCCAGATATGCTACTTCAGTTCTTGACTGGCATAGCATTTCTGGAGATGCATGGGGGCACACACCACTCTGCACTTCTTCTACTCAGTCATAACTGTCATGCCGCGAGCATGCGCTACACCAGTTTTGATGAATTGGTCCTATAAAGTTATAGAATTACGAAATGGGGTCAAATATGACAAAACACCAAGGCCCCAATTCATGAAGACTGTCAATTTTTTCACCAGTCTTGATCTGAAGATATGTTAGAATCAGCCGCTCTTGATTAATTACTCCAGTCCATGAAGTCAACAGCTTATCGTAAATTAAATATGCTGTGGTATCCAGCCACTGCCGATTTCCCCCTTACCACTCATGCTCTGCCCATTTTCACAAAGTTGAGAGAAATTGGCATGAAAACCCCAAAAGTTGTAAAATTTGAGTTAAATTTTTTTACAACTTTTCAAAGCAATTTATGCCAGAATTCTGTCAAAATTGTTTTGAAAAATTGGAGTGCAAGGCTTCCCTGTTTGATTTGTTGAGACCCAAAAACTTAGGCAGATATTTCAATACGTTGGCACTAGCATCTTACTGTTGTCTGATTTTTTTTCCACCAACCCATAGACTTACACTCAAATCAACATTGGACGTGTTTTCACAGTTGTTCACAAAATAAATGTTGAACATTTTTTCTGAGCGAAAAATCATGAACATGTAATGGCCCCATTAACTATTATAGGTACGAGCGCTACCTGCAAAAGACATGGATAGCATTCGTATGCAACAAAAACAGGTCTGGATGAGTCCTTAATACAGTAATCTTGAAGAAAACTATAATATTTAGCTATTTTAAGCTAGTACATGCCTATACTTGTAATAATTATACACATGCAGCTTATTTGTCAGTTTCTTGATTACTCTTACATAATGGAGAGTAACATGTTGGGTCATAAGGAACAAATGGAGACATGAAAGCCCATTGTCTCTGGAAACTCCAAAGAACTTCTGTAGAGCTGCAGTGGGTCCCCTGAGAAACAATTGTGAACCCTCTGAGTGCCAAATTCTCAGGCTAGTTACTTTTTATGTAGAATGGCACAATATTTTGTAGAGAAACATTTACCAGGAAGCAAAAAGACCGCGGCGAGGGTGAAAATTTTAACATCTTCAGATTCACATAGTTTAGCAATCACCAAACATTGTGAAAGATTCTTTGTAAAATTCAGGAGGAAGTAAGGTCAAAGCAGCAAGAATCAAGCAAGAGACCAAGAGGGGAAACTGAGCAGTTTCTTACACTGTTACATAGAAAATTTATTTTTATTTAAATATCGTATGTGGAGCGACTGATGATGGTTTAGGAAAGGGTTCAATTTAATTTTTATAGCATTTTTTAGAATTTTTTTTCCAATTGTCTGCTTAGAGCAAAAATATAAATTATTTTATTTTGGTAAAGTACTCAAGTGTTTTCTCAAAATTTACAATAGTATACAATAGATCTTTTTGGGAAAACTAAGTCACAAGCAATATGGCCACTATTTTGACTTCCGCTCGGTTTCTGATGCTAAATCGATCTTGAAATCCACTGTCGATTTAATAATGATGAGCGAATCAGTTTGAGGCAAGTTAATTCACCTTGGATTTTGCAAGAAAAATCAGATTTTCTCAAATCTGAATCTTTTGTGACTCGCCTCATGCAAATCCAATAACATGGCAGCAATTCGCCACTTGGATGATTTGAAGAGGGCCAGAAAAAAGGCTAAAAATAAAATAATAATATATAATAATAAAAAAAACATGAGGCTGTGGAGACATGATGGTCAGCAGGTACTCTAGTCCGCTAGCCTGATACTACATGGACCAGTGATCATCCCACCAAATGCCCGTTCTCCTTTTACCATGGGTTTAATATTACTCAGACAACACAGGGTGAGGGTAAACAGTGTGGCAATACTTAACTGAACCACGAAATAGGCAAATAACACATAGAACAGTCCCAGCAAAATACCCAAGATGGTGCAAAACTACAGAGTCTCACCTTTCCGCAGACTCACGGGATATGGGCAGCTGTGACTTCAGAGCTTCCAGGGACGACGTCCCCCCCCTGTGACATGCACAGAGAGGAGGTAATGACAAGCGTATTAGCTGACAGTCCATTAAGGATCAAGGTCAGGTGACCGGAGGGTCAAAAACCTGGCTTCTCCAAACATCTAACATAGAAAAATTGAGAAAAACATACCATTCGGAAAAAGCCTTGCCAAAACCTGTCAGATGACAAATGCACTAGCAGGATGCAGCAGACCACCACTAATAAAGGCAGGGGCAGCAGATGTGCAAACTACTGATAGAAACAACCACCCGCACACCTACCAGATTATGGAGGGGTTGGCTGCCTAGTGGAAAAAATGCACACTAATGAGGCTTGCGTAGAACGCCTGTCATATAGGTATGCATGATGATAAGTGGGGTGCATGTATATAGTGCTGGGCAGCCCGCCTGATAATACCATGGGCATCATCAATAGATCCTACACAAGACCAAAAGGAGTACATGTCTCACTCAGTTAAACCTATTAAAATATTTTATTAATAAATACAAAATCAAGAAATCAATATAGAACAGACATGAAAAGCTCAAACAACAACTCATGAGGGGAAAGAACGACACACCTGAAGTAACAGAATGAGTAAGTGAGCAGACCTAGCAGGAGTATAGTCCATATTCACCAATATCCATTACAGCAGATAAAGCCCCATAATAGGGATGGATATTTGTGAATGTACCATAACCTCTATATACAGACATCAGCAAACAGTTCCTTCGTCTCCAATACTCAATTAATCATGGTACAGGAAAAAAGATAAACGGACCCCTTTAAAGGACGCTCAGCTTACCCATAGTAACATCCGTCAGTGTGCGCTCCACAGCAGCCCCAAGTACCACACGAGTACCACACGGCCCTGGCAGGCGTTCCAGAAGCATTATCAGCATCTGTTTGCACTGCTCTGACTTCAGAAGTGGTGTACCGTACCTCATATGTAATGGATGGACATGTTTCTTGTGATCCAGCAACAGACGTAGTCGCACCTGCCCCACGTCCTCGGCATCTGCATGCACCATCATCAGTACTTCCACTTCCCCATCCGTTAAAGCACGCCTTACGCATTTTGTATTTGCTAGGTCTCTTGAAACCAAGTTTATTTTTAATAAAATTTAAAAAATGGTCACAGGCAGCAAACAAAGCTGTGGTTCACTTGTAGAGATCACAGAAATATTGACAGGCTTCATAACACTGTATGTCTGAGAAATGGAAGTCTACAACATTTTTAAAAGCTTATGTTCACTGAGATCACAGAAATATTCAAAAAGTAAAACTGTCTGAGAAATAGAGGCCTACAATTTTTTTAAAAGCTATTTTGCAGTTTTACAGATTATAGAAATGTTCACAGGCCACATAACACTGCATGTCTGAGAAATGGAGGCCTACAATTTTTTTTAAAAGCTGTGGTTCACTTTTAGAGATCACAGAAATATTCACAGGCAAAGAAACACTGTATGCCTGAGAAGTGGAAGTCTACAAAATTTTTAAAAGCTTATGTTCACTGAGATTACTGAAATATTCACAAAGTAAAACTGAGAAATAGAGGCCTACAACATTTTTTAAAACTTTTTTTGCAGTTTTACAGATTATAGAAATGTTCACAGACAACATAACACAGCATGTATGAGAAATGGAGGTCTACAAAATTTTTAAAAGCTTTTTTGCAGTTTTACAGATCACAAAAATGTTCACAGACCACATAACACTGTATGTCTGAGAAATGGAGTCCTACAAAATTTTTAAAAGCTTTTGCTGATGAATCGCCCCCCAGTACCGGGTCCTTCGGTTCGCAGGGGGATGTCACGGTGGCTGACCTCTATCCGTGGCCCTTGGGACATCTCTGTTAAAGGGGAAAGGTCTTTAAATGGAATGTTCGTGACACCACCTGTGGTATTCGGTCAGGGTGACCGATGCTGCTTTAAGGGGTCCGCTGGGGTGATGTTATGGCAGCTACATGGTATACCTTCCCACAGGTGAAGTATGTCCCCAGGGCTTCCCAGTGTGTAAGATGGTGGATGGTAAGAGGCACAGTGAAGAAAGAGGACACAAGGTTGCAGTCTCTTTACCTTTTTACTGAAGGTTTCAGCATCCACAGTCCAGAGCACCAGATCACAGGGCAGGCAGAGTCCGGCCAGTTTGGAGGCAAATCCAGAGTCCCCTTATCCAGATAGAAATCAGTAGCCTTCCTCTAGCGCCATGTGTTGTAGTACCTTACTGTTAAGGTCCTCACAACTGTTGTAGATGTTATCGGTGTGATGTCTCTCTCTGTCCCCCAGATGGATAGGATAAACCCGTATGACCAGTAACTTGAGGCGTTTTACAGGGACTCTATCATGCCCCAGCCTCTAAGCGGTGCCCCCTTGCCACCTGGGTATAGGGTGGGCAGGTAACGTGAAATTAGCTGTCCTGCCGGTCTCTGGAGCAAGACATAAAGGACTGTTGCTCCCTCGGTGTTCCGGCTACCGGGATCCTGCGCCTCAGAAGGAGGCAGCCTGTGTAGGGCAGAACTCCTCTGATATCCATTCCTTTGCTATGACTTCTTCGCCCTCTCTACAATACAGTTCTCCTTCAGTGTCTCTTCCTAGAAGCTGCCACACGTAGGGCAGGCACAGCTCCGTGTCCTTCTGTCTCGGCCTCTGACAGGATCCCACCCCTGTCAGGGATCAACTACCTGAGCGAAGCTCAGCCAGCAACTGTTTAACCTCCTATCCAGGCAACCAGTTTTACCTAAGTGTGAGAAGTGCCCTAATAAATAGAAGCATAGCTCCCCCTGGTGGCCTGGAGTGCGAAATGTGTTCTATGTTTGTGATACCTGGATTCAGTTGTCTTTCATTGCCTCCAAACGTAACATCACTCCCCCCTAGAGGAGAACGACATTACTGCAACGACCAGGGCCCTGGGGCGCTGCACTGAGATCATAGAAATTTACTCCACTACTATGGAATAGTGTATGGCTGAGAAATGTAGCTACAAGTTTATATTTGTTAATGGACTGCACAGGCTTAATCCCTGCCTACAGACTGGATTCTGTCACTGTTCCCTCTCCTTCGACACTACCTCCTTAGGCCAAATGCTGAATGTATGTGATACAAACAGCAAAGCAAAAGATTAGCCCTTAGAAGGGGTGTTAGTATGATGGTTCACTTTTTTATCTGGTTGGATTACATTTGTGCAATAAGCACTATATATGTGAGACAGTATTATAAAATACTTTTTTGCGCCAGGATACTTTTTGCACTTGGTCACTTTATTTGCCATATAGGCAAAAATTGCATATGGTTATTGTTTTTTGATGTTTTCATTGGTATAAATTGTGGTTTTTCTTCTCACGTATTTTGGTACAGCCTATATTTTGAAAGAATCCTGGTATTGTGGTGGTGTTATTACTGTAAAAAATACACACAGCTTGATATATCCTGTTACTGCGCTTGTTTCATTCATGTTTTTTTTTTTTTTATTTTAAAATATTATTTTGATTCTTGTTAATTATAGGCATCCCATTAATAAAGCCATATATTATTTATCCCATGCCTCTGCATAATTTTTCTGTACTTTGATCCGTGTGGTATTGTGTTGGTCTTACAGCTTCTTCCTCACAGTGGGTTTCACTGTAGCTTTGCACAGCGCACCCTGGTGGTTTTTTTATATTTTATACATTTAATTGTCTTTTTTTAGACTGAGATGTTTGATTTTTAAATTACGGGTACACTGTGACATATATACATATTTCATCCCTAATAACAATACTTTTGTCAATGTGTTGTGAGGGGTTGTCACGCTTAGCTGCTTCTTCAGGTAGACACAGGAACACTTTGATAGTGAAACACCTGCTGGTTTATTAAAGTCAGCATAGACCAAGTAGGGGTTCAGGAAAACAAAAAAAAGCAGAGCCTTTCTGGCTTAAAACAAAGCAAAGTGCAACAGAGTCCTTGCTCTGCAGGTTCCACCTGCAGACACCTGGCAATGCCCTCTGCTCCTCCTGGAGCCACGTGGGAGTGTTCCCTCTCCCAACACACACACAGACTGTCTCTCATGTCCAGGTATTTAACCAGGACCACATGATGATCACATGATAGTGACATCACTGCAGGTCCTGCTAGCACACATGCCTGTGTCGGCTCTGCCAGAAGGGATACGGTGAGCACCCTCCCACTCTATGGGTGCTCACATAAAACCAGCCCATGTTAATCTTTAAAATTAACCCTCTCAGCACTTAGTGTGCTGGAGGCAAAAACAATCTGGTTTTACATCACTAACTGTAGTATACGCAGTGACACATATCTCCCTTCATATACTGTGCCAGTGACTCTGTCACAGTGATCAGTTTATTATTATTTTATTAGATAGGATGGTGAGACGGGTAAGGTTGGGGGTATAGGGAAGGATATTAAACCTATTTTTCATTATTATTGACATTTTAGAACAGTAGTAAACCCTTATGATCCACACACAAAGAGTACCAAAGTTTTACTACCTTCATAGTGAAGTACGTATTGTATACATCTAGACAGGTCTTATTTTAATGAATCATACAAATTATATTATGTGTTGCACGTTATTCCTTTTTCAACAAAAATATACAAAAATCTATTCAGCTCCGTCAGGTGCCTGAATTCTTACATCTGTATCTGTGAGCGAATCGTTCCCAGCGCTGTACAATACACGGTCTTTTGAGCGGTTTTGTTAACCTCTTAAAAATGGTTTGCATCTCATCTACATGAATAAAGGAAGATGATTATTCTAAGCCGCCTGAAAAGACAAAAGAATAAGACGGCTGAGAATGGCTGACATAAAACACACTCACCTCAAATACAACACATTCCGAGGCTCAATAATCCATCAGGACACTACCGGGCACTTTAGCCGCTTACCGGCATTTGTGCCCTGTCACTCCTCTGATTCTGGCTCTACACCTCATTGCCTTAAAGGAACATTTTGTAGAAAATAAAAGATAGATAAAAAGATGTATGAGCGAAATAAGAAAATATACTAAATATTGAAAAGATGATAGATGATGAAATATAGAATATACTTATACAATTGAGATACTTAGAGCACAAATTGGTCAATTTATGTGAGCCCACAAGCCACAACAAGCTTTTCTTTGGTGGAACCCTCATCTTTTCTTTGGTGGAACCCTCATCTTTTCTATCAGAAATGCTGCTCCTGGGCCAAAGTGTACAAATATAGAGGGCTGGTAGAATCCAGCACTAATTAAAAACTTCAGAAACAACACATTAGGGAGTCCCATAGAACATGGAAGTCCATGTGAGGAACATATAGTGCAAAACAACTCCAAATGAAATTACAAAGTTTATTAAGAGATAATTAATAAAACATATATATAGTATATTCAAGTGAATCACGACAAGTTCCTCATAGGTAAAGGGCACAAGAACCCACAGCTAAACCGCCATATACTGTATTATATACAATTATATACATCCACCCGAAGGTCATACTGTAAGAGAGTATTTTTAAAAGAGTGGTATATAGATAGAATGTCCTTCCCACAACAGTATGTATTGATAATATCACCAATCATATGTATCCATGGAGAAAAATATCCAATAACTCAATAGATGTGCATATGTTTAGAAGATGCATGTAAAGGCACCAATGTTCAAAGGCCAAAACCACTGCATAGGTATCGCACAGGATGGATGACAACAGCAAAAAAAATAAGCCCGTGTGTTCAACAACAGCAATTTCTGAGTAAAGATGTAAACATTAGGCATCTAAAAAATATATATATATATTTTTTTTTATCTTATTTTTTTTTTCTTTTTTATTCATTGGGTTTTGACACATTTTCATGTAGCTTATTTCAGGTCATAATAATTTATACACCATGTAAATCCACACACTGTGCACCACACCACAGAGCCTATGGCCCCTTTTAGTGCACATTTAAATTGGATATATCACTTTATGTATGCCCTAACAGATACAATAATATATTTAATCCTCCATTCTATCTCTGTTCTTTATTACACTTTTGGGGTTCTTATGCCTATTCATTTTGGTATGACAACCTTAATTTCATCCATTCATTCATCCATCCATGGCACCTGTTTCCACTGCGCCTGTGCCTCATGTGCGTTCCACTGGCCCGGAAGCAGGAAGTAAATCCTTATTACTTCCTGGGCGTGACATGCGCCAATACTTGAATATCCAAAAATATTCCCTGTTGAACAGTCTCTGCAGTCTGTTGGGTGAATTTTCAGATATTTGTTCTATTATGATGAAATTAAGATTGGGGGGATCATTATTGTGTTCGGCTAAAAAATGTCTAGAGAGATTATGTTGCATAATGCCAGTCCTTGTATTGTACCTGTGCAGATTCATTCTTTTATGTATGGCCTGGGTGGTTTCCCCCACGTATTGTAACCTGCATTCACACTCCAACAGGTAGATCCCAAAATTGATGGACAAACTGCTTAATGGTGAACGATTGCCCTGCTGAGAGTGAAGAAAACAACCTTTTCCATTACATCTATAGGAACCATTGATTTCATTACTGGGTGTAGAAAGTAAAAATGGTGTTTTTTTTGACTGATGGTGCCTTTTTCTACTTGGAGCAGAGTTATTTTAGAGATTCATGTTCCTCCTAAAGGGTCAAAAGGAATATTTCAGAATAATATGGGGTAATTGGTGAGTATCACCCAATATTTTCATAACCTGTCACTAGGGTTGAGCGACTTTTACTTTTATAGGATCGGGTCGGGTTTCACTAAACTCGACTTTCTCAAAAGTCGGGTCGAGTGAAATCGGCCGATTCTATAGAAAAGTTGGGGTCGGGGTCGGCCGAAACATGAAACCCAATGCAGTGCAATGGGATACTATGGTTCCCAGGGTCTGAAGGAGAGGAAACTCTCCTTCAGGCCCTGGGATCCATATTTAAGTGTAAAATAAAGAATTAAAATAAAAAATATTGCTATACTCACCCTCTGACGCGCCCTGATACTAACCGGCAGCCTTCCTTCCTTAGAATCAGTGCGTGAAGGACCTTAGATGACGTCGCGGCTTGTGATTGGTCGCGCGACCGCCCATGTGACCGCTCACGCGACCAATCACAAGCCGTGATGTCACCGAAGGTCATTCAAGCGCTGATTCTTAGGAAGGAAGGCTGCCGGAAAGAAGCAGGGTGCATCCGAGGGTGAGTATACACCTAATAGGAATATACTCACCCTCGGACGCGCCCTGCTTCTTTCCGGCAGCCTTCCTTCCTAAGAATCAGCGCTTAAACGACCTTCGGTGACGTGGCGGCTAGTGATTGGTCGCGTGAGCGGTCACATGAGCGGTCGCGCGACCAATCACAAGCCGCGGCATCATCTAAGGTCCTTCACGCGCTGATTCTAAGGAAGGAAGGCTGCCGGTTAGTACCAGGGCGCGTCAGAGGGTGAGTATAGCAATATTTTTTATTTTAATTCTTTATTTTACACTTAAATATGGATTCTGATACCGATTTCCGATATTGCAAACATATCGGAACTCGGTATCGGAATTCCGATACCAGATTCAGAAGATCGCCGACCTCATGGCCGACCCCACACAGGGGTCGGGTCGGGTTTCATGAAACCCAACTTTGCCAAAAGTCGGTGACTTCTGAAAATGGCCGACTCATTTCGCTCAACCCTACCTGTCACAGGTATGTCAGAAGCTGCAGACAGTCGCACTGCATGTAGCTGCTGAAGGTCTCTGCGTTGCAGACACCTTCTTAACCCTTCTGACTCTTTTACCTAGTGGCAACCTTTCTCTAGCTCTAATTGACCCACTTGGACCTTGGTGTTTATATACTCACAGTCTGCTGCTGGGAATTGCCAGTGATATTTCCATTTTCCCTTGTTGAGGCTTGGAGCTATAGCAGTCAGCTATTTTCCTCTTTGGCGTTGCTGGGGGACGTCTGTGTTACGTCTCTAAGTCTACTCAAGATAAGTGTTCCCCTTGTTTGTTTATCCCAGCTGTCTTTAGTGGTAGTGGGGATTGACTAGTGTATATCTCATTGTTCCCTAAGCAGGGCTTTTTGCCAGGGTCAGGCAGGGATTAGGTTCCTTCTCTGCAATAGGTGCATAACCTATATAGGGACGTTTAGGGCAGACAAGGTGACTTTAGATCTGCCTAGGGGTTTCCACTCCCTCTTCCCTAGTGTTGGGCTCCCTTTCCCTCATCCCTTCGTGTTGCACTTAGTCTTTCCTACACTGTGCATAACAAAACCCATCTCTTATCAGTTTATGAGACTGACTAAAGGTGGTTATCAAACCGTATTTGATCTTATTCTCCACCCCATTCCGGTATTTGGTTGGGGATGATGTTGCAGTTTTTTTCAGATTTTTTTTATACAGTCTTCCTGTTGCATGGTTACCATCCATTTGAAGGCATCAATAATGAGTCTTTTTGGGTAATACTTCTCTTTGAACCTTTTACTTAAAATATGGGCCTCCTGGATAAAATCGACCTTGTCCGTACAGTTTTTTCTTATGCTTCTATATTGCCCATATGGAATGTTTGTGATCCATTTTGGGTGATGACCATGTGTGAACTCTAAGTAGCTATTCAAGTTGACACTTTTGAAAAGTGTTGAGGTGAAGGAGGTGTTCTGTTGGCCTTTAGAGATCTTTAGATCTAGGAACTCAATACTTGTCAAGGAAAACTTATGTAAAGAATTGAGTCCCCTGGTGTTTCTATTGTCTCTCTAGATATTTTTCAACCAAACACAATAAAGATACCACCAATCTTAACATAGTAACATAGTATTACATAGTTATTAAGGTTGAAGGAAGACTATAAGTCCATCTAGTTCAACCCATAGCCTAACCTAACATGCCCTAACATGTTGATCCAGAGGAAGGCAAAAAAAACCCATGTGGCAAATAGTAAGCTCCACATTGGGGAAAAAAATTCCTTCCCGACTCCACATTCGGCAATCAGACTAGTTCCCTGGATCAATGCCCTATCAAGGAATCTAGTATATATAACCTGTAACATTATACTTTTCAAGAAAGGCATCCAGTCCCCTTTTAAATTTAAGTAATGAATCACTCATTACAACATCATACGGCAGAGAGTTCCATAGTCTCACTGCTCTTACAAAAGAATCCGCATCTGTTATTATGCTTAAACCTTTTTTCCTCCAAACGTAGAGGATGCCCCCTTGTCCCTGCCTCAGGTCTACGATTAAAAAGATCATCAGAAAGGTCTTTGTACTGTCCCTTCATACATTTATACATTAAAATAAGATCACCCCTTAGCCTTCATTTTTCCAAACTAAATAGCCCCAAGTGTAATAACCTATCTTGGTATTGCAGACCCCTCCAGTCCCCTAATAACCTTGGTCACTCTTCTCTGCACCCGCTCTAGTTCAGCTATGTCTTTCTTATACACCAGAGACCAGGACTGTACACAGTATTCTAAGTGTGGTCGAACTAGTGACTTGTATAGAGGTAAAATTATGTTCTCCTCATGAGCATCTATGCCTCTTTTAATGCATACCATTATTTTATTTGCCTTTGTAGCAGCTGCCTGACACTGGCCACTAAATGTGAGTTTGTCATCCACCCATACACTCAGGTTTTTTTCATTGACGGTTTTGCCCAGAGTTTTAGAATTAAGCACATAGTTATACATCTTATTACTTCTACCCAAGTGTATGACCTTACTTTGATCCCCATTAAAGCTCATTTGCCATTTATCAGCAAGTCTACATAAATCATCCTGTAATATAAAATTGTCCTCCCCTGTATTGATTACCCTGTAGAGTTTAGTGTCATCTGCAAATATTGAATTCTGCTCTGAATGCCCCCTACAAGGTCATTCATAAATATGTTAAAAAGAAGAGGGCCCAATACTGACCCCTGTGGTACCCCACTGCTAACCGCTACCCAGTCCGAGTGTGCTCCATTAATAACCACCCTTTGTTTCCAATCCCTGAGCCAGCTCTTAACCCACTTACACATATTTTCCCCTATCCCCATTATTCTCATTTTATGTATCAACTTTTGTGTGGCACCGTATCAAAAGCTTTTGAAAAGTCCATATACACTACATCCACTGGGTTCCCTTGGTCCAGTCCAGAACTTACCTCTTCATAGAAGCTGATCAGCTTAGTCTGACATGAACGGTCCCTAGTAAACCCGTGCTGATACTGGGTCATGAGGTTATTCCTCTTCAGATACTCCAGTATAGCATCCCTTAGAATGCCCTCCAGGATTTTACCCACAGTAGAGGTTAAGCTTACTGGCCTATAATTTCCGAGTTCAGTTTTTGTCCCCTTTTTGAATATTGGCACCACATTTGCTATACGCCAGTCCTGTGGTACAGACCCTGTTATTATGGAGTCTTTAAAGATTAAAAATAATGGTCTATCAATGACTGTACTTAATTCCTGCAGTACTCGGGGGTGCATCCCATCCGGGCCCCGAGATTTGTCAATATTAGTGATTTTTAGACACCGCCGCACTTCCTGCTGAAAATTCACCCAACAGATTGCAGAGATTGATCAACAGGGAATCTTTTTGGATATTTAAGTTATCCACACTCAAACCTGATTGCCTAAATGAGTGTATGGAAAACACAAGGTAGCACCAGGGGGATTGGGCCTTTTGGCGGTGGTGAATAATGGCATTTAGGAAGTATCAGTATATCATTTGCTGAATTCATTCTCATATTTTTATATCATGTATTTTTTATAACGTATACTTTTTTCTTTGAAGTTTCATATGGTTCCTTTATTTTATTTTTATTTTTTTGAACACCTCATTAGTAGTGTTGAGCGATACCTTCCGATATCGGAAAGTATCGGTATCGGTTGGGATCGGCCGATATTCAAAAAATATCGGATATCGCCGATACCGATACCCGATCCCAATGCAAGTCAATGGGACCAAAATATCGGAATTAAAATAAACCCTTTCTTTCCTTGTAGGTTCATTCTACATCAAGGAAAACAACTAAGAATAATGTAGGATGTATTGTGGGAGGTGGCGGAGACATTAAAGGCAATGAGGTTTAGCCCAATCAAATAGAATAGCATGTTTTTTTTTTTTTTTAAGACGTTCGGAGTGAAAAAGATATTGAGTATGTAAATTTTTTTTTATTTTGTCAGATATTGATGTTTCACTATTCCACGCCCTTCCCCTTCTTTTTTTTTCTTTTTTTTTTTTACTTTTCCCACACTTTCATCTTCATCATCATCAGCATCTTTGACATCAACTTCTTCTTCACCTTATTCATCTTCTTCTTCATCTTCTACCTATTTTTTTTTTTTATTACATTCTTCATATTCATTTTATTCAACTATTATTATTCTTCCTATTCTACATATTCTTTTTATTCCACTGTTATTATTCTTCCTATTCTACTTCTTCATCATATTCTCATTTGTGACAGGCATTCCCGTAGTTGTTATCTATAAAAGTTGGAAGATTACACCTTCCGTTCTGCCAGTCACAAAAGTTACATTTGTCCGCGTTCAGTTTGGCCTGCAGCATCAGGCTTTATCCAGGGGCACCACGAGGAGGAACGGACTCACCCCCATACACTGCTTAGTCTTCTTCTGCATATAATTTAGATAATATCTTTTGCTCTGATATTAAGTCTTATGCTTAATGTTCTTCTGCTCTTTGTTCTGCAGCCTCTTGTTCTTCTGCTTCTCGGTCTTCCATGTCGTCGTCTCCAGGGTCGTCGTCTCCAGTGTCGTCATCTCCGCCGTCGTCGTCTCAGCCGTCGTCGTCTCCGCCGTCGTCGTCTCCGCCGTTGTCATCGGGGTGGTCTTCCGGGTCGTCGTCGTCGTCATCGGGGTGGTCTTCCGGGTCGTCGTCATCGGGGTGGTCTTCTGGGTCGTCGACTTTAGGGTCTTAAACTTGGAAATGTAGCAGAAGGTACAAGAAGGCTGAGAAAATGCCAAGAACCAGCTGATGGAACTGGAACTCGGATGGCTACCCGAAGGTTCAAGAGCCTATGGAACTACCGAGGACCAGCTGACGTTACTGGAACCTGGTTACTAAGCAGGAGGTACCCGTGCTAAAAAGCACTACCAAGGACCGCCTGGCGTTGGCGGAACTCGGATACCC
The DNA here is from genome assembly GCF_032444005.1 of Ranitomeya imitator. Taxonomy (NCBI): domain Eukaryota; kingdom Metazoa; phylum Chordata; class Amphibia; order Anura; family Dendrobatidae; genus Ranitomeya; species Ranitomeya imitator. The sequence goes on from NC_091285.1 coordinate 634,213,737, forward strand.
AGAAGGAGGCACCTAAGCCAAAGGCTCTGCCCGGAACCAGCTGACGTTACTGGAACCAGGATGGGGAGCAGAAGGTACAAGAGCAAAAGACACTGCCGAGAACCAGCTGACGGTACTGGAACCCGGATGGGTAGCCGAAGGTCCAAGAGCCAATGGAACTACCGAGGACCAGCTGACGTTACTGGAACCCGGTTACTAAGCAGGAGGTACCCGTGCCTGAAAGCACTACCAAGGACCACCTGACGTTGGTGGAACTTGGATACCCAGAAGGAGGCACCTAAGCCAAAGGCTCTGCCCGGAACCAGCTGACGGTACTGGAACCAGGATGGGGAGCAGAAGGTACAAGAGCAAAAGACACTGCCGAGAACCAGCTGACGGTGCTGGAACCAGGTGGTGGACCCGAAGGCCCACAGGAGAGGAGAGAACAGCTAGGCCGCGAGGCAGCCGCAGTTACCGAACCCCAACAGTCCTACAGGGGGAGCTGGGCCTACTGGCACTACAGAACCAGCCTTGACTACCAGTTCACGCAGTCCACATAGGAAGCTCCTAAACTGGAGGCACCCTGGAGTTGGCTAACCCGACTGCAACACGACGGGGCAAACATAGGCGTCTCAGCGAGTTTGACACACCCCGGAAACAGCTGACGGTGCTGAAACCAGGTTTGGCACGAGGGAGTACCTGTGACAAAAACACTGCCGAGAACCAGCTGGCGGTGCTGGAACCCAGATGCGTTGCCCCAGTGTGCAAGAGCCAATGGCACGACCGAGGACCAGCTGACGGTGCTGGAACACGGTTACTAAGCTGTAGGTGCCCGCGCTTAAAAGCACTACCAAGGACCGCCTGACATTGGCGGAACTCGGATACCCAGGAGGAGGCACCTAAGCCAAAGGCTCGGCCCGGAACCAGCTGACGGTGCTGGAACCAGGTGGTGGACCCCAAGGCCCACAGGAGAGGAGAGAACAGCTAGGCCGCGAGGCAGCCGCAGTTACCGAACCCCAACAGTCCTACAGGGGGAGCTGGGCCTACTGGCACTACAGAACCAGCCTTGACTACCAGTTCACGCAGCCCACATAGGAAGCTCCTAAACTGGAGGCACCCTGGAGTTGGCTAACCCGACTGCAACACGACGGGGCAAACATAGGCGTCTCAGCGAGTTTGACACACCCCGGAAACAGCTGACGGTGCTGAAACCAGGTTTGGCACGAGGGAGTACCTGTGACAAAAACACTGCCGAGAACCAGCTGGCGGTGCTGGAACCCAGATGCGTTGCCCCAGTGTGCAAGAGCCAATGGCACGACCGAGGACCAGCTGACGGTGCTGGAACACGGTTACTAAGCTGTAGGTGCCCGCGCTTAAAAGCACTACCAAGGACCGCCTGACATTGGCGGAACTCGGATACCCAGGAGGAGGCACCTAAGCCAAAGGCTCGGCCCGGAACCAGCTGACGGTGCTGGAACCAGGTGGTGGACCCCAAGGCCCACAGGAGAGGAGAGAACAGCTAGGCCGCGAGGCAGCCGCAGTTACCGAACCCCAACAGTCCTACAGGGGGAGCTGGGCCTACTGGCACTACAGAACCAGCCTTGACTACCAGTTCACGCAGCCCACATAGGAAGCTCCTAAACTGGAGGCACCCTGGAGTTGGCTAACCCGACCGCACCACGACGGGGCAAGCATAGGCGTCTCAGTGAGCTTGACACAACCCGGAAACAGCTGACGGTGCTGAAACCAGGCTTGGCACGAGGGAGTACCTGTGACAAGAACACTGCCGAGAACCAGCTGGCGGTGCTGGAACCCAGATGCGTTGCCCCAGTGTGCAAGAGCCAATGGCACGACCGAGGACCAGCTGGCGGTGCTGGAACCCGGTTACTAAGCTGTAGGTGCCCGCGCTTAAAAGCACTACCAAGGACCGCCTGACGTTGGCGGAACTCGGATACCCAGGAGGAGGCACCTAAGCCAAAGGCTCGGCCTGGAACCAGCTGACGGTGCTGGAACCAGGTGGTGGACCCCAAGGCCCACAGGAGAGGAGAGAACAGCTAGGCCGCGAGGCAGCCGCAGTTACCGAACCCCAACAGTCCTACAGGGGGAGCTGGGCCTACTGGCACTACAGAACCAGCCTTGACTACCAGTTCACGCAGCCCACATAGGAAGCTCCTAAACTGGAGGCACCCTGGAGTTGGCTAACCCGACCGCACCACGACGGGGCAAGCATAGGCGTCTCAGTGAGCTTGACACAACCCGGAAACAGCTGACGGTGCTGAAACCAGGCTTGGCACGAGGGAGTACCTGTGACAAGAACACTGCCGAGAACCAGCTGGCGGTGCTGGAACCCAGATGCGTTGCCCCAGTGTGCAAGAGCCAATGGCACGACCGAGGACCAGCTGGCGGTGCTGGAACCCGGTTACTAAGCTGTAGGTGCCCGCGCTTAAAAGCACTACCAAGGACCGCCTGACGTTGGCGGAACTCGGATACCCAGGAGGAGGCACCTAAGCCAAAGGCTCGGCCCGGAACCAGCTGACGGTGCTGGAACCAGGTGGTGGACCCCAAGGCCCACAGGAGAGGAGAGAACAGCTAGGCCGCGAGGCAGCCGCAGTTACCGAACCCCAACAGTCCTACAGGGGGAGCTGGGCCTACTGGCACTACAGAACCAGCCTTGACTACCAGTTCACGCAGCCCACATAGGAAGCTCCTAAACTGGAGGCACCCTGGAGTTGGCTAACCCGACCGCACCACGACGGGGCAAGCATAGGCGTCTCAGTGAGCTTGACACAACCCGGAAACAGCTGACGGTGCTGAAACCAGGCTTGGCACGAGGGAGTACCTGTGACAAGAACACTGCCGAGAACCAGCTGGCGGTGCTGGAACCCAGATGCGTTGCCCCAGTGTGCAAGAGCCAATGGCACGACCGAGGACCAGCTGGCGGTGCTGGAACCCGGTTACTAAGCTGTAGGTGCCCGCGCTTAAAAGCACTACCAAGGACCGCCTGACGTTGGCGGAACTCGGATACCCAGGAGGAGGCACCTAAGCCAAAGGCTCGGCCCGGAACCAGCTGACGGTGCTGGAACCAGGTGGTGGACCCCAAGGCCCACAGGAGAGGAGAGAACAGCTAGGCCGCGAGGCAGCCGCAGTTACCGAACCCCAACAGTCCTACAGGGGGAGCTGGGCCTACTGGCACTACAGAACCAGCCTTGACTACCAGTTCACGCAGCCCACATAGGAAGCTCCTAAACTGGAGGCACCCTGGAGTTGGCTAACCCGACCGCACCACGACGGGGCAAGCATAGGCGTCTCAGTGAGCTTGACACAACCCGGAAACAGCTGACGGTGCTGAAACCAGGCTTGGCACGAGGGAGTACCTGTGACAAGAACACTGCCGAGAACCAGCTGGCGGTGCTGGAACCCAGATGCGTTGCCTATTAAAGATTGTCTTCCTAGAGCCCCAACTAGCGGTGTTGGAGCTAAGGGTAAGCAGGGGGAGCAGAGTGTAGGCCGAAGCCTGCACTGGAGGCAGCTTTGTGTCTGCGTTGCGTTTGCAGGACACTTTGCCGGCTACACAGTGGGGGAACAGCTGGCGTTGCTGAACCCCACTAACACAATGGCGTGTGTTTTTCTCTGTGCAGCTAGCACTTGCGGTCAAAAACTAGCGATGTTAGAGCCCGTGTTGAAGCAGGAGGAGAGGAGCAGAGTGTAGGCCGAAGCCTATTTGAACCAATTTCAAAGGGAACATTTAACCCCCCCTCAGGTGTTACAAAGTACAAGAGACACACCTTGTGCAGTATTAATGCTGCACAAGTGAAAGGTTGCTCTATTAATTTGTCTACTTGCACACGCTGAATGAAAGACGTACACAATTTAGCCCATTCTACAGTCAAACTGTAGTGGATGCGTGACTTGGCTTTTTAAGGAGACGCAGCACAGGTGTCCCAAATAACGCCTTGGTGCTTGGTGCAGCTTCCTGAGCGTTGTTATTTGCTGTACAGGAGTCTGCGCTCTTGTGTTATCCCTTGGCAATGCCCTGTTAGAGCTGCCCGTCTTATGACCTCATTTCATGTTGGCCGCTGCGGTTAATGATGGCCATAAATCCCAGACCCACAGTGCCTTTTCATAAAGTCACACTGCGGTGCTGTGATTCGTGGCCTTGAGCAGTAAATATTTTGGCCGCTCACACACGTCCTTACACCTGCTTCAGACTGGGCGGCCTCTGCTGATCCCTTCTCGCATGCCGCGGCCATGAGGCTGCACAGTATGAAGAAGGCGGAAGGAGATGAGTTAAGACAGGTGAAGATATGCACTGCTCGTGCCCATCAATCACACCCTCGCAGTCAAAATAAGACAACGAGGAGCATTGTTTCAGGCAGGGCGGACGCACAGGCGCAACAAGCCAACCAATGATGTCAGAAGACGGGAAGCGCTACCAAGGGGGGTGCTGCGTATCATTAGAAAGGAAAGTCACACCTCAGGGACAGTGGAATGGTCTCAATGAGACACATTTTGTACGTTTTGAGTTCCACGTGGGCAAGGACAAAAAGTCAGCCACCTTGTACAAATGCAGCAGTACTGCTGTACAAGGTGGCTGTTATACATAGAAACACCTGGGGGTGGGGGGCAGGCTCCCTTCAATTTCAGTTCATGTGCCTGCGTGGCGTTTGCAGGACACGTTGCCAGCTACACAGCAGGGGAACAGCTGGCGGTGCTGAACCCCACTAACACATTGGCTGGTGTTTTTCTCTGTGCAGCTAGCATGTCCGGGCAGAAACTGGCGTTGTTTGAGCCCAGGGTCAGCAGGAGGAGGAGAGGAGCAAAGTGTAGGCCGAAGCCTGCACTGGTGGCAGCTTTTGGTCAGTTGTGCCAGCGTGGCTTGTGCTGGACACGATGCCGACTACACAGCAGGGGAACAGCTGGCGGTGCTGAACCCCACTAACACATTGGCTGGTGTTTTTCTCTGTGCAGCTAGCATGTCCGGGCAGAAACTGGCGTTGTTTGAGCCCAGGGTCAGCAGGAGGAGGAGAGGAGCAAAGTGTAGGCCGAAGCCTGCACTGGTGGCAGCTTTTGTTCTGTTGTGCCAGCGTGGCTTGTGCTGGACACGTTGCCGACTACACAGCAGGGGAACAGCTGGCGTTGCTGAACCCCACTAACACATTGACTGGTGTTTTTCTCTGTGCAGCTAGCAGTTCCGGGCAAAAACTAGCGGTGTTTGAGCCCAGGGTCAGCAGGAGGAGTAGAGGAGCAGAGTGTAGGCCAAAGCCTAGTTGAACCAATTTCAAAGGTTACCTTTAACCCCCCCCTCAGGTGTTGCAAGGTACAAGAGCCACACCTTGAACAGCATTAATGATGCACAAGTCAAAGGTTGCTCTATTTAATTTTGCTCCTTGCACACGCTGAATTAAACACGTACACTATTTAGCCCATTATACTGTAAAACAGTAGTGGAGGCGTGACTACTAGTCTTTTTAAGGAGACGCAGCACAGGTGTACAAATTTACACCTAGGTGCTGTGCGCAGATTCCTTACCGTTGTTATTTGCAGTACAGGAAACTGCGCTCTTGTGTTATCCCTTGGCAATACCCTGTTAGTGCAGGCCGTCTCATGACCTCATTTCATGTTGGCCGGTGCGGTTAACGATGGCCATAAATCCCAGACCCACAGTGGCTTTTCCTAAAGTCACACTGCGGTGCTGGGATTCGTGGCCTTGTGCAGTAAATATGTTCGCCGCTCACACATGTCCTTACACCTGCTTCAGACTGGGCGGCCTCAGCTGATCCCTTATCGCATGCCGCGGCCATGAGGCCGCACAGTCAGAAGAAGGCGGAAGGAGGGGAGTGAAGACAGGGGAACATATGCACTGCTCGTGCCCATCAATCACACCCTCGCAGTCAAAATATATGAGACAACGGGGGGCGTTGTGTCGGGCAGGGGGGACGCACAGGCACAGCCAGCCAACCAATGATGTCAGGAGACGGGCAGCGCTAACAATGGGGGTGCTGCGTGTCATTAAAAAGGAAAGTCACACCTCAGGGACATTGTAATGGTCTGTAATGAGACACATTTTGTACTTGTTGAGTTCCACGTGTGCAAGGAGAAAAAGTCAGCCACCTTGTACAAATGCAGCAGTACTGCTGTACAAGGTGGCTGTTATACATAGAAACACCTGGGGGGTGGGGGGCAGGCTCCCTTCAATTTCAGTTCATGTGCCTGTGTGGCGTTTGCAGGACACGTTGCCAGCTACACAGCAGGGGAACAGCTGGCGGTGCTGAACCCCACTAACACATTGGCTGGTGTTTTTCTCTGTGCAGCTAGCATGTCCGGGCAGAAACTGGCGTTGTTTGAGCCCAGGGTCAGCAGGAGGAGGAGAGGAGCAAAGTGTAGGCCGAAGCCTGCACTGGTGGCAGCTTTTGGTCAGTTGTGCCAGCGTGGCTTGTGCTGGACACGATGCCGACTACACAGCAGGGGAACAGCTGGCGGTGCTGAACCCCACTAACACATTGGCTGGTGTTTTTCTCTGTGCAGCTAGCATGTTCGGGCAGAAACTGGCGTTGTTTGAGCCCAGGGTCAGCAGGAGGAGGAGAGGAGCAAAGTGTAGGCCGAAGCCTGCACTGGTGGCAGCTTTTGTTCTGTTGTGCCAGCGTGGCTTGTGCTGGACACGTTGCCGACTACACAGCAGGGGAACAGCTGGCGTTGCTGAACCCCACTAACACATTGACTGGTGTTTTTCTCTGTGCAGCTAGCAGTTCCGGGCAAAAACTAGCGGTGTTTGAGCCCAGGGTCAGCAGGAGGAGTAGAGGAGCAGAGTGTAGGCCGAAGCCTAGTTGAACCAATTTCAAAGGTTACCTTTAACCCCCCCCTCAGGTGTTGCAAGGTACAAGAGCCACACCTTGAACAGCATTAATGATGCACAAGTCAAAGGTTGCTCTATTTAATTTTGCTCCTTGCACACGCTGAATTAAACACGTACACTATTTAGCCCATTATACTGTAATACAGTAGTGGAGGCGTGACTACTAGTCTTTATAAGGAGACGCAGCACAGGTGTACAAATTTACACCTAGGTGCTGTGCGCAGATTCCTTACCGTTGTTATTTGCAGTACAGGAAACTGCGCTCTTGTGTTATCCCTTGGCAATACCCTGTTAGTGCAGGCCGTCTCATGACCTCATTTCATGTTGGCCGGTGCGGTTAACGATGGCCATAAATCCCAGACCCACAGTGGCTTTTCCTAAAGTCACACTGCGGTGCTGGGATTCGTGGCCTTGTGCAGTAAATATGTTCGCCGCTCACACATGTCCTTACACCTGCTTCAGACTGGGCGGCCTCAGCTGATCCCTTATCGCATGCCGCGGCCATGAGGCCGCACAGTCAGAAGAAGGCGGAAGGAGGGGAGTGAAGACAGGGGAACATATGCACTGCTCGTGCCCATCAATCACACCCTCGCAGTCAAAATATATGAGACAACGGGGGGCGTTGTGTCGGGCAGGGGGGACGCACAGGCACAGCCAGCCAACCAATGATGTCAGGAGACGGGCAGCGCTAACAATGGGGGTGCTGCGTGTCATTAAAAAGGAAAGTCACACCTCAGGGACATTGTAATGGTCTGTAATGAGACACATTTTGTACTTGTTGAGTTCCACGTGTGCAAGGAGAAAAAGTCAGCCACCTTGTACAAATGCAGCAGTACTGCTGTACAAGGTGGCTGTTATACATAGAAACACCTGGGGGGGGGGGGCAGGCTCCCTTCAATTTCAGTTCATGTGCCTGCGTGGCGTTTGCAGGACACGTTGCCAGCTACACAGCAGGGGAACAGCTGGCGGTGCTGAACCCCACTAACACATTGGCTGATGTTTTTCTCTGTGCAGCTAGCATGTCCGGGCAGAAACTGGCGTTGTTTGAGCCCAGGGTCAGCAGGAGGAGGAGAGGAGCAAAGTGTAGGCCGAAGCCTGCACTGGTGGCAGCTTTTGGTCAGTTGTGCCAGCGTGGCTTGTGCTGGACACGATGCCGACTACACAGCAGGGGAACAGCTGGCGGTGCTGAACCCCACTAACACATTGGCTGGTGTTTTTCTCTGTGCAGCTAGCATGTCCGGGCAGAAACTGGCGTTGTTTGAGCCCAGGGTCAGCAGGAGGAGGAGAGGAGCAAAGTGTAGGCCGAAGCCTGCACTGGTGGCAGCTTTTGTTCTGTTGTGCCAGCGTGGCTTGTGCTGGACACGTTGCCGACTACACAGCAGGGGAACAGCTGGCGGTGCTGAATCCCACTGACACATCACCTAGTGTTTTTTCTGTGTAGACAACACTTCCAGGTGGCAACTGACAGTGTTGAAACCCAGGGAATCAAAGAGGAGCAGAGTGTAGGCCGAAGCCTGCAGTGGAGCAAGTTGAAAGGGAACCTTTAACCCCCCCCCCAGGCATTTGTTGCTGAAAGAGCCATCTTGTACAGCAGTAATACTGCACATGGAAAATGGTGGCTCCGAAAATTATGCTCCTTGCAAACGCTGAAGTACACACTCATATAATGTGTCCCCTCACACCGTCAAACCATCCCGGAAGTGGGACTTTCCTTTGTAATGTGACACAGCACAGCCGTCATTCCAACCCCCTTGGTGCCGGGCGCCACCTCCTCAACGTTGTTTGGTTCTGTCACGGAGCCCGCGCTGTAATGTTATCCCTTGGCCATGCACAGTTAGCGGTGCCCGTCTTCTGACATCATGTAGGTGTCAGGCTGGCAGTGCCTGTGCGTCCAAGCTGCCCGAGATCCAACCTTGCAGTGTCATCTAATGTAGTCCCACTGCGGGCCAGGGATCCATGGGCATGCGCAGTGCATATCATCGCCTCTCACTCACCTCCTTCCTGCTTCTTCAGACTGTGCGGCGTCACGGCCGTGGCATGCTATTAAGGATCAGCTGACGCCGCCTAGTCTGAAGAAGCGTGAAGAAGGGGAGTGAGAGGCTAGTATATGCACTGCGCATGGCCATGGATACCAGGCCCACTGTGGGATCACATTAAACGACACTGCGAGGTGTGATTTCGGGCAGCGTGGACGCACAGGCGCAGCCAGGACGACAACAAATGATGTCAGAGGACGGGCAGCGCAAACTGTGCATGGCCAAGGGATAACATAACAGCGCAGGGTCCATGACGGAATCAAACAACGCTAAGGAGGCAGCGCACGGTGCCAAGGGGGTAGCAATGACGGCTGTGCTGCGTCACATTACAAAGGAAAGTCCCACCTCCGGGACGGTTGGACGGTGTGAGGGGACACATTACATGAGTGTGTAGTTCAGCGTTTGCAAGGAGCATAATTTCAAGAGCGACCTTTCCCTTGTGCAGTATTAGTGCTGCACATGGTGGCTCTTTCAGTAACAAACGCCTGGGGGGGGGGGGGGGGACAGGTCCCCTTACATTTTAGTTGTGCCAGCGTGGCGGTCGCATGACACGTTGCCGGATACACAGCTGGGGATCAGCTGACGTTACTGAACCCCAATAACAGAGGAGCGACTGTTGACTGTGCACACAGCACTTCCAGGCACCAACTGGCGGTGTTAGAGCCCAGGGACAGCAGGAGGAGCAGATTGGAGGTATTGCCGCACACACAGCTGGGGATCAGCTGACGTTACTGAACCCCAATAACAGAGGAGCGACTGTTGACTGTGCACACAGCACTTCCAGGCACCAACTGGCGGTGTTAGAGCCTAGGGAGAGCAGGAGGAGCAGATTGGAGGTATTGCCGCACACACAGCTGGGGATCAGCTGACGTTACTGAACCCCAATAACAGAGGAGCGACTGTTGACTGTGCACACAGCACTTCCAGGCACCAACTGGCGGTGTTAGAGCCCAGGGACAGCAGGAGGAGCAGAGGAACAGAGTGTAGGCCGAAGCCTGATTGGAGCAAGTTGAAAGGAAACCTTTAACCCCTCCCCCCCAAGACGTTTGTAGCTGAAAGAGCCATCTTGTGCAGCACTAAGGATGCAAAAGGAAAAGGTTGCTCTTTTAATTATGCTCCTTGCAAACACCGAAGTAAACACTAAAAATGTGTCCCTTTATACCGTTAAACCGTTCCGGAGGTGCGAATTTCCTTCGTAATGGGACACAGCACAGCTGTCATTCCTATCCCCTTGATGCCGTGCGCTGCCTCCTCAGCGTTGTTTTAAGCTGTCACGGAGCCTGCGCTGTTCTGTTAGCCCTTGGCCATGCCCAATTAGCGCTGCCTGTCTTCTGACATAATTTGGTGTCAGGCTGTCAGTGCCTGTGCGTCCACGCTGCTCCAGATCCCACCTCGCAGTCTCGTCTAACGTAATCCCACTGCGGGCGTTGGAACCATGGGCATGCACAGTGCATAACCTCGACTCTCACTCCCCTCCTTCCCTCTTCTTCAGACTGTGCGGTGTCACGGCCGTGGCATGCTAGGGATCAGCTGACGGCGCACAGTCTAAAGAAGGCGGAGGGAAATGAGCGAGAGCCCGAGGGGAAGATATGCACTGCGCATGCCCATGGATCCCAGGCCCGCAGTGTGACTCAATCAGAAGACACTGCGAGGCGGGATCTCGGGCAGCGCGGCCGCACAGGCGCAGCCAGCCTGACACCAAATTATGTCAGAAGACAGGCAGCGCAAATAGGGCATGCCCAAGGGATAACAGAACAGCGCAGGCTCCGTGACAGCTTAAAACAACGCTGAGGAGGCAGCGCATGGCACCAAGGGGGTAGGAATGACGGCTGTGCTGCGTCACATTACGAAGGAAAGTCCCAGCTCCGGGACGGTATAACGGTATCAGTGAACACATTTTATAAGTGTTAAGTTCTGCGTGTGCAAAGAGCTAAAAAAAAAGAGCTACCTTTTCCTTGTGCAGCATTACTGCTGCACAAGATGGCTCTTTCAGTAACAAACGACGGGGGGGGGGGACAGGTTCCCTTACATTTAGGTTGTTGTGCCAGCGTGGCGGTCGCAGGACACATTGCCGGCTACACAGCTGGGGATCAGCTGACGTTACTGAAACCCAATAACACTGGGTCGTATGTTTTTACTGTGCAGCCTGCACTTCTGAGCCGCAACTGGCGGTGTTGGAGCCCAGGAATAGCAGTTCAGGTGGTAGAAAGATGAACACAGCAGGAGACCTGGATGACACCCAATTACTTAATCAGGCAGAGGAGTGGCAAATTCCTGCGAGATCCAGGCCTGGTTCATTTTCAGGAAAGTAAGCCGGTCAACGTTATCGGAGGATAGTCGCATGCGACGGTCTGTTAGTACACCACCTGCGGCACTAAAGACACGTTCCGATAAGACACTAGCCGCAGGGCAAGCCAGCACCTCCAATGCATACTGGCTTAGCTCTGGCCATGTATCCAGCTTAGAGACCCAAAACTTGAACGGGGAAGAGCCTGTCTGGGAGTACAGTAAGAGGGCAAGCCATGTAGTCTGTCACCATCTGACGGAACCGTTGCCTCCTGCTGACTGGAGCCGCCGGTGATGGTGTAGACATTTGGGGCGGGCACACAAAAGTGTGCCAGAGTTGTGCCATACTGGGCTTGCCTTGGGCAGAGGCACTGCTTCTGCTCCCTCTTTGGGCAGAGCCTCCCCCACTGCCTCGACGCACTGAGCTGCTTTGTAAAGCACTAGCAGCACTCCTCTCAGTTGGACAGGAGAAGATGATGGAATTCACCAGTGTGTCGTGGTACTCCCGCAATTTACGCTCCCGGGTCAACGCAGGGATGAGGTTTTGGACGTTGTCCCGGTAGCGAGGATCGAGGAGGGTGAACACCCAATAATCAGGCATGTTGAGAATGTGGTCGATGCGGCGGTCGTTTCTCAGGCACTGCAGCATGAAATCCACCATGTGCTGCAGAGTGCCAACTGGCCCAGAAACGCTGTCCCCTGCTTGAGACATGATCTCTGCCCGCTCGTCATCACCCCACCCTCGCTGTACACACTGACCACTGGACAATTGTGTCGCTCCCTCCTCTGGACGGAGCTCTTCCTCCTCCATTGACTCCTCCTCATCCTCCTCACAAATTGGCCCCTGCGTACCCCTTTGTGAGGAACCACGTGGCGCTGACTCTCCAGAAGCTGATGGAAAAGGTGACTCCTCATCCTCCACCTCTTCCACCACATCATCCCTTAACCCTTGCAAAGTTTGCTGAAGCAGGCAGATAAGGGGGACAGTCATGCTGACTAGTGCATCATCTGCACTTGCCATCCGCGTGGAATAATCAAAAGGACGCAAAACCTGGCAGACGTCCTTCATAGTGGCCCACTCTGTGGTTGTGAAGTCTGATCGGCGCTGACTGCGACTTCTTTGCGCCTGATGCAGCTGGTACTCCATAACTGCTTGCTGCTGCTCACACAACCGCTCCAACATATGTAACGTGGAATTCCACCGGGTAGGTAGGTCACATATGATGCGGTGTTCCGGAAGGCAGAATCGGCGCTGCAGAGCAGCAATGCGGGATCTGGCCAAGTTGGAACGCCGCAAGTGAGCACACTCTAGGCGGACCTTGTGCAGCAGGGCATCAAGATCCGGATAGTCCCTCAGAAAACTCTGCACAACCAAATTGAGCACATGTGCCAGACATGGGATGTGAGTGAGGTTGCCAAGGGCCAAAGCTGCCACCAGATTTCGGCCATTGTCACACACTACCATGCCTGGCTGGAGATTCGCTGGCAGTAACCACACATCGCTCTCCTGCTTGATGGCATTCCAGAGCTCCTGCGCTGTGTGGCTTCGATGCCCCAATGAAACTAGTTTCAAGACGGCCTGCTGACGTTTGGCCACGGCTGTGCTCATGTCGGTCATAGGTAAACGTTCACGGGTCCATGTGGAGGTGGACTGTGACGGATCCTGCAGAGAGGAATCAGAGGAACTGGTGTAAGAGGAGGAGTCGATGCGTACAGACTGGATTCCTGCAATCCTTGGAGTGGGCAGGACACGTCCTGCGCCACTCGCACGATCTGTACCTGGCTCAACAACATTAACCCAATGGGCAGTGAGGGAAACATATCGCCCCTGTCCATGCTGACTGGTCCACGCATCGGTGGTGAGGTGGACCTTGCTACTGACGGCGTTCAGTAGCGCATGTTTTATGTTTGCCTCAACATGCCTGTGCAGGGCAGGGACAGCCTGCCTGCTGAAGTAAAAGCGGCTGGGCACCTTGTACTGTGGGACTGCCAATGCCATCAAGTCACGGAAGCTGTCAGTCTCCACCAGCCTGAACGAGAGCATTTCCAGGGACAACAGTTTGGCAATGCCTGCATTCAGAGCCTGTGCTCGGGGGTGGTTGGCCGAGAATGCCCGCCTTTTCTCCCATGCCTGGACTACCGATGGCTGTAGAGTAGACTGGGAGTGTGAGGATGACTGGGAAGGTGGTGCTGTGGGTGGAATTACACTAGGTCTCTGGACAACAGTGGAGGAAGAGGCAACACAAGATGAAGAGGTGGTAGCTGCCGCTGTTGGTTGGCCTACGTCTTCACTGTGTTTCTGTAACTCCACCGCGTGCCTGTTCCGCACATGTTTCCACATATTTGTGGTATTGAGGTTGCTGACACTTTTACCTCTTTTTACTTTCTGATGACACAGCTTGCATTTGACAAAACAAATGTCATCTGCAACTGTGTCAAAAAAGGACCAGGCACTGCAAGTCTTGGGAGCGCCCTTTTTGGCTTTGGAAAGAGACAGGCTCCTAACGGGTGCCAAAGTGGAGGCTACAGGCTCCGCAGTCTTCCCCCTCCCTCTCCCTCTTTGGCCCGTAAGGGGAAGCTCTTCCTCAGAGCTGCTCCCACCACCTTCCTGTTCCTCACGCCACGATGGGTCAAGGACCTCATCATCTCCACTACCCTCTGCCACCAACTGCTCCTCCTGGGTAGTCTCGGCAGCACAGTACGCATCAGAAAGCGGCACCTGAGTTTCATCATCAGATGCGTACTGCGCTGTGGTCACCGGAGGCACTGGCCCACCTGCCTCTTCAGAGTCAGAGAGATAAAGCTTTTGGGCATCACTGCACACTGCCTCTTCTTCCATTTCTCCAATGCTGCTTGGCTGGCCCCCTGTTTCCAAGCCAAGAGATTCAGAGAACAGAAGTAGAGACGGCTCCTGTCCTGGGCTCTCTGACTGCCTGGCCAATTTGGCAGGTGGTGAAGAGACAGATGGCTGCTCTCCAGTGCTCTGTGCCTGAGAGGATGTGGCACTAACTGAAGTCGATGCCGAGGCGTTAGCTGCCATCCACCCGACAACGGCTTCAATTTGGTCTTCACGTAGCAGCGGTGCACGGCGTTCTCCGACAAAGCTGCGCATGAAGGACTGTTCCCTGCTGAAACTGAGTGACGACGAGTCACCGGCGCCCGCAGCAGGCACAGAATCACCACGTCCTCTCCCTGCTCCTCTCCCTGCTCCGCGCCCACGCCCACGTGCCTTACTCCCTGCCCTCTTCATCTTGGTTGACAGATAAAGATAAGCAGAAAAGTACTAAGGCCTTAGTGTGCTTATTCCTGAAATGCTCCTCCTAACAGGTGTAAGAAACACTAATGTTGTAAATTGTGGACTAAACTTTATTATTTTTCAAATGTGGCCTACACAAGTGTTAAGTTGTGTTTGGTGAACTTAACTTTTTTTTTGGTGCAGATCGGGCTACAGAGCTAGTTTAAATCACACGGAGACCGTGTAGACAGCCGTAAACGGCGCTGCAAGGCCAAAAAACCCTCCTCTCGGTTATCCTATATAGTGTTTTTCCACTATTTAGCTGGATACGAGTGGAAAGACACTAATAGGAATTTTTTTTTTCAAATTTTAAACTGGCTGCACTATTTGAAAAAAAGGAAATTGTTTTTCAAGGTATGAGGCAGTAACGCACCCTGAGCTGAATCCAACCGGCTATGGCTGCACACAGACTACAGGGCGAGCTGCGCTCACACAGAGACCGTACAGACAGCCGTAAACGGCGCTGCAAGGCCAACAAACCCTCCTCTAGGTTATCCTATATAGTGTTTTTCCACTATTTAGCTGGATACGAGTGGAAAGACACTAATAGGAATTTTTTTTTTCAAATTTTAAACAGGCTGCACTATTTGAAAAAAAGTAAAATTTTTCTCAAGGTATGAGGCAGTAACGAACCCTGAGCTGAATCCAACTGGCTATGGCTGCACACAGACTACAGGGCGAGCTGGGCTCACACGGAGACCGTGCAGACAGCCGTAAACGGCGCTGCAAGGCCAAAAAAACCTCCTCTAGGTTATCCTATATAGTGTTTTTCCACTATTTAGCTGGATACGAGTGGAAAGACACTAATAGGAATTTTTTTTTTCAAATTTTAAACTGGCTGCACTATTTGAAAAAAAGGAAATTGTTTTTCAAGGTATGAGGCAGTAACGCACCCTGAGCTGAATCCAACCGGCTATGGCTGCACACAGACTACAGGGCGAGCTGCGCTCACACAGAGACCGTGCAGACAGCCGTAAACGGCGCTGCAAGGCCAAAAAACCCTCCTCTAGGTTATCCTATATAGTGTTTTTCCACTATTTAGCTGGATACGAGTGGAAAGACACTAATAGGAATTTTTTTTTTTCAAATTTTAAACAGGCTGCACTATTTGAAAAAAAGTAAAATTTTTCTCAAGGTATGAGCCAGTAACGAACCCTGAGCTGAATCCAACCGGCTATGGCTGCACACAGACTACAGGGCGAGCTGGGCTCACACGGAGACCGTGCAGACAGCCGTAAACGGCGCTGCAAGGCCCAAAAACCCCCCTCTAGGTTATCCTATGTAGTGTTTTTCCACAATAGAGCTGGAGACTGGTGGAAAAACACTAATAGGAAATTTGAGAAAAAATGTGCAGCAGGCTGCACTAAGAGCAAAAAAGGACAACTGTGTGAGGCAGTGTGAACCCCCCCTGAGCTGAATACAACCGGGTATATGGCTGCACACAGACTACAGAGTGAGCTGCACACACACACACACACAGAGACCTTGCAGAACGCTGTTAAAACAGCGCTGCAAGGCAAGAGCAAGGTGAACAGTGAAGAACACACAGCGTTTTGCTAAATTAGCCTTTGGAAAGGAAAATAAAGCAATTAGCTAGCTCGACTGGCCCTCAGTTAGAACACAGCGTCCTGTCCCTAACTGAAATCACAGCAGAGTGAGCGCAAAATGGCGGCAGCGTTTTTTATAGTGCAGAGTGACATCATTTCAGCAGCCAATCCCAGCCTTGCCAGTACTTACATGCCCACCATGCTAAACAGGATGTGCCCACACTTCCAATCATTCCTCATTGGCTGCTGCGTTCAGTTTGAATTCTGGGAACTTCCGATTCCGGTATCCGATACGCGGGAAGTATCGGAATTCGGTATCGGAATTCCGATACCACAAATATCGGCCGATACCCGATACTTGCGGTATCGGAATGCTCAACACTACTCATTAGAGGTTTAGCGACAATTATACAATGTTACAGTATTTACCAATGACCAAGAATGGAGACAAGATTCATTTGCACAATTGAATTACCACCTGTCGTGTCTAGCAGTTGATTTGTTAGTTAATAACCGCCACATTGGATAAAATGGTTGGAATCATCATATATGATATATGCCTGCCTGAAGAAGGAGCAGGTACTGCTCCGAAATGCATAGCAAATAAAGTTTTTTAAATTTACTTACATCGGTCTGGACTGGACATTCATGGGCAGCGCTTTTAAGATCTCCTCAACCAGAAACCTTCTTCTGTAAAACATTATAATGATACTGTGATTACTGCAAGATCTAGCGTCATATATGGAGATGAGCGAACCCATGATTGTTCAGATTCGCCTGGTTTGCTAAACATACAGTAAAAAGTTTGGTTCGGGTCTGAACTTGACCCCGGGCTTGAAACCAATAGAAGTAATTGGGGAACTGAATTTCTGTGCTTTAAAATGGCTATAAAATGATATTGTAAGGGCTACGGGGATGAAAAGGAAGCTACTTCGTGCACTGTTATTCGTGTATTTTTTATTCAAAGTACTTTTTTTTCTAAGTACTCGGCAGTTATAACATGGCAGTTAGACAGGGCAGGACACAGGTAAGAAAAACTAAATCTAATCCATATTCACTTGAAACAGCACAAATACTCACCATATTTATTTGTATAATCTATATTCTGGCTGCTGCATTCACTCACATTCACCGCCCTCGCATTAACTCTCTACACTCCATCCATATCGGCCCCTCTGTCCTTGCCTCTCCTATGTATAGCACTCATGCTCTGTTCACATTGCTTAACAGCACAGATCCATTCAGTCCCAACATCCAACACAAGAGACGCTCTCACAAATCACTTAACCATCTGCTCACTCTTTCGATCCTCCTTCTCCTAGTCGCTGGAGACATATCTCCAAACCCCGGCCCCCCATGTTATAGCCAGTCAAACCTCCCAATTGCTACACCCAGAAACCCCTCTAACCTTATTAATATTCCCTGCATGCCTGCTGTCTCTTTCAATTGTGCCCTTTGGAATTCTCGCTCTGTGTGTAATAAACTCTCCTTCATTCATGACTTCTTCCTTTCTAATTCTCTTAATCTCCTGGCTCTAACTGAAACCTGGATCCAGCAGTCAGACACCACCGCTGCTGCTGCTCTTTCATATGGTGGACTACACTTTTCTCATACCCCAAGATCAGACAACAGAGCAGGTGGAGGCGTTGGTCTGCTCCTTTCACCCAAATGTACTTTCCAAGTTATCCCCCAAGTACCCTCACTTGTCTTCCCTTCCTTTGAGGTCCATGTGGTCAGACTCTACGTCCCCTTCTCCATGCGAGTGGCGGTGGTGTATCGTCCTCCCGGCCCCTCTCATCAGTTCCTGGATCACTTTGCCACCTGGCTTCCACACTTTCTCTCCTGTGACACCCCCACCCTTATCATGGGTGATTTCAACATCCCCATTGCCTCTCCCCTCTCCCCATCTGCTTCTCACCTTTTATCTCTATCCTCCTCTTTTGGCCTCTCGCAGCATACTAACTCTCCAACACATGAAGATGGAAACTCCCTTGACTTGGTCTTCTCCCGACTTTGCTCAGTGGATGACTTCACAAACTCCCCTCTCCCGCTCTCTGACCACAACCTTCTTTCATTCTCTATCAAGAACTGCCATCCCGCTCAGGTCACCCCCACTTTCCACACCTATAGAAACATACAGGCCATTAACACCCAGAAACTTATGATGAACTTGCAGTCCTCATTGGCCCCTATTTCCTCCATCTCATGTCCTGATTCTGCATTGAAGCATTACAATGAAACCCTGCAAAGTGCTCTGGATGAAGCTGCTCCTCCTATACATAAAACAACTCGGCACAGACGGCAACAACCGTGGCACACGCTGCAAACACGTTTCCTGCAGCGGTGCTCCAGGTGCGCAGAACGTCTGTGGAGAAAATCTAATCTACCCGAAGATTTCATCCATTATAAGTTCATGCTAAAGACATACAATTCTGCCCTTCACCTCTCCAAACAAACCTACTTCAACACCCTCATCACCTCCCTGTCCAATAACCCTAAACGTCTCTTTGACACGTTCCAGTCCCTACTCAACCCAAGAGAGCAGGCCCCAACCACGGATCTCCGTGCTGACGATCTGGCCAATTACTTCAAAGAAAAAATTGACCACATTCGACAGGAAATCATCTCCCAATCTCTTCATACCATGCACTGTCCTCCCTCCCCCACTGCATCTAGTTCACTCTCTGACTTTGAAGCAGTTACAGAAGAAGAAGTAAGCAGGCTCCTTGCATCTTCTCGCCCGACCACTTGCACCAGTGACCCCATTCCGTCACATCTCCTCCAGTCCCTTTCCCCGGCTATCGCCTCTCACCTAACAAAAATATTCAACCTTTCCCTCACTTCCGGTATTTTTCCCTCCTCATTTAAGCATGCCATCATACATCCATTACTTAAAAAACCATCCCTCGATCAAAACTGTGCCGCTAATTATAGACCTGTCTCTAATCTTCCCTTCATCTCTAAACTCCTCGAACGCCTGGTCCACTCCCGTCTTACCCGCTATCTCTCAGATAACTCTCTTCTCGACCCTCTTCAATCTGGCTTCCGCTCTTTACACTCTACTGAAACTGCCCTCATTAAAGTCTCTAATGACCTACTAACAGCTAAATCTAATGGTCACTACTCCATGCTAATTCTCTTGGATCTCTCTGCAGCATTCGACACTGTGGATCATCAGCTCCTCCTCACTATGCTCCGCTCCATCGGCCTCAAGGACACCGTTCTCTCCTGGTTCTCCTCCTATCTCTCTGACCGATCCTTCACTGTATGTTTTGCTGGTTCCTCCTCCTCTCACCTTCCCCTTACTGTTGGGGTTCCTCAAGGATCAGTCCTAGGCCCCCTACTCTTCTCGTTGTATACTGCCCCTATTGGACAAACAATCAGTAGATTTGGTTTCCAGTACCATCTCTATGCTGACGACACCCAATTATACACTTCTGCTCCCGATATCACACCGACCTTTTTAGAAAACACCAGTGATTGTCTTACCGCTGTCTCTAACATCATGTCCTCCCTCTATCTGAAACTAAACCTGTCAAAAACTGAACTCCTCGTGTTCTCTCCCTCTACTAACCTACCTTTGCCTGACATTGCCATCTCCGTGTGCGGTTCCACCATTACTCCAAAGCAACATGCCCGCTGCCTTGGGGTCATCCTTGATTCTGACCTTTCATTCACCCCCTACATCCGATCACTGGCTCGCTCTTCTTACCTGCATCTCAAAAACATTTCTAGAATTCGCCCTTTTCTTAATTTCGACTCTGCAAAAACTCTGACTGTTTCACTTATTCATTCTCGTCTGGACTATTGTAACTCTCTACTAATCGGTCTCCCTCTTGCAAAACTCTCCCCGCTCCAATCTGTCCTGAATGCTGCAGCCAGGATCATATTCCTCACCAACCGTTACACCGATGCCTCTACCCTGTGCCAGTCACTACACTGGCTACCCATCCACTCCAGAATCCAGTACAAAACTACTACCCTCATCCACAAAGCACTCCATGGCTCAGCACCACCCTACATCTCCTCCCTGGTATCAGTCTACCACCCTACCCGTGCCCTCCGCTCCGCTAATGACCTCAGGTTAGCATCCTCAATAATCAGAACCTCCCACTCCCGTCTCCAAGACTTTACACGTGCTGCGCCGATTCTTTGGAATGCACTACCTAGGTTAATACGATTAATCCCCAATCCCCACAGTTTTAAGCGTGCCCTAAAAACTCATTTGTTCAGACTGGCCTACCGCCTCAATGCATTAACCTAACGATCCCTGTGTGGCCTATTTATAATAAAAAAAAAAAAAAAAAAAAAAGGTTCCTCGCATCATGTTCTCATACACTTTATGCAGTATTAGCCCTCTGTGTCTGTACTGCTACATACTTAGGCAGGTAACTGGTTCATGCAGCTTTACATGAACACCTGAGCCTTACACTATAGCTGGTCCGAATAACTAAAGCAATTGTTACCATCCACCTCTCGTGTCTCCCCTTTTCCCCATAGTTTGTAAGCTTGCGAGCAGGGCCCTCACTCCTCCTGGTATCTGTTTTGAACTGTATTTCTGTTATGCTGTAATGTCTATTGTCTGTACAAGTCCCCTCTATAATTTGTAAAGCGCTGCGGAATATGTTGGCGCTATATAAATAAAATTATTATTATTATTATTACATGGGGTTAGGAGCAGGACAACTGCCCTGCAAAAGAAATGTTAATAGGAAATGACTTAAAGAGGTTCTGTTACCATAGCAAACATTGGAAAAATAGGAAGCAAATGAATAACATAAAAATTTTAACAGTGACATCACAGAGACTGAGTCTAGCTATTTCCAGTCCAGCTATAAATTTCACCCACAGACAATGGGGCAGAGTACCTCGTAAGAGGCGGCTTACGAATTTCACCGACAGGCCATGGGGCAGAGTACCCCCTCAGAAGAAGCTTATAAATTTCACTCACAGAGCATAGACACAGTACCCCTACATTAGCAGCTTAGAAATTTCGCTCACAGACCATAGACACAGTACCCCTATATTAGCAGCTTAGAAATTTCACTTACAGACCATAGACACAGTACCCCTACATTAGCAGATTGCAAATTTCACCCACAGACCATGAGGCAGAGTACTCATGCATTAGCAGTTTACAAATTTCACTCACAGACCATGGGGTAACATGGCAACTCAGAAGTAGCTTACAAATGTCACCCACGGAGCATGGAGCACAGTACCAAGTCAGAAGCATTGATGAGCGAACCTTTTAAGGTTCAGTACAGTTTTGATCGGCAAACTTTCCGATGTTCAATCAACAGTTTGTCGAATGTATCCGAACCCATTAAATTCAATGGGAGGCAAAACCAAACTCATAGACAACACCAAAAATCTGCCAAAACAGCTCAAATTAGGGGCAGACATCAGGAAAAGTACAAATAGTATAATTGCACAGCATGGATGCATAGGACAGGGCCCGAGACAGGACTTGGACCAGCATTTGTAGCTTAAACATTGATCAGTAACAAGAGGATGAGTGACAGGTGTAGGTCTGGTGCTCTGAGGACCCTGCCAAATTCAGGCAACAGACATGAAGGAGACCCAACTTGGAGTTCAAATATTTCCAAAAAGTTAGGGTCAAATACCAGGAAAAGTGGCATCAAGTAGAAATGTTGTAATGGCTCAGCAGTCAGGCATGGGCCATGCATGAGACAGTGTCGGGGCCAGCATTTACAGCTTTGAAATTAAGTTGAGATTAAGAGGTGGGTAAGGGATGGGTGTAGGCCTGCAATGCAGTGAGCCCTGATACCACATGCAACAGCTCAAACTGCTTTTTTGCTCAGCCATACTCAGGTAGTACAAATATCAGCTTTCATAGACTACTATTGTTAGAAAGATTTAAGGATAGTAACACAGTTAGTTGACTGAAAGCAAGTACTGGCCTGTCAGTATGGGAGCCCTACTGGTACAGGGAACACACCTGAAGGAGACCCACCAGGAAAAGTGGCATCAGTTGACCCACAGTAGAAATTTTAGAATGGCGCAGTATGAATGGACGGGACTGGGCCTGGCCCAGCATTTCCGTCTCGCAAATTATTTAGTAAAAGTTGGATTGCAATGCTGCTGCAGTGCAGTATAGGGCAACCTTCACCAGGGGATGCTGGTGAGGGAAGAGAGGCTGCACACACAGCGTAACACCCAGCGTCGGACTGGGGCACCTTGGGCCCACCAGAGAAAATCATTCTTGGGGCCCACTATGTAGCTACATAGAAATAAATACAAGACCACCAATTGTGCAGTAAAACACGCTAATATCAGGGTATAATATAAAATAGTACACGTCTTAATTATGTAGCAGGGGTTGGGGTAGCCCCCTCAAAGAAAATAAAGTAGCCCCTTATAGGGTGCAATGTATCCCCCTCACAGAATATAACGCAGCCCCCTATAGAATATAATGTAGCCCCCCCATAGAATATAATGCAACCAGCCTCAGAGTATAATGTAGCCCCCTTAGAGTATAGTGCAACCCCCTCCATAAGTTATAATGCAGCCCCTTCATGGAATATAATGTAGCCCCCTCATAGGTTATCACGCTGCCCCCTCTCATAGGGTATCATGCAGCTCACCCTAGTAGGGCATCATACAGCTCCCCCCATAGGGCATCATGCAGCTCACCCCCCTTGCCCCATAGGCCATCATGCAGCTCACCCCCCTTGCCCAATAGGGCATCATGCAGCTCACCCCCCTTGCACCATAGGGCATCATGCAGCTCATACCCCCTTGTCCCATAGGGCATCATGCAGCTTACACCCCCTCCTTGCCCCATAGGGCATCATGCAGCTCACCCCCTTGCCCCATAGGGCATCATACAGCTCACCCCCTTGCCCCATAGGGCATCATGCGGCTCACACCCCCATCTTGCCCCATAGGGCATCATGCAGCTCACCCCCCCTTGCCCCATAGGGCATCATGCAGCTCACACCCCTTCCTTGCCCCATAGGGCATCATGCAGCTCACCCCCCTCCTTGCCCCATAGGGCATCATGCAGCTCACCCCCCCCTTGCCCCATACGACATCATGCAGCTCACCCCCTCAAACAACCAGCCAGGATGCAATAATAAAAAAACCACAAAAAAAAGCACAATACTCACCTGCGCGAAGAAGTGATGTCATCGCGCACCTGCTGTGTGTCAGCGGCAAGGGGAATCATGGGAGAGGGAGCGTCATCTGACGCTCTCTCCCCATTAATGAGCTCTGGGGGCGGCATTGGGGCCCGGACCCCTGGCTTACGGCCCCATAGCCGCTAGCGGCCGTGTGAGCTGGGGGCCGCTGAGGGAGTGGCGGGGGGGCCCTGAGGGAGCGGCAGGGGGGCCCTGGTCTGCGGGCTCTGATAGCGGGCAGTGTTTAGCTGCAATTTGCGGCAAACACTGTCCTCTATTATAGTGAAATGAATTCACTCCTCTCCGCACCCATGAATATTCTTTTCACTTTAGCAGCGGGGACAGGATTAGGTTTCCTGTCACCCGCTGCTTCTCCGCTGGTACTGGGGGCTCCATAGCAGCTGCAAGGTATGCCGCAATTAGCGACACCCCACTTGCTGGAGGCCCCTGGAGCAGCGGGGGCCCTAGGCACTGCTGGCGCTGTATGCCAGCAGGTGTCAGGGCCTGGACCCACCAGAGAATCCTCCGGTTCTCCAGTGGGCCAGTCCAACCCTGGTAACACCACTGAGCCAATAATATAGAAGAAAGAATCCTGCACCGCTGCAACACCTGAGCCCAAATATCCACTATGTGTGCTTACCACGTCAAATACACCGCCCTTTCAGATTCACAAGTGCCAAACCCTGCAAACAATTGCATAAATCCATATATGCGGGGGTGTAGAATGGGAAGAAAAAATCGGACAACGGCCATTTCGCGCTCCATTCTACACTCCCCTGCTAAAGATGTTTTAAATCATCACAATAAAGATTGGATTTTAGAAACGGTGAGTGCCATCCTTTTTTCTCTTCAGTATATGGATTAACACCACTGAGCAGCAGCACAAGCTCCACCAAATGGCGAAAGAGTGGTCAGATGAGCCGAGTCAGAAACCTGTTATGAACTGGTGATTCAGAAACACAATGGACCTGGTGGTTAAGAGCACACAAAGTGACCTGTTGTGAATTCTGTGGCTGAATTCACTCCTGTGGTCACAGGTGGTACTGCAGCTTCTGAGCTTCCTCCCTCAGGTGTTCTGGTGAGCTCGTTGGCTGCTTTGTTATTTAACTCCACCTGATTCTGTCTTCCTTGCTCCTTGTCAATGTTCCAGTGTTGGATCTGAGCTTCTGGATCTTTCCTGTGGCCTGCTGCTCTGCTTAGATAAGTGCTTCTTTGCTTTTGTTGCTGTTTTTTCTGTCCAGCTTGTCTATTCGTTTTTGCTGGAAGCTTTGAGACGCAAAGGGTGTACCGCCGTGCCGTTAGTTCGGCACGGTGGGTCTTTTTGCCCCCTTTGCGTGGTTTTTTGCTTTAGGGTTTTTTGTAGACTGCAAAGTTCTCTTTGCTATCCTCGCTCTATCTAGAATATCGGGCCTCACTTTGCTGAATCTATTTCATCCCTACGTTTTGTCTTTTCATCTTGCTAACAGTCGTTATATGTGGGGGGCTGCCTTTTCCTTTGGGGTATTTCTCTGAGGCAAGTCAGGCTTGTATTTCTATCTTCAGGCTAGTCAGTTCCTCAGGCTGTGCCGAGTTGCATAGGTAGTGTCAGGCGCAATCCACAGCTGCCTTTAGTTGTGTTTAGGATAGGTTCAGGTATTGCGGTCTACAGAGATTCCACGTCTCAGAGCTCATTCTATTGTTTTTGGGTTATTATCAGATCACTGTATGTGCTCTGATTGCTGGCACACTGTGTCACTGGATTGCCTACATAACAGTACAAGGAGACATTGTGTCTGCCATCTCCCCTGATTTGCGGCGAGTGTTGCAAAAATTTCAGGCGAATAAACCTGATCGTTGTCCAGCGGAGAAACTGTTCGTCCCTGATAGATGGACTAGTAAAGTTATCTCTGAACTTCATTGTTCGGTCTTGGCTGGTCATCCTGGAATCTTTGGTACCAGAGAGTTAGTGGCTAGATCCTTCTGGTGGCCATCTCTGTCACGGGATGTACGTACTTTTGTGAAGTCCTGTGGGATTTGTGCTAGGGCTAAGCCCTGCTGTTCACGTGCCAGTGGGTTGCTTTTGCCCTTGCCGGTCCCAAAGAGGCCTTGGACACATATTTCGATGGATTTCATTTCTGACCTTCCCGTTTCTCAAAAGATGTCAGTCATTTGGGTGGTCTGTGATCGCTTTTCTAAAATGGTCCATCTGGTGCCCTTGGTTAAATTGCCTTCCTCCTCTGATTTGGTGCCTTTGTT
This sequence comes from Ranitomeya imitator, assembly GCF_032444005.1. Lineage (NCBI taxonomy): Eukaryota > Metazoa > Chordata > Amphibia > Anura > Dendrobatidae > Ranitomeya > Ranitomeya imitator. The sequence continues at coordinate 634,239,110 of NC_091285.1, forward strand.
CTTCCAGCATGTGGTTCGTTTGCATGGCATTCCTGAGAATATTGTTTCTGACAGAGGTTCCCAGTTTGTTTCAAGGTTTTGGCGAGCCTTTTGTGGTAGGATGGGCATTGACCTATCTTTTTCCTCGGCTTTCCATCCTCAGACTAATGGCCAGACCGAACGAACCAATCAGACCTTGGAAACATATCTGAGATGTTTTGTTTCTGCTGACCAGGATGATTGGGTGTCCTTTTTGCCGTTGGCTGAGTTTGCCCTTAATAATCGGGCCAGCTCGGCTACCTTGGTCTCTCCATTTTTCTGCAATTCTGGGTTCCATCCTCGTTTCTCTTCAGGACAGGTTGAGTCTTCGGACTGTCCTGGTGTGGATTCTGTGGTGGACAGGTTGCAGCAGATCTGGACTCAGGTAGTGGACAATTTGACCTTGTCCCAGGAGAAGGCTCAACTTTTCGCTAATCGCAGACGCCGTGTGGGTCCCCGACTTCGTGTTGGGGATCTGGTTTGGTTATCTTCTCGTCATATTCCTATGAAGGTTTCCTCTCCTAAATTTAAACCTCGTTTTATTGGTCCGTATAGGATTTCTGAGATTCTCAATCCTGTGTCTTTTCGTCTGACCCTCCCAGACTCCTTTTCCATACATAATGTATTCCATAGGTCGTTGTTGCGGAGATACGTGGCACCTATGGTTCCATCTGTTGAGCCTCCTGCCCCGGTTTTGGTGGAGGGGGAATTGGAGTATATTGTGGAGAAAGTTTTGGATTCTCGTGTTTCTAGACGGAAACTCCAGTATCTGGTTAAATGGAAGGGTTATGCTCAGGAAGATAATTCCTGGGTTTTTGCCTCTGATGTCCATGCTCCCGATCTTGTTCGTGCCTTTCATGTGGCTCATCCTGGTCGGCCTGGGGGCTCTGGTGAGGGTTCGGTGACCCCTCCTCAAGGGGGGGGTACTGTTGTGAATTCTGTGGCTGAATTCACTCCTGTGGTCACAGGTGGTACTGCAGCTTCTGAGCTTCCTCCCTCAGGTGTTCTGGTGAGCTCGTTGGCTGCTTTGTTATTTAACTCCACCTGATTCTGTCTTCCTTGCTCCTTGTCAATGTTCCAGTGTTGGATCTGAGCTTCTGGATCTTTCCTGTGGCCTGCTGCTCTGCTTAGATAAGTGCTTCTTTGCTTTTGTTGCTGTTTTTTCTGTCCAGCTTGTCTATTCGTTTTTGCTGGAAGCTCTGAGACGCAAAGGGTGTACCGCCGTGCCGTTAGTTCGGCACGGTGGGTCTTTTTGCCCCCTTTGCGTGGTTTTTTGCTTTAGGGTTTTTGTAGACTGCAAAGTTCTCTTTGCTATCCTCGCTCTATCTAGAATATCGGGCCTTACTTTGCTGAATCTATTTCATCCCTACGTTTTGTCTTTTCATCTTGCTAACAGTCATTACATGTGGGGGGCTGCCTTTTCCTTTGTGGTATTTCTCTGAGGCTAGTCAGGCTTGTATTTCTATCTTCAGGCTAGTCAGTTCCTCAGGCTGTGCCGAGTTGCATAGGTAGTGTCAGGCGCAATCCACAGCTGCCTTTAGTTGTGTTTAGGATAGGTTCAGGTATTGCGGTCTACAGAGATTCCACGTCTCAGAGCTCGTTCTATTGTTTTTGGGTTATTATCAGATCACTGTATGTGCTCTGATTGCTGGCACACTGTGTCACTGGATTGCCTACATAACAGTGACCTGATAGTTACTAAAAACATAGGAAGAGCTCTGAGACGTGGGAACTCTGCTGACCGCAATCCCTAATCCTATCACACCACACTAGAGGTAGCCGTGGAGCACTCCTGACCAGACCTAGGCGCCTCGGGCACAGCCTGAGAAACTAGCTAGCCCTGAAGATAGAAAAATAAGCCTACCTTGCCTCAGAGAAATTCCCCAAAGGAAAAGGCAGCCCCCCACATATAATGACTGTGAGTAAAGATGAAAATACAAACACAGAGATGAAATAGGTTTTAGCAAAGTGAGGCCCGACTTACTGAATAGACCGAGGATAGGAAAGATAGCTTTGCAGTCAGCACAAAAACCTACAAACAACCACATAGAGGGCGCAAAAAGACCCTCCGTACCGACTAACGGCACGGAGGTGCTCCCTCTGCGTCCCAGAGCTTCCAGCAAGCAAGAAAAAACCAATATAGCAAGCTGGACAGAAAAAATAGCAAACAAAAGTAATACAAGCAGAACTTAGCTTATACAGGGCAGACAGGCCACAGGAACGATCCAGGAGAGAGCAAGACCAATACTGGAACATTGACTGGAGGCCAGGAACAAAGAACTAGGTGGAGTTAAATAGAGCAGCAACTAACGACTTAACCTCGTCACCTGAGGAAGGAAACTCAGAAGCCGCAGCCCCACTCACATCCACCAGAGGAAGCTCATAGACAGAACCAGCCGAAGTACCACTCATGACCACAGGAGGGAGCTTGACCACAGAATTCACAACAGAAACCATCAGGACAACAAGTACCAGAGGTCACAGCAATACACATGGTCAAATACAAGCCAGAAGTCAGAGCCAGACTGGAGCAAATATAACCAAGATGAGAGACAGTAAAACAGGTCAGAAACCAAGCCAGGTCACATACCAAGGGGTCCAAGAACAGGGAGCAATCACTAAGATAAATCAGGAAGGCAGGAAAGGGAAGTCACGAGAACAGAGTACACGGGCAAGGACAAACACGGTATCAAGGGGTCAGCTGCTCTAGCCTGGAAGCATGAGCTATCACTGACACAGGCCTGCAGGCACAGCAGACTGAAATAGCCACAATGAAGCCAAAACAAGGCAGAGAAGGTTAACCTCAGCATGACTAGACCGGGGAGAGAATAACATGAAACACACCCCGGCCTGAATCATGACATGGATGAGTGACAGGTGTAGGCCTGCTGCTCTGAGACCCCTTCTACTTCAAAAAATTATTGGCACACACCAGTAAAGTGGCATCAACACCCCCAGGGTACAAATAGTATAATAGGGTTCTAACATACTTTCCACTGCAGGCAACTCACCAGGTAGATACCCAACTTGGAGTCTCCACATTTCAAAACATTATTGGCACACACCACCAAAGTAGCATAAATTTCCCCAGAGTAGAAATAGTATAATGGGGCTCTGAGACCCCTGCCACTACAGGCAGCACACAACAATGAGAACCAGATAAGAGTCTCCATTTACAAAAATGTGGCTTGTCGTGACTCAGGAGGAAGCAAAAGGAGGAGAAATACAAGAAATACTAAGTGCTTTAAAAAAAAAGTCAAACTGTAAAAGTAACACACCTTCTAATTGTTGCACCACCAAGGCACTTGTTAGTAACATCAGCAGCAGTAACAACAGAAGCCACAGCAAAGGGGTCACAGACTGCAATAATGCAAGATCAATGCATCACACTGAAAGCAACACCATCGACTTGTCTGCTGAGTCTATGACTGGGGTGCAAAAGTAATCGGAGATCCATGATTTAGTCATCTTGATGAAAGTCTACACTCTTCAGTGGACAGCTGGATGCGCTTATCTATCAGGACAACACCAGCAGTGCTGAAGACATGATATGAGAGAATGCTGGATGTGGGGCATGACAAATCTTCCTAGGCGTGACTGTGAAACTCGGGCCACTCTTCCATTTTTTGAACACCAAAATGCAAAAGGTTCCAAACACCCTCTGATGGCATCGATATTGAGCTTGAGATACACCTGCACCATCCTCTCCAGTCTTTCACTATGTGTCAGACTTGTACTCTGTTCTGCTGGTGCATGGGCTGGTCAAAAAAAGTGTGAAACAATTTGGAGAAATTGCTCCTGCCACTTACACTGCTGCTGCAAATATTCTTGCATTGACAACTCAATGTTCCCAGGGTTGGAAGTCCAGAACTGCAAAGCACACTGTGTGCCTCACTGCTGTCTTGGGAAAACCACTCTAAAGATTGTCTACAAGCGTGTTTCGATATCCCAGCATGCAATGTATGACACAAGAAGTGCCACTGTTTCTATTACTTTCAATTATCAAATTAAATTTATAGACTCAGATCAGTTGTGATTGTCCCATATACAAAATTACATAAAATATCAATTTCCCTTTGTAAAACTTTTGCTGGAAAACCCTTCTAAGCGGTTTAGAGAAACAGACTATACTATAGAGGTTTGACACCTTTGGACCATCTTTTGGATATGGAAGTTGACTCACTGTATCTCATTCATGTCATTGATGGGCCACTATTGCCCAACTGTTAGGGGTCCAACTGTTGACATCCAATGATTGTTAGAACAAAGATGCAGTGCTGGTAGGGATGCATTGTGCCATTTAGTCCACCCAGTGAAGTATGAAGTGGTTTGTCAATGTCCTACCACTGCCAGTTTGTTATAGTGTTCGATAGACATCACAATGGTCGAATCCTCTACCCATCAGACATTGGTGCCATATCCAGAGACTAATAGCCCTTTTAATAAAGCTGTTCAGTGATATATCTTCTGCCAGAAGAACATCAACTTCATCTACAAGATGGAGCGTTAGTTTGACATTTCAAATGCATTTCTTACAATTTTTAGCTTCTTTTTTGGTCTCAACCCATTGCCACATTATAGTTTATGAAGGGTGTTTGTGTAATTGTGTAAAGAGGCGCAGTATAACACATTTCTAAAATTCTGAAGAAGAAAAGATACTGAAAAGTCCCATTTAGACTGGAGTGTTCTATGGATCATTAGATGAGTAAATTACGCTCTGCTGTTAATGCTAGAGCTGAAAGAGTTAAGCCATTAGCAGGTTCTGGGCTCACTTGGGCCCCTGGGGGCCAGGATTTCCCGCACGTGACAGGGAATTCTGGGAAGGGTCAGCTGCTAACGGGAAGAGAAAGTAGACAGACAGACTGGTATTGATTCGAGGGAGTGAAGGAGATGGTGAGGGAGAGAATGTGTGAAACTGGGGGTGTAGGAGAGGTGGAGGGATACTAAGACTAGAGGAGAAATGCTCAGATCGGGGGAGTAGGTGAGCGCGGAGTGGGTGTATGAAACAGAAGGCGAGTGAGCCATAGAAAATGAGGCAGGGCAGTGTCTGCATGTGAGAAGCAGAAAATATAATGATCACAGCAATGAAATAAAGAAAAAAAAAGCTGAAAAGGATCCCAAGGGCAAATGAAGGTGAAAATACAGAACATCTGAAGAGCGGACGTCGTCGACTTAAAAGCAATAGAAACTGAATAGATAGAAAACCATCTGGAGAAAACAAATAACGAAATTACATCCAAATAGAAAAAAAATGACAAATGTAGTGGAAAAGGGAGGAAGCCATTAATCGGGAACCTTAGAGACTCAACACAAAGGACAGGCCTGCAAGAAGGAGATGGAGGGACAATCTCCGCAGCCACCACTAGATGACACTGTCCACGTGATAATTTAATTAGTGGGAACATGTGCTCGTGTTTGCGTCTGCGAGTCAATAATTGTCAATACATTATTATTTTTATTATGATTTATGTGTCGTAGCGCCATAGCCTATAGAGCTGAACGCCGAAAAACACAAACGAGCCGTACATTTAAAGTGGAACGCTGTGTGCGAAAGTAATAAGAACATGGGAAATAAAGCAATCAGCTTGTAGACTCGTCATCTGCTCAGTGCATCGCTCTCCTATGCTCTATAAGCAGACAATGAACCTACGGTAAATATACAAGACTGCAGCCTCACATCTAGCTATATTGTCAGTGATGTACAGAGTTCTTGGCGAACTAATGACTTTGTACCCTGGCCTCAGGGCTCTTGTGCTCCAGGTGCCCGCTATCTAGGCCATATAGTGACTATATGTGGCAGTCTCTGATGCCCAGTGGTTTCATGCTCTCAACTCTGGTGTCGATATCTCACAATGCTGAAGGATATAGAACAGGAACAGGAAGCACGCACTTCGTCAAAGCTAATCCACACCTCTAATCCTGTCCACTAAGTAATTGTTGACGTAACAAAACCCCTTAGTATTTAAATACAGTTAACAAAAACCCTTTTGTGGCCTCCATGCAGTATAATGCCCCCCATACAACATGGATGTCCACATATTGCCCCCTTACCATTATAGTATGAAACCCCGACATTGCCTTTGCCACACAGTCCCCACAGATGATTTCACCATAGATCCTATTATTACACATTTATGATGTCCTTACAGTACCCCACGCATCCCTAGCCCTGTTGCTAAACAGCCACCACACTTAGTCCACCATACATGCACAGTATGATACCACCAAAGCTTCCCACACGTTGTATTATGCCCCAAAAGGATGCCCCACTTAGTATTTTGGTCCTGCATGATTTTATGGCTCCACATGATGCCCTCACACAGTACTATTTGCCCAATTGATGTCACAATACAGTTTTATGTCACCACAGGATGCCCCCCACTCAGTAATATGTCCCCTTATGAGGGACCATATGATGCATCCACAGTGCCACCTTTTATCCAACCACACGCCAGTGGCAAATATAAAATACTGACCTAATCCATTCCCAGGTTGAGCAGGGCAAATCTCCACTTTGTGCTTTTCCTAGTACAGCATACACGAGAGGCGCATGTGAATGTTGGAGCATTAGCTCTTGAGCTCCACAATTATGTTATAATCGTGGCTGAAAGTGTTGGCACTCTTGACATTGTTCCAGAAAATGAAGCATTTTTCCCAGAAAATGTTTGCAAATACACGTTTTATTATGCACCTGTTTATTTCCTTTGTGTTTATTGCAACAACGCAAAAAAAAACTAAGAAAAAAAGGCAAATTGGAAACAATTTCGCACACTATCCTAAAAATGGGCAGGACAAAATTGTTGGCACCCTCAGCTTAATATTTTATTGCACGTCCTTTGGAATAAAGAACTGCAATCAATCGCTTCCTAGAATCATCCTCAAGCTTCTTACACCTCTCACCTGGAATTTTGGACCACTTTTCTTTTTCAAACTGCTCCATGTCTCTAATATTTGAAGGCTGCCTTCTCCTAAAAGCAATTTTAAAGCAAACCTGGCAGCAGGATTTTGCTAAGTAAACTACAGGCATTATCAGGTTGGCAGTGTTAAACTGATTAAAAAGATACCTGAGGTGAAGAAATCCATCTTGTGGTTCTTGTGTAATCAGTGTTAGAACTTTTCAGTTAATAATATGCCCATGCTCTAGGGCAGGACTGTAGGCAAAGTCTTATCTTCCTGCTCTAGGCCAGAGAAATTAAAAGAGATCTGCCCACAGACCCGCCCCCAAGCACAGTCTGTCTCTCTCTCTGTCCCTATGATGAAGAACATGCTTGTGCTTTGAGGTGGCCTGTGCGCATGTCTCTTTTTGGCTTCTCTCGCTTAGAGCAGGAAGATAAGACTCTGCCTACAGTTCTGCCCCGCAGCACAGGCATATAATTAACTGAAAACTTATAAGACATTGCACAAGAACCACAAGACAGATTTTTTCACCCCAGGTAACATTTTAATCAGTTGAACACTGCCAACCTGACAATGCTTTATAATCAAACTCCCAGAAGTAACATGGGTCCCATGTAACAAGAAATTAGATCTAAGTGAATATGTCTCATTACCCATATAAATAACAGGACAGTAAGTGTATACTCGAATGCAATTAGAAAACAAGGAAATTGGAGTTCCATACACAATGGTAAAATTTAGAAAAAGAGTACTTTATTACACAAAATAAACAATACACAGATATATAAATTGAAGTACAAATGCAGCGCCCCAGAGATCTGGTCGTTGCAGTAACGTCGCTCTGCCACTAAGGGGAGTGATGGTACGTCTGATGGCACTAAAGGAGTTCTTCTGACCAGGTATCACCAGCACACATTACACTTCACACTCCGGCCACTAGGGGGAGCAAAAGGTTTTATTTATTAGGCACTCCTCACACTGGTAAAACTAGGGGTTGGATAGGAAGTTAGTCAGAAGCTGACTGGGTTGGATTCAGGCAACATCCCATGGCAGGGGGTGTTGCAGGGAGAAGATTCAGGGGGGTCCCTGTCAGGCGTGGGAACCTGGCAGGTACCTAGCGACAAGAACAGAATGTTACGGAACCGTATCCTAAGAAAGAGACACAAAGCGAAGGATATTGTGGACAGTGAGAAACGAGTTCAAGCACAAAGGAGAGCCAGTAGGAGTCGTGCCCGGAGAAAGGCAACATCCTACTGAGGCGTGAAGCCGGTGCCCGGAACACCGAGGAAATAACTGACTCTATGCCTTACTTCAAACTCCGCAGGACAGTTAATTATAGGTTGGCTGTCTACCTTACATCACCTAAGCAGACATAGGGGGCAACGCGTGGAGAGGGGCGTCTCTAGGGTCCTGGAAGAACTCCGAGCCTACCCGTCAAACGGGTGCGTCCTAGCCATAACATACCTGGGGGACGGAGAACTAGAAAGAACTGGAACGAATTAGAAAGAACGAGAATAGAAGTTGTGAGGACTATCCCGAATGCTCAGCAGAGAAGCGCTACAACACACAGCGCTAGTGGTAGGCAATGATTTCCACCTGTAAAGGGAACTCTGGATGTGCCTTCAGACTGGCCGGTCTCAGACAGCCCTGTTAACTGTGCTCTGGATTGAGGATCCTGAAGTCTTCAGTAAAGAGGTAAAGAGACTGCAACCTTGTGTCCTCGTTATTGTCTGCACCCCACACCATCACCATCCATCATACTGGGAAGCCCTGGGGACATACTTCACTTGTGGGAAGGTATACCATCTAGCTGCCATCACATCACCCCAGTGGACCCCAAGCAGCGTCGGTCACCCTGACCGAATACCACTGGTGGCGTCACTAAACCTTGACAGACTCGTATCACCTTTCATTGGACGCCCCTTGGCAGGGTCACGGACCGGGTCCAGCCACCGTGGCATCCCCAGAACTGAGCTAGCAGAGGACCGGTACCGAGTCACCCGCGGCCCTGCGTCTAGGGGCGCTCCACAAACAAGGAATAATGAACCTTAGTGAAAAGCACATGGGTCCAAGGCATAGCAAACTATGTTAAATGATAAACATCACCATGGTATTAGTATAAAGCATTATATTTTGTAAACATATGTATAATATGTAAAGTGTCAGCCATATACTTCAGTAACGAGTTTGGATTTCATATAATCCTGTAATGCTGACCACTATATAATGCCATTACATAATTTATAATCAATTCCCTGAGGTTGCCTCAATGATAGTGTGCCCCCACAGATGGGAAAAAGAAGTGCCCTTAATAACTAAAGTGCTTACCCATGATCAAAGTAGAAGAAGAGAAAGGGAATTCCAAGCACGTCCATCCAGTGTAAATATCCAAAATTTATTAGAACATATTAAAAAACAGTTTTTTGATGCCGATAAACCCAGTCCACCCCCTGACACGCGTTTCGCGTAGGCTTTATGATAAAGTTGATAGTTGATAACAGCTGACATGTCACAGCTTTGAGGTGGGCTCACCGCCGGAGCCCATCTCAAAGCGGGGGAGTCTGCCAGCTGAAGTACTATCCTGTCAGCTGGCAGAAAGGGGTTAATTTGAGGGTGCCAACAATTTTGTCAAGCCCATTTTGGGGGTTGTGTGTGAAATTATGTCCAATTTGCCTTTTTTCTTTGTTTTTGTTCTATTGTTCCAATACACACAAATGAAATAAACATGTGTATAGTAAAACATTTGTAACTGCAATAATTTTCTGCACTTTGTAGGCGTAGGTGTAAGTACACTTTGTAGGTCGAAAGTGTGTTCCCTAACCCTCTCCATTTAACTCCTATACAGGGATCTGGACTTAAGCAAGGCCCTCTGAGATACATCTACTGAGTGGCTGATGATCGATAGAGCGAGTTGGCAAGCGATTTGGCAAAGGAGATAAATGTGACCTGGAACAAAACCAGACAGGACTGCGACTGGGCAGAATCGACAGTCACAGATAGGGGTCTAGGGTTTGCCAGTTCATCCACAGGAAGTCAAGGTCAGAGTCAGAAATGTATCAATGGGGTATCACTGCATTTGGAAGAAATTGTGCAACAAATTATGGGGATTTTTTTTTTCCTGCTATACCTTTTGAAAATGACAAACTTGGATCTAAAACAAAATTTTACTGGAAAAAAACTTACTTTTCATTTTCATGCCCTATTGTTATTAAGCAATGTGAAGCATTTATAGGTACAAAATGGTCAACACACACCAAGATTAATTCCTTAAGAAGGGTTTAGTTTCCAAAATAGCATTATTTATGGGGTTTTCTGCTATTTTGTATTGTATTTTTGGGTTAAAAGTAGTTCAATACCAGTACAAAAATATTCAATTTACCCATTAATAGAAGTTCTACAAGAAGATGTATGGATTCATGCAATACAGATGATGACAGTAGGGGGGAGGTTGTTGAATATTGGCTTGGGATGTTGGAGGCTCAAAGTACAAGATATCTTAGAAAAAGTCAAGGAAGTTTTCATAAGAGAACTAATCCTGATTGTACCTGACAATACAAGAGTTAGCTCTGTGATGGATTTCATGTTTGATCTTGGATCACATAGAACATTCATATCAATCCCCGGAATTTTAGGTTTGATGGACAATACTTTTTATGAATAGATTTATATCATTTCACAGAAATATTATATCACATTGACTTCCATTAAATTAAATAGTTCTGCTGTTAATCTTTTATTGGGATTCATGGGTCAAGTGCGGTCAATTTCCTTGAATACCCTGTAGAATGGATGAAGCTATCACAGTGCCATCATGCAGTGCAAAAGCTGATTTTCTGTAGCCTGGATACTTCCCATGATACAATACCTGGTATATACACAGTCCATGCTATTGTTATAAATCTAAAGAAGGCTGCATACAGAACCAACCCTCACCATCAGTTCTAATTATTACAAAGGGCAGAAACTAAAATAGTTTAATCGCATTGATTGTCTATTTTGGACAACTGCTTTTTATTGCAGGATTGCTATGATTATTAGCTGACCATGGTTTGCCGTATGACCCCCAGCCACCATCTATCTGTGGGTGAAACAAAGCATTACACAATTCTCATCTAAATAAATGGACTGTCTTTTAGACTGACCTCACACAGGTTCTTACAAATAGGAAATACTCTAAGGCAACGCTCACATGTTCCGTATTTGGTCAGTATTTTACATCAGTATTCGTGAGCCAAAATCAGGAGTGGAACAATCAGAGCAAAAGAAATAGAAACTTGTCACCACTTCTGTATTTATCACCCACTCCTGGTTTTGGCTTACAAATGCTGATGTAAAATACTGACCAAATACTGATTTGCAAACGTGGCCTAACAGCTCTTCTCTCCAACTATTGTAGGTGGTCTTCTTATTTTGACCACATGACTTATTACGGGAGGGGGGGGGGGATACAGTCTAGATGGTGATAACCAGCATATGTCTTTGTAACTGTACATTTTTGGGAACTTGTACTGGGCTTATGACTCAAGAGTGTTAACCAACATAAGAGTTTGTCCAAGAATAGAAAACAGTGTCCCTTTTTCTGAAAACAGTGTATACCTGTCCATTACTTTGTTCCATTGTAGCATAATCCTGAGCACCAATGCCACTTTCTTCGCTTGAACCTATGTGGCACTATATTTGGAAGAATTTAATAGCCAAATCAGTATCTCAATTCGCAGACACGGTGTTTCGGGCTGTTGGCCCTCGTCAGTGCAAAGCATGAGAACTGATTTGGCTAGGTGAAAGGCTCTGGACTGAAGAGGCAATTTGCATATTCAATTTCCCAGAGGAGCATTACATGGCGAATAAGCCTCCTTACCTTGACAACCCAGAGCTGGTATGTCACTCTCCACAAGGAGAAACCTTACATATTTGGATAATATACATTAGATAGGACTGCTCTATTATGGGTATACCTTGGCGATTGGTGGAGCAGCTTAACATACTTTTTTGCAAAAAAATGTATTAACTAAATACCCTGTATTTTTTAATTTTTTGACTAGCACTTGCTTATTTACTGTGACTTTTTTACAACAGAGTATTTTTTTACCTCTCTGTGCGCTTTTGTGTCTTCAAGTTTCTTGGTGGTGTGTGAACAGGTTTCTACAGACTTGTTCACTGTGCAAGTAGCCCATGTGTTTTTGGTTTTATAATTGTTCTCTTGTTTCTACAAGACTGGGGAGTCCACCACTCCTCTGTGGGTCATTTGCATTGTAGCTGTTCCATCATGCATGTTCTACATGGATATTTTCTCTCTGAACCCTGTTCATACAGGTACTATAGAGATGATCAGGTTTTTAAATACATCAGATAGGGATTATATACATTAGATAGGACTGCTCTATTATGGGTATACCTTGGCGATTGGTGGAGCAGCTTAACATACTTTTTTTGCAAAAAAAAGTATTAACTAAATACCCTGTATTTTTTCATTTTTTGACTAGCACTTGCTTATTTACTGTGACTTTTTTTTACAACAGAGTATTTTTTGACCTCTCTGTACGCTTTTGTGTCTTCAAGTTCTTTGGTGGTGTGAACAGGTTTCTACAGACTTGTTCACTTTGCAAGTAGCCCATGTGTTTTTGGTTTTATATTTGGATGAAAGCAGTAATCTTTTTTTCTAATCCTGGGCAACCACTTCAACCCTAGAGGGCAACTCTCTTTAATCTGACCTTTCCAACATTCCTCTGGATACAAATGGGTAGGAGCATGCTGGGGGGGCATGTAGAGACTGTCTTAAAGTTTTCTACTCACCATCAAAAGATTTTTTTTAGTACATTACCATTGCCTAATAAGTCAAGTAATTTTCTTTCTGACAAAGCATTTCCCCAAAACATTATTTTTATGGTTATTAGATTTTTTGGTTGATTAAAAGTAATTATCTGTTTAATGGACCTTTTCCTCTAGCTTCTCTTCTATAAATTGTCGTGCCAGAAAAAAAACTACTGCAATCACCAAACTTTAAGATTCAAGAGCCTTTAGTTTATGAGCGGTACAACAAGCCTACGGCCGTTTCGCATGTTGTTAGGCTTCATCAAGGTCGGAATAGTAGTTGCCCAACTCATGACATGAGTAGAACCATTTTTGACCTTATCCATAACAATAAGCACCATGCAAGATCCATTACTGTAATTACCCACGTATTTGGTATTAGTGTATATGTTACGAGAGAAAATGGGAAACTCATGAGAAAGGAATCCAGATAGTAATCCACCATGACGTCAAACGTCTCTGACCTTTATATTTTCCTGTTTGATGACTTATAATGCGGATACTTTACTGTAGTGCTTATTGAGATGCTGCAAGGACTTTGCTTAACATAAAATACAATTACTGGTCATGGATCCTGGTGGATTGAATAAAACATGTAAGATACATTTTCAGAATCTAGTATTTTGCAGCATGGTATCAGTTAGCAGTGAAGTACAGCAATGGTCTACCTTGGTTACATTGTGTGTGTTATTATTTTATTTTTCGCTGACCGGCTCAGAAATGAAATCGGTATCAGATGTCCAGAACAAGCTGTGGAAAGTGTTGTCTGGAGATTACTGCCCACTCTTTGTATTCTGAGTCCTGACCTTGAGCTCTGCCGTTCTCCTCATTGACTGTAGTTGTGTACCAAGATTATCTTCCTCAAACACTTGTCAATAGCGAACATCTTGGTCCACCCCTTTGCTAAATCCGATTCTTATTTATTTTTTTTTCTCTAACGTTGTGGGTTTCACGACTGTAGCTTTTTTCTTTGTACCAGAGATGGGTAAGTCTGCAACTGCCTCAGAAATGAAATTTCTCATAGACTAAGATGCCAATGAGCTGACAGACAATATGGACGTAAGACTGGAGCTAACAGTAGACGGCATGAGAGGGTATGGACCTGGCCTAATAGTTGTGGAAGAGGGGGAAACAAACACCAGGTTCTCCTGTCCTAGATGAGAAAACTCGGTAACATAAAGAGGAGCCCCCTTTGTTCCATCTATTTACTGCATATCAAATTGTAAATTGCAGTGATGTAAATATTCATCTGATGTCTAATAAGATTTTTGGATAATTTTGGAATTTGAAATGTCTAAACATAACTTCAAACACTGGTTTAGGTGGCAATGTAAACTGTCTCTAGCTAATACTGGGGTAGTTTATAGTAGTCAATTTTCATGGTATTAACAACTTGGTGCCATCAAAATATATTTACACTGGAGATACCAGGTAGTACAGGACCTGCAGCATTATCTATAATGGCCAAGATCCGAGATGTGTCTGATCCTGGCTTTTTTGCTCATCAGACGCTGTGGTAAATTGCCACCATAACATCTACAGGCCACACGGGGGAGCTTTTGATCCTATTCATAGGTGACTCGCCTATATATTGTCATCTTGGAGGGAAAGTTTAGTTAGTTCCTGTCAGAGAGACAGAGGGGAAGGATGTATGTGGAGCCGTGCAGCAACGAGAAAATGCTGCAGCTTCTGGACAGAGACAACACCGAAAGCTGAACATATTGCAGTGAGCGTGTAGGAGAGAGGAGCACAGGCAAGGACACCAGGGGGAGGGTAGCAGCGAGCAGACTGTCTCCTTGGCAAAGCGCAGATAACCAGTAGCCGGAACACCGAGGTTGTAAGGGACTCCAGGACTTATATCAGAGACCGGCAGGACAACTGAATTGCAAGTTACCTGTCCGCCACACACACCTGAAGACACAGTAATATATAGAGCCCGGGGCATGATAGAGTCCCTGTAAAAAGGCTCCAGTTACCTGTCATACAGGTATTGTCCAATCCTATATAGGGGACAGAGACGATCTGTGAGGACCTTATCTGAAGCCATAAGCAGTAAAGGATTACAATACTACAATGCTAAAGGAAGGCTTTAATCTTCACCTGGAAAAGGGGACTCCCAACTTGCCTCCAAGCCGTCCGGACTCTACCTATCCTGTGATCTGGTACCCTGGACTGTGGCTGCCTGAATTCTTCAGTAAACCAGGTAAAGAGACTGCAAACCTGTGTCCTCGTTCCTTACGGCACCATTCACCACCATCTTCCATCTACACACCGGGAGCCCTGGGGATAAACTTCACCTGTGGGAAGGTATACCATTTACCTGCAATAACATCACCCCAGAGGACCCCTTAAAGCAGCGTCGATCTCCTCTGACCAAATACCACAGGTGGCGTCACGAGCATAAACTTTATTCAATCTCCCTTTTACATGAGCGCCCAGAGCCACGGACCGGGTCGCCACCGTGACATCCCCGTCAACACCGGACCCGGTACCAGGTACCCCACGTCCCTTGCTGGTGACTCACATGTCTTTGTAATTTTTGCAGACCACTCATTTCTCATTTCACAAGAATGCACAAACATGTGAGCAGCTCCAAAATATGGATGGAACCTGTATGAGAAAAAAGGACATCTGAACAACCCGTAACGCTGACAGGCATTAATACACTGCAATACTGAGTTATTGCAGTATAGTATACAAGTCATCAAATGTAGTCCCCTAGTTGGAGATAAATTGTACAATGTAAAAAAAAAAGAAAAATATTGAATTTAATTTTCTAAAAAAAATTACAGCATATTAATAAATGGTATTGCTGACCTAAACTGTAAAGATATTACGTAGAGATGAGCAGATCTGTCAGAACTCCAGACCCCAGTACATAATAAATATAATGTGTAAAAAGAAAAAAAAATACTGATATTCACCTTACCGCTCACCTCTTTGGCCTCTCCACTTTCACCATCTCTTGTCCAGTCCTCTTTTTTCTTTTTTTATCCTCACTGTGACAGCAAGAAAATGTGATGAGGACCAGACAGTGAGGGGCAGTGGAGACCAGGGAGCTGAGCGATAAGGTGAGTATAAATGTTTTTTTTTTAACCTCTTGATAGATCTTTACAGGACAGCAAAATGGCTGAGCCAGCCGCCATTTTGCGGAATCAGCGAGGTGGCAAATTACTGTTGCAGACGAATACTTTAAAATTCTAGTAGACTTCAGTTCCATTCAAATACATTTTCTCATCTCTAATATCACATTATTTTATTACTCACATGTTAAATGCTGTAAGAAAATAAAACAAAATAATGGCAGAATTGCCATTTTTGAAAAATTTCACCAACGGATAAAAAATTGGATAAATGTAAGCAAAAAATATCGAGCACCCTAAAATGTTACCAATAAAAAAACATACGTTGTCTCACAATAGAACGTAACCTCCTACAGCTTTGATGGCAGAAATTGAAAATGTTATGGGTTAAAAGTAAAAATATAAATTTAGTATTGGAATAATAGTATTGACCTGTAGATTAAAGCTAACATGTATTTTATATCACCCATTGGGCACCTGATAAAAAATAATAAAAATAAAACAACAATAAAAATTGCAGACCTGTTGGTTTTTGTATTAATTGTTTTGTTAATGGTATAAAAGTGATCAAAAATTTTTAGATACTCCAAAAATGATGAGAAAGAATACAAATTAAAAACTTTGTTATCATTTTTAGGTTAATTGAAAGCAGATTAGTGAAGGTCTGGGTCCTGAGACCCCCACTGATTGCTCCACTTCTTGGTGTGATTTGTTGAGAGATCAGTGGGGGTCTCAGGAACCAGACCCCCATTGATCTGCTTTCAAATAAAAGAATGACAAAATGAAAAATAGTGACCAATATTTAGGTACAGTTAAAGGCTGTCCCTCTAAAATGAAGATTCTGCAGAGCTTCATTTACAGAAAAGTAAAAATCTTATGGCTCTCATAAAATGGCACAAAAGAAAAAAAGGATTTTTTAAAGTGTTTTCGTTGTGCCAAAATATCACTAAAAATAAAACAAGCAAGTTATGTCTGTAATCATATCATACCCGCAGAATGTAGTTAGCATGTCTTTTATTTTTATTGATCAGCAGCGCTAGAAAAAATTGCTGTTTTTACCATTTTCCTCCGTAAAAATCAAATGAAAATGAATCAATAGGTACATCAAAATGGTGCCTCTTAAGGGCAAATTCCAATTTTCAACCCTGTCTTACAAAATGATGAACTGATTGCACTTGAACCCTGCGATTAGGTTCTGAACTGAACAAATCTATTGTCGAATGCACATAATATCTTAAACTGTTAGCAAATACTGTACTTTTTTTCAAAGACGCTTGTGCCACATTACTGTTTTGCAGATGTACTAGTTATTTTATCACAATCTCCTTAGATATTTTACGTGTATAAATAAGCAGACCAGTACTAAACCCTAAAGTGATCATTAATATTTAATCACTAGTTGGTTGGGGACCAATTTGCTATGCTTAATAACTTCTTAACATACCTTTATAGCGACCAGATCTCGTTTTTCTGCTACCAATCTCCAAATCCATTTTGTAGATTTAGCCTTCAATAATTAATTCAAATTGCCCTCAGATGCCACTAGGGGGAGCTCACTGCACACTGTGTTATTATGGTGATAAATGTTTAAATAGTATGCAGTAAGCACCCTCTAGTGGTGACTACAATAAACCATAATTGTATCCTTTAAAGGGAACCTGTCATCTCAGAAAACATTGTTAATCACCAAAAGTAGGGTTTATCTGCAGGTTAATACTGTCCAGCTGCCTTACTGAAAGGAAGAAAATTAACTTATATCTTCCCGCCAGCTTTCAGTTATGGAGGCCTGGAAGGAGCCGCAACAGTCACTGCTGTTAGGTGTCGAGTTCCCACCTCTGCACAGGGGGAATATTGAACCACCTCCGCTGCAGTCTCCCATTCTTCTCCAGCCACAGTGGAGCCTGCTCAGCAGAGATGTCGGTCCCAGCATCTATCAGGCTGATACTGGGCAAATGGTTACTACTTCCCTTCCAGGCTCTGTCCTTGTAGCCAGCACTGATCAGGAGCGAGCAGATCTTTCTGGGACTAAGTCCTGCTTTTCCAGTACTGAGCATGCCCACAGGACGACCTCCCATTGGAGGTCGAGGGTCACATGCTCAGGTCCTGTTGCAGCCATGCGCTAGTGTACACTTGTAAATGTGTGTGTGTGTGTGTTGATGTATGAAAGTCGCTCATTAATTATCCCCTCCCTTGTGTATGACTGCTTGCGTGAGGTGGATGATTGCTATCTAGCGCCCGACTCAGCTATCAGCGCGTGACACATAAAACAGCGTCAAATTGCTGTGACCACCAGTGTGGCGCTGTGCGCTTTCACAGCGCTTTCCTTACCCTAGCCTGGGTGGTTAGTAGCGTCCGCCAGAGCGGCACCGCATGCACTCCCGTGCATCTAAATAATTATTATTATTTAATTCACTCTGACACCCCAGTTGCGGTGTCGAGCGCAAGAGGTCTAGATGAACTCTAATCCAGAGTCTTGGGATAGAGTTCTGTGACTCCTTGCTTGTGCTCTTTTGTGCGGTACCGCGGCCCTGTGACGCAACAGGGTTAGCTTTCTTCATACAGGGTGAAGTTAACCCGTGTGTGAATCCATTTTTTACCGCCATATAGTCCGTCATTACGCAGCAGCAGGTTCCATCTCTGCACGGTGAACCTCGGGCTGTGAATGCACCTTATTCTATCTAATTAGTTGGTGCGTTCCGCTAGCCCTAACAACTGCTCACTATACTGTGAGCGGCAGCTGTACGCACACTCCAACACTTTACTTGACAGCCGGCTGTGCACCACATCTGTGCAGAGCTGATTGTCAGTTACAGTGCTGCGTAGGGCATATTTACAGCCATCACTGTTGTGAATTCTGTGGCCAAGCTCCCTCCTGTGGTCATGAGTGGTACTTCGGCTGGTTCTGTCTATGAGCTTCCTTTGGGGGATGAGAGTGGTACTGCGGCTTCTGAGTTTCCTTCCTCAGGTGATGAGGTTAAGTCGTTAGGTGCTGCTCTATTTAACTCCACCTAGTGCTTTGATCCTGGCCTCCAGTCAATGTTCTAGTATTGGTCTTGCAGCGCTGGGGTCCTGGGTTCTAATCCCACCCAGGACAACATCTGCAAAGAGTTTGTATGTTCTCTCCGTGTTTGCGTGGGTTTCCTCCGGGCACTCCGGTTTCCTCCCACATTCCAAAGACATACTGATAGGGATTCTAGATTGTGAGCCCCATCGGGGACAGTGATGATAATGTGTGCAAAATTGTAAAGCGCTGCGGAATATGTTAGCGCTATATAAAAATAAAGATTATTATTTATTTATTGGTCTTGCTTCCTCCTGGATCGTTCCTGTGGCCTGTCTATCCTGCATAAGCTAAGTTTTGCTTGTGTCATTTTTGTTTGCTGTTTTTTCTGTCCAGCTTGCTATATTGGTTTTTCTTGCTTGCTGGAAGCTCTGGGACGCAGAGGGAGCACCTCCGTACCGTTAGTCGGTGCGGAGGGTCTTTTTGCCCCCTCTGCGTGGTTGTTTGTAGGGTTTTGTGTTGACCGCAAAGCTATCTTTCCTATCCTCGGTCTATTCAGTAAGTCGGGCCTCACTTTGCTAAAATCTATTTCATCTCTGCGTTTGTATTTTAATCTCAACTCACAGTCATTATATGTGGGGGGCTGCCTTTTCCTTTGGGGTATTTCTCTGAGGCAAGGTAGGCTTATTTTTCTTTCTTAGGGCTAGCTAGTTTCTCAGGCTGTGCTCGAGGCGCATAGGTCTGGTCAGGAGCGCTCCATGGCTACCTTTAGTGTGGTTGGATAGGATTAGGGATTGCGGTCAGCAGAGTTTCCACGTCTCAGAGCTCGTCCTATGTTTTTGGTAAATTGTCAGGTCACTTTGTGTGCTCTGAACTTCAAGGTCCATTGTGGTTCTGAATTACCTGTTCATAACACAACACTCACAATACAGTGAGGGTGCTGTGAGCAACGACTAAAAGCTGGCGGTTTCTGGTATGAATTAAGTTAATTCCCCCCTGTAGCCGCACTTTCAGTAATGTGGTTGGGATGCAATGTGACACTAATAACCTGCAGATTAGCCCTGCAGGTAAATAGTGTTTTCCGAGGTGATAGGTACCCTTTAATTCTATGAATATGCAGAAGTTTTGTATCAACTGATCTTGAAATGAAAACCCTGACAGAAGAAAACAACTATAACAGCCTCTTCTGGGCACACAGGTATAACAGCAAATAAAAAGTTAATTGAGCAGGCACATATATGTCTCAGTATGACCATCAGTGTGAGCGCCAGCAGTTTCCAGTGACAAACAGAAGATTTCAATCCGTGCACAGTTCACACTAATCAGGCTGCAGCTTCCACATGTTACTCTGTTGTTCCAACACACAGACTGCTCAGCTTTCCTAGCTAACCTGTGCAGTATCCATTCAGAGACTCTAGCTAGTCTGTCTCTCAGCTACAGCTCACATTTTAGCCGGACACTCACCAGCCTCCACACACTACACTCTGTGCAACATCCAACAGACTGGCACAGGGTGAACCGATTTTTTTATGTTTTTGTCAAAGCTAGTCAGGAGCATCTAATTAAGACCTGCAGTGCTAGGATTTAACCCACTCCTGCCTAGCTTTGGTTCACTATATAAAAAAATAAAGAAAGAATTAAGAAATAAGAAATATAAATATGCACCCGGCTTTACTCAAAGCTCAACATCCACATTTATTTTAGGCATGAAAGCCAATATTTCTAAAGTTTTATATGAAAATTCTATAACTTTTTTCTCCCAAGGAGATGTGATTGCCTGCACAATGCTACACGACGACATCGCCGGCAGCAGGTTTGATCAAGTCCTATCCAAGTGTCTTTTGACAAATCTTTTTTCCAGCTCTTTTTCCTGTCTGCTCACAATCTTTGAACTAAAAGCTGAAGAAGCTTGTCTTCTCCTGAAGGCAAGATGTAAGAATCCGCCTTCCCCCACTCCATCAGGTACAGCTTCTCTGTCCAGCTGTAGGGCTAAAGTGGGATCAAAATGTGTCAAAGCCCTTTGGATTAGAGTTTGAACTCTTTTTTTTCTTTTTAGTGAATCAATATTACCAGCTTTTCTCCATTTTTGAGTCTTGTTCTGCTGTAAAGTATTATGCTAATGCTTTAAAACTTCTGCTAAATATTGAGCTAATCATCGACGGCAATAAATACATTCAGATATCTGTTCCTTCTGTATGTATGGTATTTACAAAAGTACCTTCTTAGCCCTATGGCCATGTGTGTGACTCAGCTTCTAATCCCTTGCTGATATTTGCTCTAGACATATTCTAATGTGCAATGCTGGATACTCTTCAAGTTACTATTAGGTAGGGCTCATGCACACAACCGTAACAATCAGACTAGTGCTACCTGTCATTTTGACGGACAGCAGTCATCCTCATGTTACTCTATGGGGCCATGAACATGTCCTATTATTTCCTCTGGCCGAATTTGTCCCAGGCAAAGATGGAAGCATGCACAAGTTGCATTCGATCGGATCCCACTTGGCCATTCATGTCTATTGCTCCGTGGAAAATATTTGACCACACTCTGATCAAACTTTGATTAGAGTCTGATGTTTTTCTCAGATGAAAGAAAATCAGTCACGTGATGTGACCCTAGCCTTACACCATTGAGCAGCTGTTGAAAATATCCAAAAATGGCCCCATTTCAGCACCATTATTACTCAATGCGGACTACCTAGTTTGTATAACTATAGGGAGGGCAAACAATTTAAATGCTCCACCATCATACAATATAAGAAAACCAAGAAACAATGGACACAAGAGCTCAAAAAATAATAATAATAACAGCTTTATTGAGACAAATAAAAAATACGTTACCGACCTGCTGCTGCCGTGCGTGGAAGAGGAGGCCTCCTCTTCCACGCACGGCAGCAGCAGGTCGGTAACGTATCACTTTCGTATCGGTTCAGTCTTCCCCCTTTTGCATGGGACTTCCCGGGACTATGTGCAATATATGGCTTACTGAGCCACTAGGGGTAATCAGACCATAACGCTAATTTTTCTGTACTGATAGATGTAATGCGCCATTAGGGGTCTATCTTTATGTATTATGCTCTAATGTGACGCCCATACATTTGGCTACATATTTACGTTACCCTCCTGCTGTCCGCTCGGTATTTTGGAGCTTTATCTCCTATGTAGCTGCCAACTTTCTGGTATTAGGAATCATAGTGAATATTGGGATAATACTTTTTTCATTACCTTTATTACATCTTTATATGCTCCCGTATATGGCCTCTTGACCTTATAGCTACTATCTGATTTGCTCGTCAGTGGATTTATGTATTTGTGCGTGGCACTAGGCTCGCCTCTCCTTTTATCTCTTGCATCTTACGTACATGGTGTTTCTTATGTATTTATTGTAATTTTTTATTTGTCTCAATAAAGCTGTTATTATTATTATTTTTTGAGCTCTTGTGTCCATTGTTTCTTGGTTTTCTTACCTAGTTCGTATGCTGTCAGGATTCTACAATACTAGAAACTTGCATACGTGTGGTCACATGCCTGTAGTGTAACGCAGGGCGTTAGCCATGGTGCGAGGTACTTGTCTTCCATACCCTGGTATGCTGCCTAAAAATGGGCCTCCTGGCTGGGTGTGTGGTCTTATATTACTTTTACAATACGCCTATGCAGACCGCATGGTGCCACTGTATCCAGATGGCCAGGACCAGATGTTAAGATGTTAAATGAGGGAGACCAAAGTTAAAAAATAAACTTCTTCTTACTGAATAATAACTTAAGAAGAACTATATACAGGAGGAATACATTTTCATGAACGCTTCTTTAGTACAGTAGCACACAATATCACATAAATATCCTTCCTCGGTTCTTCTCTCAACTCTTAGCACAGCCCAGCACACTTCCTTGGGAGCTTCCCCAGATAACCTCACTAAAGTCCAGTTAGTGCTAAACTCCATTCTGCGGTATTGCGCCATTCTCTAGGAGAGTTTTCTTTGCCAATATGGTGACCGCTCAACTTCCTTTTTCTACTGACGCCTCTGAACCACGATGAGCTACATTTTCTTTTCCCTCTCTCTTTCTCGTTCCGAGTGGAAACTCCACAACGTTCTGCTGGGCTTCCTGATACAGACCGCAATGCACTCCCCTTCTATCTTTCTGTCTTTGTTCCGATTTTGGACTGACATATGGCTTTTGAATCACTTCTCTTTTCGCAGGGTCTTACTATCCACTTCTCCCATCTCCCTCTTGCCACAAGAACACCCACTACATGCAAATCTGCCAACTAATCAGGAGGACTGCTACAGCTACTAGCTGGGCCAAAACTTACTCTATACAGGAAAATTCTCGCCTGTCCTTCCACTTAACCCTTCTCATTCTGGGCTACTCCCAACCATTAACCCCTTCATGACCAGGGGATTTTTCGTTTTTCCGTGTTCGTTTTTCGCTCCCCTCCTTCCCAGAGCCATAACTTTTTTATTTTTCCGTCAATTTGGCCATGTGAGGGCTTATTTTTTGTGGGACGAGTTGTACTTTTGAACGACATCATTGGTTTTAGCGTGTCGTGTACTAGAAAACGGGAAAAAAATTCCAAGTGCGGTGAAATTGCAAAAAAAAGTGCAATCCCACATTGGTTTTTTGTTTGGCTTTTTTGCTAGGTTCACTAAATGCTAAAAATGACCTGCCATTATGATTCTCCAGGTCAGTACGAGTTCATAGACACCTAACATGACTAGGTTATTTTTTATCTAAGTAGTGAAAAAAAATTCCAAACTTTGCTTAAAAAAAAAAAAAAAAAAAAAAAAAAAAATTGCGCCGTTTTCCGATACTCGTAGCGTCTCCATTTTTCATGATCTGGGGTCGGTTGAGGGCTTATTTTTTGCGTGCCGAGATGACATTTTTAATGATAGCATTTCGGTGCAGATACGTTCTTTTGATCGCCCGTTATTGCATTTTAATGCAATGTCGCGGCGACCAAAAAAACGTAATTCTGGCGTTTTGAATTTTTTTCCCGCTACGCTGTTTAGCGATCAGGTTAATACTTTTTTTTAATTGATAGATCAGGCGATTCTGAGCGCGGGGATACCAAATATGCGTAGATTTTATATTTTTTTTATTATTTTGATTGGGGCGAAAGGGGGGTGATTTAAACTTTTGTTTTTTTTATTTTTTTCACATTTTTTTTAAACTTTTTTTTTTTAACTTTTGCCATGCTTCAATAGCCTCCATGAGAGGCTAGAAGCAGGCACAACTCGATCGGCTCTGCTACATAGCAGCGATCTGCTGATCGCTGCTATGTAGCAGAAATGGAGGTGTGCTGTGAGCGCCGACCACAGGGTGGTGCTCACAGCCACCGGTGATCAGTAACCATAGAGGTCTCAAGGACCTCTATGGCTACAATATACAAGCATCGCCGACCCCCGATCATGTGACGGGGGTCGGCGATGACGTCATTTCTGGCCGCCCGGCCGGAAGCGGTAGTTAAATGCCGCTGTCTGCGTTTGACAGCGGCATTTAACTAGTTAATAGGTGCGGGCAGATCGCGATTCTGCCCGCGCCTATTACGGGCACATGTCAGCTGTTCAAAACAGCTGACATGTCCCGGCTTTGATGCGGGCTCACCGCGGAGCCCTGCATCAAAGCAGGGGAGCCGACATCGGACGGTATAGTACGTCCGATGCCGGTAAGGGGTTAAAGGAGTTGTCCACTACTTCTCGATTTGAATGTTTGGCCATCATAATATAAAAAACCCTATACTCACCTCCTATTCCAGCGGTGTCAGCACTCGCGGTCCCAGGGCTCTCATGTGGTTGCATGACAAGTGGTGCCAAGCGATTAATCAGCGCTGGCGTCCCTGTCCTTGCCTTCATACTAACTGAACATGAAGAAGAAGTCAGTGAGCAGCTACAGCCTGGACTTCCTCTTCATGTTCAATTTGTTTGAAGGCGGGGACAGTGATGCCCGCACTGATTGTGCACCGTCCACAACGTGTCATGCAATCGCACAGAAGCCCCGGGACCACGAGTGCTGACACTGCTGGAACGGTGCCGGCACAGGAGCGGAGTATAAGCTTTTATCGGGGCCAGACATTTTGATTGAGAAGGGGTTGTCCTAGTAGTGGACAACCCCTTTAACTATATCACTACCTGCTAACTACCTGTTGCTGGGCAACGCACAGCTTCATCAATAACAGTGCTAATGAATAAACAGGCAAACATTATAATATATCAAATATCTTCAAGGGGGATTGTGGGGAACACACCCACTTCCTTACATACCAACTAGAAGTATGCGGCCTCACTCAATGCAAGTGAGTTGAGTGAGGCCAGGCACGTCTAGCCAAAGTGTGGCCAGAAGTATTCAAATCAGATACTTGCAGTTATATGACCATTCGCTTTCGGCACTGGCACCAGAGAATCCTGACAGTGCACATGGAGTGGCGGCAGACTTTAACCTCAAACCTGGACAACCCCTTTAACTAATTTTGCCAGGTCTAGTCATCTTTGAACATAAGATTCTTCTACTGGGAAAACATGGTATTAAATGAGTGTCATTCAGATGAAATTTTTTCCCTGTTAAAGGGATTGTACACCACTGGACAACCTTTATTTATGACTCAAGGGAGGTTAAAAACCTCCTGGACTGACACCACTTGTCTCCAATCAGAACTGCATATCCTGGCTTCAACATGTAGCAAGTAGTATCATGTGAGCACTGCGTCCAATCAGTGGTCATTGGTTAGCTGCAGCGCTCTTATGACTCGGAAGTAATGTGAATGATGCAGTCAATCGGTGCCAACTTCATACGCCCACCAGATGTTGCTATTAACTCGAGGGTAACGTAGTGCTGACTACAGAGGAGTAGCACTGGACAAGGAGGTGAATATCCTTTTTTTCACCTTTCTGGGCCCATTAACAAGAAGTTTTCACGTAGTAGAGAACCATTTAAAAGAGGTTTTTGCCACCTAATCTGAGAGCAGAAAGATGTAGAGACAGAGACCCTGATTTTAGCAATGTGTCACTTACTGAGCTGCTTGTTGTAGTTTTGATAAAATCATTTTTTATCAGCAGGATATTACCACTAGAGGACTAGTAACCCTGCTGTCATGTAGGCCTCCATATTCATAAGCTTAGTAAAACCCCACCCCTGTGACGCCCCTGAGGTCCAGTCACCACAGATGTACTGCACCTCAGTCGGAGGTGTGGTGCTCCGCTCTCAGGTAAGGATGGGGCATAATCCAGGACCCACACACTTGCATCCAACACCAGACCTCTCAGGGCCCGGGAGGAGCTAGGCAGACGATGTGGGTGGAGAAAGTAGAGAGGGGTTGTCATCGAAACAGGAGGGAGGAGTCAGGAAGATTCTGGAAAGGCAGAGAGTGACTAGAGGAGCGAACAGTGAGAGGGAAAGAGAGTTGGAGCTGGGGACTTGAGCAGTGAGGAACTCGTCCCAGAACGAGAGGACAGAAAGAGAGAACAAAGAAGATAGAGAGAAGCTCCTGACAGAAAGAAGAGAGAGAAGGGGTTCTAGGGACACAGGTAGTGAGGAATCCACCCGTAGGGCCCGCAAACACGCCGACTGTAGTTGGGTGAAGGGATCAGGCCACAGGGGGAACCGGCCCCCAGACTAGTGGAGAACTACAAGGCTCAGCTAGCCAGCTGGAGGCTGTGGTATCTGTACGTGCTACAGTCACAACTGCACACATTCACTGAAAAGGCAGCCACATAGGCTCAAGGGGACCAGAAGGACGTGACCTGACAAGATCCAAGGCTGCTGGCTCGGGACACTGTGTGTGAAGGCGCAGGGCAGGAGAGGCGGGAGCCAGTGCAGCGAGACGGCCAGGGAAGGAACATAACAAGTTGGTTCTGGCAAAGTGTACCCCAAATTACTTGAGAGCTGGCTGGACCTCTGACCTGGAGGACACAGCACCCCGGCTGGGGAATAACATCCGAACTGTGAGTAAACTGTGGAAACTGCACCTTGCTGTGTCCTCTGAATTATTGCTGCGCCACCTGCCCTGCATCACAACATCCACCATTACATTTTAACACCATAACTGCCCTGGGGCCTAGCTCTACCCGTGGAGAACTGTACCAACTCTGCTGCGTCACCAACTGCCCCAGTGGACCAGAATCACAGCGTCGCCATCCATTGCCGAACACCATGGGTGGCGTCACAAACTGATCCCCTATAAACTCTATTTTCAACTTCATTTCATTTTTATTGGATGCCCAGGACCACGGACCAGGTCACTGCTGCCATGACAACCCCCTTAAGAACCGACGGACCCAGCCCGAGTACCCCACGGTCCTAGCGGGCGCTCCACCCCCACCACTCATTGGCAGCTTCCTGCCTATGCACAGAGTGCATAAAAGCTTGCCAATCAGCAGTGTGGATGGGGTTATACAGAGCTCGGTATTCAGATAACTGGTAGATCTGCAGCAGAAAACACAGTAATGTTATCAAACTCTTATAATTTCCTAATAAAAAAAATGTTGTTTCAAAAACTGTGCTGAAGTAAAGTAGACATGTGGGAAATGTTATTTATTAACTACTTTGTGTGACATGACTTTCTGATTTAAAATTAAAAGATTGAAAATTGCTAAATTTTCATAATTTTTGTCAAATTTCCGATTTTTTTCACAAATAAGCGTAAGTCATATCAAATAAATATTACCACTATCATGAACTACAAAATGTCACAAAGAACAATCTCAGAATCAGTGGGATCCATTGAAGCGTTCCAGAGCTATAACTTCATAAAGTGACAGTGGTCAGAATTGAATATACCGTATATACTCGAGTATAAGCCGACCCAAGTATAAGCCGACCCCCCTAATTTTGCCACAAAAAACTGGGAAAACTTAATGACTCGAGTATAAGCCTATGGTGGGAAATACAGCAGCTACCGGTAAATGTCAAAAGTAAAAATAGATACCAATAAAAGTAAAATTAAGACATCAGTAGGTTAAGTGTTTTTGAATATCCATGTTGAATCAGGAGCCCCATATAATGCTCAATACAGTTCATGATGGGCCCCATAAGATGCTCCATATTAAAATACGCCCCATATAGTACTCCATGCAGTTCATTATGGCCCCATAAGATGCTCCATATACAAATATGCCCCATATAATGCTCCATGCAGTTCATTATGGCCCCATCAGATGCTCCATATACAAATATGCCCCATATAATGCTCTATGCAGTTCATTATGGCCCCATAAGATGCTCCATATACAAATGTGCCCCATATAATGCTCCATGTAGTTCATTATGGCCCCATAGACGCTCCATATAACAATTTGTCACATATAATGCTGCTGCTGCAATAAATAAAAAAAATGACATACTCACCTCTCGTCTCTGCTCCTCAGCATCCCGTCTCTCTGCACTGACTGTTCAGGCAGAGGGCGGCGCACACTAATACGTCATCGCACCCTCCTGAACAGTCGCTGCAGAGTACGCGGAAGACGGAGCGGCGCCGACGCTGGAACGAGGGACAGGTGAATATTTAATACTCACCTGCATTTGGCGCGGTCCCTGGCAGCTTCTCCTGGGCAGATGGTCCCTGGCGCCCGCAGCTTCTTCCTGTATTGAGCGGTCACTGGTACCGCTCATTACAGTAATGAATATGTGGCTCCACCCCTATGGGAGTGTACTCCATATTCATTACTGTAATGAGTGGTACCACGTGACCGCTGAACAGAGGAAGAAGGTGCTGGCGCCGGAGAACATGGGACATGCAGGGACCGCATCAGGAGCACCAGCAGCAGGTGAGTATGTGACCGCCGTCGCTCCCCCTCACCTGCCGACCCCCCCGCCTTCCATGACTCGAGTATAAGCCAAGAGGGGCACTTTCAGCCCATTTTTTGGGGCTGAAAATCTTGGCTTATACTCAAGTATATACAGTAATTGGCTTGGTCAGGAAGGCGAAAACAGGCTTCAGGGTGAAGGGGTTAAAAATGTTGCATCATTTGTTTTTTACAAGATCTTTAATTCCCTGTATATTGCTAGTTGCAGAATGACTTATCTAAGAATAATTCAGTGAGCTAATACCGATGTAGTTTGGAACTCTTTCATCTATGTTTTCCTGTATCCAGTCAGTCCCACACAGTAATCCATATCTAGGGGAATGTACAGGTTACAACCAGGAGTGCTGCTAATGTGACCGCTCCCGGCTGTAAACTACTGGGGAATGAATGAGAAGCAGCGAGCACAGACTCAGTGACGTCACCGCTAGTTACTGAACCTGCGCCGGCAGCGTCTCATTCATTCCCCAGTAGTTTACAGCCGGGAGCGGTCGCATTAGCAGTGCTCCTGGTTGTAAACTGTACATTTCCCTAGATATTGATTATTGAGTAGGACTGACTGTACGCGGGACAGGTATGGGTATATTGTTGGTTAATTATTTTGACATTTTTTTCCAGGAGATCGAGGGCTTTGCTTGGCATGGCAGACTAATAAAGATGGCAAAACTGTGTTTATTGTTTGACTTAATGAAAACACTTTTTTCTTACTGTGTGGTGTGTTTTATTAACCCTTTAACTACTATAGTATTAGTAATGCATAGGTGCCTTTTTGACATCTCTCCATTACTAAGACGGCTTAATGCCACCCCACTTGCCACCTCTACAGGGCAAATGGGAAGAACCGGGCAAAACTCCAGAA
This sequence comes from Ranitomeya imitator, assembly GCF_032444005.1. Lineage (NCBI taxonomy): Eukaryota > Metazoa > Chordata > Amphibia > Anura > Dendrobatidae > Ranitomeya > Ranitomeya imitator. The sequence goes on from NC_091285.1 coordinate 634,268,575, forward strand.
CTGGTGCATCTAATAGACAAGCCTTTTCTGGGCAGCTGCAGGCTGCTGTTTTTAGGCAGGGGGAGCAAATCCTTGGCCCCTTACCAGTCTGAGAATAGCAGCCCGCACCTGTGAGTTTTGCCGGGTTGGTTAAAAATATACGTCATTTTTTTCTTTCATTCATTCTCCCCTGCTCGCCGGCGGAGCAGGGGAGATGGGATGACAGCCGGCTTCAGCACCACACGCAGGGGAACAGCACTCACAGTAGCGCTGCTTCCCCCGCGGCCATCCGTGCACATGGAAGACAATGTACACTGCTCTCCGTGTGCACGTGTGTGGCACGTTTTGTGACCCGTATGTCCGGGTGAAAACGGACATGTCTATTTGTTTTGCACAAGGACACACGATCTGTGAAAACACTCTGACAGGTGCATAGAACCATTCGTTTGAATGGGTCTACATGTGTCAGTGTCTTTGGTATGTGAGAAAACTGTCACTACATGTAACGGAGGCACTGACGTGTAAAAGATGTCCATGTCCTTTAACTACATCCCTTTCTTTTGTTATACATAGTGATAAACTTGTGTCAATAATTTAAGGTACCGTCACACTTAGCGACGCTGCAGCGATACCGACAACGATCCGGATCGCTGCAGCGTCGCTGTTTGGTCGCTGGAGAGCTGTCACACAGACCGCTCTCCAGCGACCAACGATGCTGGTAACCATGGTAAACATCGGGTAACTAAGCGCAGGGCCGCGCTTAGTAACCCGATGTTTACCCTGGTTACCATCCTAAAAGTAAAAAAAAACAAACAGTACATACTTACCTACCTGTCATGATCCCAAAGGCAGGGGATCACAAAAGGACAAGCACAATAAACAAAACAAGCTCTAGGGTGATGGAAACTGAGCTGACCGCGATCCTGAACCTAAACACACAACTAGCTGTAGCCGGGGAACGTGCCTACGATGATTCCTAGACGTCTCGCGCCAGCCGAAGGACTAACTTCCCCTATTAGAAGAAACACAGACCTCTCTTGCCTCCAGAGAAACACCCCATAGAAATAGCAGCCCCCCACATGTAATGACGGTGAAATGAGAGGAAAGCACATACGTAGTTATGAAAACAGATACAGCAAAATGAGGCCCGCTAAAGCTAGATAGCAGAGGATACAAAAGTGAACTGCGCGGTCAGCGAAAAACCCTACAAAAAACCATCCTGAAATTACTTGAACTCATGTGCCAACTCATGGAACATGAGGAGTAATATCAGCCCACTAGAGCAACCAGCAAAAAGGAATCACATATCTGCAAGCTGGACTAAGACAAAAATTAAGCAAAACGTGGAACAGGAAAATCAAAAACTTAGCTTGTCCTGAAGATTACAGAAGCGGGAAGCAGAGGTAACAAGACACACTGATTACATTGATAGCCGGCGAGGAAATGACAAGAAAGCCAGGTTAAATAGGAAACTCCCATATCCTGATAGAACAGGTGGACACCAGAGACAGCAGAAAACACAAGTCACCCAGTACCATCTGTAACCACCAGAGAGAGCCCAAAAACAGAATCCACAACAGTACCCCCCCTTGAGGAGGGGTCACCGAACCCTCACGAGAACCACCAGGGCGACCAGGATGAGCCCTATGAAATGCACGGACCAAATCAGCAGCATGAACATCAGAGGCAACCACCCAAGAATTATCCTCCTGACCATAACCCTTCCACTTGACCAAATATTGGAGTTTCCGTCTGGAAACACGAGAATCCAAGATCTTCTCCACAACATACTCCAATTCTCCCTCCACCAGCACCGGAGCAGGAGGTTCAAGCGAAGGAACAACAGGTACCTCATACTTCCGCAACAACGACCGATGGAACAAATTATGAATAGCAAACGATGCCGGGAGATCCAAACGAAACGACACAGGGTTAAGAATTTCCAAGATCCTATAGGGACCGATGAACCGAAGCTTGAACTTAGGAGAAGAGACCTTCATAGGAACAAAACGAGAAGACAACCACACCAAGTCCCCAACACGAAGTCGAGGACCCACGCGGCGACGGCGATTAGCAAACTGCTGAGCCCTCTCCTGGGACAACTTCAAATTGTCCACCACATGACTCCAAATCTGATGCAACCTATCCACCACCATGTCCACTCCAGGACAATCAGAAGGCTCCACCTGACCAGAGGAAAAACGAGGATGAAACCCCGAATTACAAAAGAAAGGAGAAACCAAGGTAGCAGAACTAGCCCGATTATTAAGGGCAAATTCGGCAAGCGGCAAAAAGGTAACCCAGTCATCTTGATCAGCAGAAACAAAACACCTTAAATAAGTTTCCAAGGTCTGATTAGTTCGTTCCGTCTGGCCATTCGTCTGAGGATGGAATGCAGACGAAAAGGACAAATCAATGCCCATCTTAGCACAGAACGTCCGCCAAAATCTAGACACAAACTGGGATCCCCTGTCAGAAACGATGTTCTCCGGAATCCCATGCAAACGAACCACGTTCTGAAAAAACAGAGGGACCAACTCAGAGGAGGAAGGTAACTTAGGCAAGGGCACCAGATGAACCATCTTAGAAAAGCGGTCACACACAACCCAGATGACGGACATTTTTTGAGAGACAGGGAGATCCGAAATAAAGTCCATGGAAATGTGCGTCCAAGGCCTCTTCGGGATAGGCAAAGGTGACAACAATCCACTGGCCCGAGAACAGCAAGGCTTAGCCCGAGCGCAAACTTCACAAGACTGCACAAAAGAACGCACATCCCTCGACAAGGAAGGCCACCAAAAAGACCTGGCCACCAAGTCTCTAGTACCAAATATTCCAGGATGACCTGCCAACGCAGAAGAATGGACCTCGGAGATGACTCTACTGGTCCAATTATCTGGAACAAACAGTCTTTCAGGCGGACAATGATCAGGTTTTTCCACCTGAAACTCCTGCAAAGCACGTCGCAAGTCTGGGGAGACAGCCGACAAAATCACCCCATCCCTAAGGATACCAGTGGACTCAGAATTTCCAAGGGAGTCAGGCACAAAACTCCTAGAAAGAGCATCCGCCTTCACATTCTTTGAACCTGGCAGGTATGAAACCACAAAATCGAAACGGGAGAAAAACAGTGACCAACGAGCCTGTCTAGGATTCAGACGCTTGGCAGACTCAAGGTAAATCAGATTTCTGTGATCAGACAAGACCACCACACGATGTCTAGCACCCTCAAGCCAATGACGCCACTCCTCAAATGCCCACTTCATGGCCAAAAGCTCCCGATTACCAACATCATAATTCCGCTCAGTGGGCGAAAACTTTCTAGAAAAGAACGCACATGGCTTCATCACTGAGCAATCGGAGCTTCTCTGCGACAAAACCGCCCCCGCTCCAATCTCGGAAGCATCAACCTCAACCTGAAAAGGAAGCGAAACATCTGGCTGACGCAACACAGGAGCAGAAGAAAACCGGCGCTTAAGTTCCCGAAAGGCCTCCACAGCCGCAGGAGACCAATCAGCAACATCAGCACCCTTCTTAGTCAAATCCGTCAAAGGCTTAACAACACTAGAAAAATTAGTTATGAAACGACGATAAAAATTAGCAAAGCCCAAGAACTTCTGTAGACTCTTAAGAGATGTAGGCTGCGTCCAGTCACAAATAGCCTGAACCTTGACGGGATCCATCTCAATAGTAGAAGGGGAAAAAATATACCCCAAAAAAGAAATCTTCTGGACTCCAAAGAGACACTTTGAACCTTTTACAAACAAAGAATTGGCCCGCAGGACCTGAAACACCTTCCTGACCTGCTGAACATGGGACTCCCAGTCATCAGAAAAAACCAAAACATCATCCAAATACACAATCATAAATTTATCCAGATATTCACGGAAAATATCGTGCATAAAGGACTGGAAGACAGAAGGAGCATTAGAAAGTCCAAAAGGCATCACCAAATACTCAAAATGGCCCTCAGGCGTATTAAATGCGGTTTTCCACTCATCACCCTGCTTTATCCGCACAAGATTATACGCACCCCGAAGATCAATCTTAGTGAACCATTTAGCCCCCTTAATGCGAGCGAACAAATCAGTCAACAATGGCAAAGGATACTGATATTTGACTGTAATCTTATTCAAAAGACGGTAATCTATACAAGGCTTCAAGGAACCATCTTTTTTGGCCACGAAAAAAAAAATCTGCTCCCAAAGGGGACGAAGATGGATGGATATGTCCCTTTTCCAAGGACTCCTTAACATAATCCCGCATAGCAGTATGCTCTGGCACTGACAGATTGAACAAACGTCCTTTAGGAAATTTACTGCCAGGAATCAAATCTATAGCACAATCGCAATCCCTGTGAGGAGGAAGCGAATTGAGCTTAGGCTCCTCAAAAACATCCCTATAATCAGACAAAAATACAGGAACCTCAGAAGGAGTAGATGAAGCGATAGAAATCGGAGGTGCATCATCATGAACTCCCTGACATCCCCAGCTTAACACAGACATCGTTTTCCAGTCCAAGACTGGGTTATGAGTTTGTAACCATGGCAGACCAAGCACTAAGACATCATGTAAATTATACAGTACCAGGAAGCGAATCACCTCCTGATGAACGGGAGTCATACGCATGGTCACTTGTGTCCAGTACTGAGGTTTGTTCATAGCCAAAGGTGTAGAGTCAATTCCTTTCAAAGGAATAGGGACTTCCAGAGGCTCCAGACTAAACCCACAGCGGTTGGCAAATGACCAATCCATAAGACTCAGGGCAGCGCCTGAATCCACATAGGCATCGACGGAAATGGCTGATAATGAACAAATCAGAGTCACAGACAGAATGAACTTAGACTGTAAAGTACTAATGGCAACAGACTTATCAACCTTTTTTGTGCGTTTAGAGCATGCTGATATAACATGAGCTGAATCACCGCAATAAAAACACAACCCATTTTTCCGCCTATAGTTTTGCCGTTCACTTCTGGACTGAATTCTATCACATTGCATTGTCTCAGGTGCCTGTTCAGAAGACACCGCCAAATGGTGCACAGGTTTGCGCTCCCGTAAACGCCGATCAATCTGAATAGCCATAGTCATAGACTCATTCAGACCTGTAGGCGCAGGGAACCCCACCATAACATCTTTAATGGCCTCAGAAAGGCCATCTCTGAATCTTGCAGCCAGGGCGCACTCATTCCACTGAATAAGCACCGACCATTTCCGAAATTTCTGACAATATATTTCTGCTTCATCTTGCCCCTGAGAGAGAGCCAATAAAGCTTTTTCAGCCTGAATCTCTAGGTTAGGTTCCTCATAGAGCAAACCCAATGCCAGAAAAAACGCATCCACATTGAGCAACGCAGGATCCCCTGGTGCCAATGCAAATGCCCAATTCTGAGGGTCACCCCGCAGGAAAGATATAACAATTTTGACTTGCTGAGCAGGGTCTCCAGAGGAGCGAGATTTCAAAGAAAGAAACAACTTGCAATTGTTCCTAAAATTCAGAAAACTAGATCTATCTCCAGAAAAAAACTCTGGGATAGGAATTCTAGGTTCAGACATAGGAGCATGTACAACAAAATCTTGTATATTTTGAACCTTAGCAGCAAGATTATTCAGGCTGGAAGCCAAACTCTGGACGTCCATGATAAACAGCTGAGGTCAGAGCCATTCAAGGATTAAGAGGAGGTAAGACGCAGCCAGGCTGCAATTAAGGCTAGGCAGCAAACTCTGAGGGGGGGGGGGAAAAAAAAAAACTTCCTCAGACTACTTTTCCTCCTACTTCAGCCAATACGATTACCACTTTTTGGCCGGCTATACTGTCATGATCCCAAAGGCAGGGGATCACAAAAGGACAAGCACAATAAACAAAACAAGCTCTAGGGTGATGGAAACTGAGCTGACCGCGATCCTGAACCTAAACACACAACTAGCTGTAGCCGGGGAACGTGCCTACGATGATTCCTAGACGTCTCGCGCCAGCCGAAGGACTAACTTCCCCTATTAGAAGAAACACAGACCTCTCTTGCCTCCAGAGAAACACCCCACAGAAATAGCAGCCCCCCACATGTAATGACGGTGAAATGAGAGGAAAGCACATACGTAGTTATGAAAACAGATACAGCAAAATGAGGCCCGCTAAAGCTAGATAGCAGAGGATACAAAAGTGAACTGCGCGGTCAGCGAAAAACCCTACAAAAAACCATCCTGAAATTACTTGAACTCATGTGCCAACTCATGGAACATGAGGAGTAATATCAGCCCACTAGAGCAACCAGCAAAAAGGAATCACATATCTGCAAGCTGGACTAAGACAAAAATTAAGCAAAACGTGGAACAAGAAAATCAAAAACTTAGCTTGTCCTGAAGATTACAGAAGCGGGAAGCAGAGGTAACAAGACACACTGATTACATTGATAGCCGGCGAGGAAATGACAAGAAAGCCAGGTTAAATAGGAAACTCCCATATCCTGATAGAACAGGTGGACACCAGAGACCGCAGAAAACACAAGTCACCCAGTACCATCTGTAACCACCAGAGGGAGCCCAAAAACAGAATCCACAACACCTACCGCTGTCTGTCCTCCAGCGCTGTGCCCTGCACTCCTCCTGTACTGGCTGTGAGCACAGCGGCCGAAAAGCAGAGCGGTGACGTCACCGCTCTGCTTTCCGGCTGACCGACGCTCACAGCCAGTACAGGAGGAGTGCAGAGCACAGCGCCGGGGACAGACAGCGGTAGGTAAGTATGTAGTGTTTGTTTTTTTTTACTTTTAGGATGGTAACCAGGGTAAACATCGGGTTACTAAGCGCGGCCCTGCGCTTAGTTACCCGATGTTTACCCTGGTTACCAGTGAAGACATCACTGAATCGGTGTCACACACGCCGATTCAGCGATGTCTGCGGGGAGCCCAGCGACCAAATAAAGTTCTGGACTTTCTTCCCCGACCAGTGACAGCACAGCAGGGGCCTGATCGCTGCTGCCTGTCACACTGGACGATATCGCTAGCCAGGACGCTGCAACGTCACGGATCGCTAGCGATATCGTCTAGTGTGACGGTACCTTTAGAGATGATGGTAATCAACAAATTTATCCCAATTTTCCTGCAAATCATAATAAAAATCAATAATTTTCCAAATTTCAAGAGATCAAGCAAAAACCTTCCACAGCACATTTCCATGCTTACAAATAAGTTCCAGAACCCCTTCTAACCAGTCACAGTTTTAACCGCGTTGCAAATCTCAATTTTCATCATGTTGTCATATTAGACAAGCCCTGCAGACCAGTAGATAGTCACCAGCAGAGACTGATTAACATGATAATATGGGGAAAAAAAACAGCCTTTTGAAACAGCTATGGCTCATGATTCACGCAACCTGCAGACAAAAGTCTGCAGACCAGCGATGAGGCTGAATATCAGTCAAATGTTAAAATCAGAGTTATTGTCATTTTCCCCAATTGTGTTTAGCAGTCTGTTTCTTCAATTAGTGCCATATTAATGATGACTAATGTGATCCTAGCACAACATTGTCTGTACACAATGTGGGAGCGCTGCTGTGGAGGACGTTCCCGTGAAGCAGCAAACATATGACTATCTCATGAATTTTCCAGTTAAAATTCACACGGTTTGTGCTTTTCTACCTGAAAGGGCTCATCTTATTGAGGAACTCTGAACTAATAGTATTGGGCTCCTCTGTGCAGGATCTTCAAATCTGGACCAGAGTGAAATCTAGTTACAAGGAGCGTCTCTCACTCTGGAGGACCCATCCTGTCCTGCATACACAGGGAATCCATTGATTTGAATAGGCACAGCGTAATGCTTTGTTTCTCCTGTGGTGGGGCTGCAGGGACATTGAACACTTACGGCAAAGTTTCCCTTTCAGATTCCAGCTGATTGCTTGGAGTTCACAGCCAAGGAGTAATCTGGCATCACCATATTAAAAGTAGGGATTGTCCCAAGGAGAAGAGACCTTTACGTCTCAGGAACTTGTAAACACAGTTTGGCCTTTTAGACGCTGTCTTTCAAGTAAGCCCCACTTTAAGTCATGTGTGGCTTTACAATGTTTGTATGTTCAGATAAGCAGAAAATTCTGATGTGCATTTCAAAAAAATGCAGTGTCCTATTCATGTTGCGCCCTTCCTTTCTAAAAGGAATCTGTCATCAGGTTTCCACCATCTAATCTGAGAGCAGCATGATATACTGTAGGTTAAGAGATCCTGATTCCAGCGAAGTGTCACTTACTGGGCTGATTGCTGCAGTTTTTATAAAATCACAGTTTTTATCAGCAGGAGATTATCTGTCCCTAGTCTGTTGTCAGATTACCCGGGGCCAGTGGCTCCTTCCGTGTCTCTATCGCTAGAGGCGCCCTAGCTATCTCTGCCCCCTGGATTTCTCCTGATGGTGAAGACACCTGACCCACATACCTTGCTGAACTCCTGAATTAGCTCCATATCTGTCCCCCTCTCCAGGGAAGTGGGGAGTAGTAGTGTATGAATATACACAAACCAGACAAACAAGGAAGGATGTACAGGGATAAAGGAAAAATACCAATCAGACAAATATGCACTCACAGACAACAAGGAGGAATACTGGGAAGAAAAAGAAGGTAAACCAAATAGGAAAGGAAGCCAAAATGTCCTAGCAACAGTCACAGAACAATACTCTAAACACCGTACCCACAACCAACTTTTCCACTCCACACCAGGCAGTATAAGACAACAGTGGCAATTCAGATTGCCAAAGGCAAGTATATATAGTAGAGGGAGAGTGTCCAATACTGAACACCTGAGATCATCCAAGCAGGGAGGCTTCAGAGACTTCCAACTTAACACAATTAACCCCTTCACTGCTAGAAGAAACCTGCACCATTTAGTATGAAGGAGACATGCTTCTAATCAGTGCAGGAGTATGTGAAATCAGACACTGTGGTCTTTTGGCCACTCTCTGTCATGGTAGACATGTGACATTATCACTAAAGGACTAGTAAACCTGCTCACATGTAGTCCTCCGTATCCATGAGATCTGTGTAACCCCTCCCCCACCACTGATTGGCAGCTTTGTGCCTATGCAGAGTGTACACAGAAAGCTGGCAATCAGTGGTGAGGGCGGAGTGATACAGAGCTCAGCATTCAGAGAACTGCTAGATTTGCAGCAGATTTAACAGTCTTTAATCAAAAGTGCAGCAAGCATCCCAGTAATGACACATCACTGGAATCTAGGTCTCTTCATCAATCTGCTCTCAGATGGGGTAGCAAAACTCTGGTAACTGATTCCCTTTAAGGGTTCTCCTCTCAGTCTCCCAGAATTATAATTGCCTAATTGCCATATAAATACAGTACATATAAATTGCATATGGAACAATCAATATATTCACATATTGATTTCCCTTTCCCCAGAGCCTCGTGAGCGCTGTGGTTCTAGATTATTAGGACCTAGGTACATGTCTTCTTATGTGGGTGTTCAACCTAAAAAAAATATAGTGTTTAACAAAGGCTCCACGTGGTGGACAATAGAGCAACTATGGCTTCACGTTAAAGAACCATTGGGACTCTATGTGGCACAGTAAAGTGAGGTGCGATGAGATACTGGGAAAAGTGCACAATGGTGCAACTATACTGTACGAGGCTTTAATGAGTCTGCACAAAATAACAGTTCTAACCAAGCACAGTCGATAGTTGCTGCTTTGACGAGGTCAAACAGTTTGGTGCATCTTCCGGCCTACTTGTGTTCCAGATGAAAGTTTGAACATATTTCTTGTGTTTTGTATGTTCTCACTGTACAGTTTATCGTCTGATACTAATAAGTAACACAGTACCACTATTCACGTGGGCTCCCACCCATCGTAGACTATACATGCCGTTGCTTGGCACTATGTCGTCTCTCACTTATTAGCTCACCACTCTGATTCACCACCCTTTGCTAAAACAGTACGGTTTTTTTTCATTTGCAAGAACGGCTGTTGCCATGAAGTGAGTTACCTCAATGTGCTTTTATTATCGATCATTCAAAACTATAACTATAAACTGTACATTTCCCCGTGACTGACGCACTTGTGACAAGTAGAATTAGAAGACTAGAATGGTAGAAGTATTACAAAGCTTTCGAAAATTCATTCGTACAATAAAATAGACAAACGTTCTAATGTAATAAAACCATCAGCCAAGCTATTAAACACACATAAGATATATGATAGAGTCCTTATCTAGTCTCCATGTGTCAAAGTAAGGCTGGTTTCACATTTGTGTTTAAAAACGCAGCGTTTTAAACGCAAACGCATGTGGTGAAAAACGCATTTAAACGCGTTTAAACGCTGCGTTTTTTAGACGCATGCGTTTTTGCATGTTTTAAAACAAACGCGGCGTTTTGACGCATTTACATGCGTTTTTTCCTGCGTTTGCGTTTTTGAAACGCATGATGAGAAGTGTGGGACAGCTGCCAATCATCAAAATCAACTAGAAAACCCACTATAAACAGAAATAGCTAGGGTTAGGGATAGGGTTAGGGTTAGGATACCTAGCAACCCTTGGGATCCTAACCCTAACCCTAACCCTAACCCTAGGGATCCTAACCCTAACCCTAACCCTAGGGATCCTAACCCTAACCCTAACCCTAGGGATCCTAACCCTAAGCCTAACCCTAACCCTAACCCTAGGGATCCTAACCCTAACCCTAGGGATCCTAACCCTAAGCCTAACCCTAACCCTAACCCTAGGGATCCTAACCCTAACCCTAGGGATCCTAACCCTAACCCTAGGGATCCTAACCCTTAGGGTTAGGGTTAGGATCCCTTAGGGTTAGGGTTAGGGTTAGGGTTGGGGGGTGGCTTATCAGTGTGTATTCTTGTGTCTTTCTATTAAAACGCATGCAAACGGATGCAAACACATATGCATAAAAATGCATGCGTTTACATACAGCAATACTTTTTTTGCCGCAAAGAGTGTAGATGATGGATGGTGTGAGGCGCAGTAAAGAACGAGGACACAAGGTTGCAGTCTCTTTACCTTTACTGGAGGCTTCAGTGTCCACAGTCCAGAGCACCGGATCACAGGGCAGATAGAATCCGGCCGGTCCGAAGGCAAATCCAGAGTCCCCCTTATCCAGGTGGAAATCAGTAGCCTTCCTCTAGCGCCTGAGTGCTGTAGTTCCTCCCTGCTGAGCTTCTCGGTGAGGTCCTCATAGCTATCGTAGATGTAATGTCTCTTCCTCTCTGTCCCCCTGGTGGATAGGACAAACCCGTATGACTGATGGCCTGAGGCTTTTTACAGGGACCCTACGACGCCCCGGCCCACACAAGTTGCCACCGTGCCTCCTGGGTATAAGGTCGGGCAGCCAATGTGGAATTAACTGTCCTGCCAGTCTCTGAAGTAAAGCATAGAGATCCTTACTCCCTCGGTGTTCTGGCTACCGGCTTCTGCGCTTCAGAAGGAAGCAGCCTGCTCCTGGCTGGTCTCCCTCTGATATTCCTCTCCTTTGCTATGACTTCGTTTCTCACTCACTACAAGACAATTCCCTTCTGATGTCTCTTTCTTAGGATGCTGCCGCACGTGGGGCAGGCGCAGCTTTGTGGACCCTCGTCCTCCGCAGACCTCAGTCTGCATCTGGCTCCCTCTCACTCCAGCCAGCTTCAGCTTCAGTCTGCATCTGCCTTGCCTTTGCCTAACTTTCTGTCCAGACTCCCAGTTTTACCTAGTTGTGAGGAGTGCCCTAATAGATAGGAGCATGGCTCCCCCTGGTGGCCTGGAGTGTGAAGTGTGTTGTGTGGTTTTTGATACCTGGTAAGGTGATCTCCTTTATTGCCTTCAGACGTAACATTACTCTCCCTGGTGGAGGAACAACATTACTGCAACAACCAGGACTCTGGGGCGCTACACAAGCATCTCAAACTGCTTCTTAGAGACTGTTTACATTATGCTGCATTTATCTTTGCAATTGCTGGCACCGCTGACCAGAAAAATGCCCACCGGAAAAATGCCCACAGAAAAAATGCCCATTGGAAAATTGCCCACAGAAAAAATACCCACAGGAAAATTGCCCACATGGAAAATTGCCAATTGCAGCATCACAAAGTTTGAGATCTATGATATTTGAGGTGCAAGGTGAGGATGTTCACATGATATGTGAAAAATGCCCACAGAAAATTGTCCACAGACATGAATGCCCAAAGGAAAACAGTAGAGAGTTATAGGTGAGACCTGGAGGATTGGGGGATAGTTTGCAGGTATACGTGAGATGCTCTGCAGGGCAGAAGAATATAGAATCATAGGTGAGATGCTCTGCAGGACAGGGGGTTAGTATACAGAGATAGGTGAGATGCTCTGCAGGGAGGAGAATAATATAGAATTATAGGTGAAATGCTGTGCAGAACAGAGAATAGTAGAGAATTGTAGGTTAAATGCGTTGCAGGACAGGGGGATAGTATACAGTTATAAGTGAGATGCTCTGCAGAATAGGGGGATAGTACACAGGTATAGGTGAGATGCTCTGCAGGGCAGGAGAATAATATGACAGTCGATGCAGTGAATATGCATGAGGCTTTATAGGCTGGAGACTGGTAAGCCCGATCTACCTTTTCTAGCATTTATCTGTCTATTCTATTCAATCTGTCTGTGTTCTCTTTTCAAACTTTCTACAGCATGGGAAAGACCATGTTAAAAATGCATTGCACACAGACACCACACGGATGTCACACGGATGTTAGATGAGAAAAAAAGCAAAATCGCACCACACTGGCACCACACTCGCATGATCATACGGAAAGCATTCATGCGACTGTCATGCATCAAAATAGCTCCGATAATGCATATCCTAGTGCGCCTCTACCCTATAGGTGAGTGCTCTGCAGGACAGAGAATAGTATAGAATAATAGGTGAGATGCTCTGCATCACAGAAGAATGTCAGTGAAAATTGCCCACACAGAAAATTACCCACAAGTTTATTAAGAACAGTTTATTAACCCCTTAGTGACAGAGCCAATTTGGTACTTAATGACCGAGCCAATTTTTGCAATTCTGACCACTGTCACTTTATGAGGTTATAACTCTGGAACGCTTCAACGGATCCCGCTGATTCTGAGATTGTTTTTTCGTGACATATTGTACTTCATGTTAGTGGTAACATTTCTTCGATATTACTTGCGATTATTTATGAAAAAAACGGAAATATGGCGAAAATTTTTAAAATTTTGCAATTTTCAAACTTTGTATTTTTATGCCCTTAAATCAGAGAGATATGTCACGAAAAATAGTTAATAAATAACATTTCCCACATGTCTACTTTACATCAGCACAATTTTGGAAACAAAATTTTTTTTTGTTAGGGAGTTATAAGGGTTAAAAGTTGACCAGCAATTTCTCATTTTTACAACACCATTTTTTTTTAGGGACCACATCACATTTGAAGTCATTTTGAGGGGTCTATATGATAGAAAATAATGAAGTGTGACACCATTCTAAAAACTACACCCCTCAAGGTTCTCAAAACCACATTCAAGAAGTTTATTAACCCTTTACGTGCTTCACAGGAACTGAAACAATGTGGAAGGAAAAAATGAACATTTAACTTTTTTTTGCAAACATCTTAATTCAGAACCATTTTTTTTATTTTCACAAGTGTAAAAACAGAAATGTAACCATAAATTTTGTTATGCAATTTCTCCTGAATACTCCAATACCCCATATGTGGGGGTAAACCACTGTTAGGGCGCACCGCAGAACTTAGAAGTGAAGGAGCGCCGTTTTACTTTTTCAATGTTGAATTGGCTGGAATTGAGATTGGATGCCATGTCGCGTTTGGAGAGCCCCTGATGTGCCTAAACAGTGGAAACCCCCCACAAGTGACACCATTTTGGAAACTAGACCCCTTAAGGAACTTATCTAGATGTGTGGTGAGCACTTTGAACCCCCAAGTGCTTCACAGAAGTTTATAACGTAGAGCCGTGAAAATAAAAAAATCGCTTTTGTTTACACAAAAATGATCTTTTTGCCCACAAATTCTTATTTTCACAAGGGTAACAGGAGAAATTAGACCACAAAAGTTGTTGTGCGATTTCTCCTGAATACGTCGATACCCCATATGTGAGGGTAAACCACTGTTTGGGCGCACCGCAGAGCTTGGAAGTGAAGGAGCGCCGTTTTACTTTTTCAATGTAGAATTGGCTGGAATTGAGATTGGACGCCATGTCGCGTTTGGAGAGCCCCTGATGTGCCTAAACAGTGGAAACCCCCCACAAGTGACACCATTTTGGAAACTAGACCCCTTAAGGAACTTATCTAGATGTGTGGCGAGCACTTTGAACCCCCATGTGCTTCACAGAAGTTTATAACGTAGAGCCGTGAAAAAAAAAAATCGCATTTTTTCTACAAAAATGATCTTTTTGCCCACAAATTTTTATTTTCACAAGGGTAACAGGAGAAATTAGACCACAAAAGTTGTTGTGCAATTTCTCCTGAGTACACTGATACCCAATATGTGGGGGTAAACCACTGTTAGGGCGCACCGCAGAGCTTGGAAGAGAAGGAGTGCCGTTTTACTTTTTCAATGTAGAATTGGCTGGAATTGAGATCGGACGCCATGTCGCGTTTGGAGAGCCCCTGATGTGCCTAAACAGTAGAAATCCCCCACAAGTGACCCCATTTTGGAAACTAGACCCCCCATGGAACTTATCTAGATGTGTGGTGAGAACCTTGAATGCCCAAGTGCTTCACAGAAGTTTATAATGCAGAGCCGTGAAAATAAAAAATATTTTTTTTTTCCACAAAAAAGATATTGTAGCCCCCAAGTTTTTATTTTTACAAGGGTAACAAGAGAAATTGGACCCCAAAAGTTGTTGTCCAATTTGTCTTGAGTATGCTGGTACCCCATATGTGGGGTAAACCACTGTTTGGGCGCACGGCAGAGCTCGGAAGGAAGGAGCGCCGTTTTGGAATGCAGACTTTGATAGAATGGTCTGCGGGTATTATGTTGCATTTGCAGAGCCCCTGATGTACCTAACCAGTAGAAACCCTCCACAAGTGACCCCATTTTGGAAACTAGACCCCCAAGGAACTTATCTAGATGTGTGGTGAGAACTTTGAATGCCCAAGTGCTTCACAGAAGTTTAGAATGCAGAGTCGTGAAAATAAAAAATATTTTTTTTTTCACAAAAAAGATTTTGTAGCCCCCAAGTTTTTATTTTCACAAGGGTAACAGGAGAAATTGGACTGCAATAGTTGTTGTCCAATTTATCCCGAGTACGCTGATGTGCCATATGTGGGGGTAAACCACTGTTTGGGCGCACGGCAGAGCTCGGAAGGGAAGGAGCGCCTTTTTGGAATGCAGACTTTGATAGAATGGTCTGTGGGCATTATGTTGCGATTGCAGAGCCCCTGATATACCTAAACTGTAGTAACCCCCCACAAGTGACCCCATTTTGGAAACTAGACCCCCCAAGGAACTTATCTAGATGTGTGGTGAGAACTTTGAATGCCCAAGTGCTTCACAGAAGTTTAGAATGCAGAGTCGTGAAAATAAAAAATATTTTTTTTTTCACAAAAAAGATTTTGTAGCCCCCAAGTTTTTATTTTCACAAGGGTAACAAGAGAAATTGGACCCCAGAAGTTGTTGTCCAATTTATCCCGAGTACGCTGATGCCCCATATGTGGGGGTAACCCACTGTTTGGGCGCACGGCAGAGCTCAGAAGGGAGGGAGCACCATTTGACTTTTTGAGCGCAAAATTGGCTGTCGTGTTTGGAGACCCCCTGATGTACCTAAACAGTGGAAACCCCCCAATTCTAGCTCCAACCCCTAACCCTAATCCCAACCTGATCCATAATCCTAATCACTAACCCTAACCATAATCACAACCCTTACCCCAAAACAACCCTAATGTCAACCCTAACCATAACCCTAATCAAAACCCTAAATCCAACACACCCCTAATCCTAATCTCAACCCTAACCTCAAACCTAACCCTAATCCCAATACACCCCTAATCACAACCCTAACCTTAACCCTAATCCCAAACCTAACCCTAATCCCAAGCGTAACCCTAATGCCAACCCTAACCCTAATACCAACCCTAATCCAAACCCTAAACCTAATCCCAGCTCTAACCCTAACTTTAGCCCCAACCCTAGCCCTAACTTTAGCCCCAACCCTAACCCTAGCCCTAAGGCTACTTTCACACTTGCGTTGTTTGGCATTCCGTCGCAATCCGTCGTTTTGGACAAGAAACGGATCCTGCAAATGTGCCCGCAAGATGCGTTTTTTGCCCATAGTATTGCCGACGGATCGTGACGGATGGCCACACGTCGCGTCCGTCGTGCACTGGATCAGTTGTGTTTTGGCGGAGCGTCGGCACAAAAAAAGTTCAATGAAACGTTTTTTTGTACGTCGCATCCGCCATTTCTGACTGCGCATGCGTGGCCGTAACTCCGCCCCCTCCTCCACAGGACATAGATTGGGCAGCGGATGCGTTGAAAAACTACAGCTGCTGCCCACGTTGTGCACAATTTTCACAACGTGCGTCGGTATGTCGGGCCGACGCATTGCGACGGCCCCGTACCGACGTAAGTGTGAAAGAAGCCTAACCCTAAATTTAGCCCCAACCCTAACCCTAAATTTAGCCCCAACCCTAACCCTAAATTTAGCCCCAACCCTAGCCCTAACCCTAGCCCTAACCCTACCCCTAACCCTAGCCCTACCCCTAACCCTAACCTAACCCTACCCCTAACCCTAACCCTACCCCTACCCCTAACCCTACCCCTAACCCTAACCTAACCCTACCCCTAACCCTAACCTAACCCTACCTCTAACCTAACCCTAGCCGTAACCCTACCCCTAACCCTAACCTAACCCTACCCCTAACCTAACCCTAGCCGTAACCCTACCCCTAACCTAACCCTAGCCCTAACCCTACCCCTACCCTAACCCTAACCCTACCCCTAACCCTACCCCTACCCCTAACCCTACCCCTAACCCTAACCCTACCCCTAACCCTACCCCTAACCTAACCCTAGCCCTAACCCTAACCCTACCCCTACCCTACCCCTACCCCTACCCCTAACCCTACCCCTAACCCTAACCCTACCCCTAACCCTACCCCTAACCCTACCCCTAACCCTAACCCTAATTTTAGCCCTAACCGCTGTTCTCCTGCCGGCCGGCAGATGGAGACAGATGGCGGGCGCACTGGGCATGCGTCCGCCATGTTCTTCTGCCGGCGGCCAGGAGGAGCAGCAAGAGGATCCAGGGACCTAGGTGAGTATGCTAGGGTCCCCGAATCCCCCTATTTCTCTGTCCTCTGATGTGCGATCACACACTGGAATTGCTTGCCTGAGGAGGTGGTGATGGCGAACTCAGTCGAGGGGTTCAAGAGAGGCCTGGATGTCTTCCTGGAGCAGAACAATATTGTATCATACAATTATTAGGTTCTGTAGAAGGACGTAGATCTGGGGATTTATTATGATGGAATATAGGCTGAACTGGATGGACAAATGTCTTTTTTCGGCCTTACTAACTATGTTACTATGTTACTATGTATGACAGAGAATTACACTTTACTTTTTTTTTTTTTTTTTTTTTTTGCGGTCGCCGGTAAACAGTTAATTACCGGCGATCGCAAAACAGGGGTCGCTAAAACCGACCCCCGATCATGCTCTTTGGGGTCTCGGCTACCCCAGGCAGCCGAGACCCCAAAGATTCTCCCGGTGCCGGCCAGCGGGCGCACTGCGCATGCGCCCGCCATTTTGAAGATGGCGGCGCCCACCGGGAGACACGAGGAGCATCGGGGGAGCTAGGTGAGTATTGGGGGGCCACCTGGGACCCCTTTTCTCTGTCCTCCGATGTGCGATCACATCGGAGGACAGAGAAATTAAAAAGAGATCGCTTTTTTTTTTTTTTTTTTGCGATCGCCGGTAAACGGTTAATTACCGGCGATCGCAAATGCGGGGAGGGTTAAAAACCCCCCGAATCATGTTCTCTGGGGTCTCGGCTACCCTCGGCACCCGAGACCCCGGAGAAAATCGGCCTGTGGGGGGCGCTATACACTTTTTCCACAGCGCCGTTAATTAACGGCGCTGTGGTTTAAGTACCCTTAGCGGCCGCCGTTAAAAGGCGTATCGGCGGTCGCTAAGGGGTTAAGGAGGTCTAATAACAACGATAACTCTGGTTTACTAAACAATCATTGCATACCTGCAAATTAGCTATTCTCCTTAAGTATGATATGCATCATGTTGCAGAGACCTGTCGGGTCCCTGCACTGTGATACATGCTGCCGGCGCAGTGGCTGTGAGCTGACGTCGGAGGTGTAGCCTCAGGGAGCGGCACATGACTATGGCGCACACTCCGATGTCAGCTGCCGGGCAGTGCGGTGGCCACAAAAGACACTGGGTGACATGGAAGCAGAAGAAAGGTGAGTAGAATGATTTTGTTTTTAATTATGCATTAGGGGCAGAATGGGGACACATCCACTAGGATTGGGGACCATGTAAACCAGGATGGGGACATACATACCAGGAAGGGGGCATATATACCAGGATGGAGACCATGTGGACCATACATTCCAGCATTGGGACAGGTATACCAGCATTGGACATATATACCAGGATGGAGACCATGTGGACCATACAGACGAGGATGGGGATATATATACTGGGAAGGGGCATATATACCAGGATATAGACCATGTGGACCATACAGACCAGGATGGGGACATATATACTAGGAAGGGGCATATATACCAGGATGGAGACCATGTGGACCATACATACCAGGGTGGGGACCATATATACCAGCATTAGGACATGTATACCAGAATGCGGACATAGTCACCAGAATGATGGGCATATATACTTGGATGGGGGTTGGTTGCTTACGGGCCAACATTTATCGTTGTTTGGATTTCTGCTGCTGTGCCATCACCCTTGGTTGATTGCTCACCCTGATATTTTGCTTAGTGGATCCATCTCACTAGGAAATTCTAAAAAGTACTACTTACATGAGTAATTCAACACAACTGTGTTTTCAAAATAAAAGTTGATTCCATGTTATGATTTATGGCCCATTTAGACAAGATAATAATTGGCTATTGGGCATTTGTAGAAACGCTCGGTCCAGAATTTCGGCCCATCTAAACAGACCGGCAAACATCCAACCAACAAACAAAATGTTAGTTTGCATTGAATTTTATGTATGTGTAGGATGCTAGCAGGTGTGTAGGATGCAGTGACACACAGGGGACAGAGCAAGGGTTAACAGGTTCTTTATATAAAACAGTGATGGTAAAAGTGGGAGTAAAAGACATAAACTTGCGGATGACGGGAAAGTCAAATGCAGAAGATAATAACAGGTTAACTTATCAGTCTCTGTGCGCTGTAGGAAGGCAGCTGGAAGACCCTTCGGTGGCGCCACAGGCGACGCGAGATGTCTCCGATACGTTCCCGCAGAAGGGCGATGCACTGTCTCCTTGCGGTGATGAATCCTCCGGGTCCTTCGGCATGTGGCCTCCTGATCCAGGCAGACGGTGGGGTAGAGATGAAGGTCGGTGGCACAGTGGAAGAAGCAGAAAGTTCAGTAGACAAGGCTGTAGTAAAAGCACACAGTCCAGCGGACAAAGCCACAGGCATGGGCCGGTCCTCAGCAGGCACCGCAAGAATGGGACTAAGCGGTGCCGCTGTGGTGGTAAGCGGAGCCGAGGTATGCACTCTATCCTGATCACTACCCAATGCAGATGTCTCTCTGGGCTGAGGGTAGCACGTGTCAGCAGTCTTGCTAGCCGGGAATACAGGCACAGCTAGCTGGTGTGGGTCCGTCGAGAGGGAGTCAACCATCTCACTGCTCACAAGCTCATTCCCGTGTCCCGTCTTCCCGCTTACACCGCTATTTAAGTCAGACCCGCCCCCACCAGTTAGGTGTTCAGAACTGTGGCAGTCAGGAACCTCTTCTGTTGTGAATTCTGCTCTTGGGCTCCCTCCGGTGGTTATGAGTGGTAGTGCTGCGGTAGTTGGATCGCAGCATTTATCAGGTGTATCTATTTTTTGCAATTTGGGCTGGGCTATATAGCCTTGCTTGATCCTTTAGTCAGTGCCAGTTGTCCATTGTTTTTGGAGGATTCACATCCCTTCTGGTCTCTCCTGTTTGCTGTGCTTTTCTTCAAAGATAAGTCCTGGCTTTGTTTTTGCTGTCCACCTGCTGTGGACCTTAAAGTTCTGTGCATTTTCATGTTTTTGTCTTGTCCAGCTTAGTTTGTGAAGGATTTTTTGCAGCCTAGCTATTTCTCTGGAGATGCAGATATACCCTCCATGTCTTTAGTCAGATGTGGAGATTTGTATTTTCTGTGGTGGATATTTTCTAGTGTTTTGATACTGACCGCATAGTACTCTGTTCTATTCTTTCTTTTTA
Source organism: Ranitomeya imitator (assembly GCF_032444005.1). NCBI lineage: Eukaryota > Metazoa > Chordata > Amphibia > Anura > Dendrobatidae > Ranitomeya > Ranitomeya imitator. The sequence continues at coordinate 634,288,925 of NC_091285.1, forward strand.
GCTAGTATGGCCTCCTATGCTAAATCCTGATATCATTTCTGCGTATGTTATTTCCCTCTCCTCTCACAGTCAATATTTGTGGGGGGCTGTCTTTCCTTTGGGGATTTTCTCTGAGGCAAGATAGGTTTCCTGTTTCTGTCTTTAGGGGTAGTTGGTTCTTAGGCTGTGTCGAGGGGTCTAGGGAGTGTTAGGTACCCCCCACGGCTACTTCTAGTTGCGCTGTTAAGTTCAGGGTTTGCGGTCAGTACAGGTGCCACCTTCTCCAGAGTACGTCTCATGCTGCTCCAAGGCCACCAGATCATAACACTGTTCCCCATGGAATATTGATGACAGTCCCAACAGTTCCGGCCCAGACATGCAAGAGGGACCGTTGACTCGGTACAGCTTCCTACATATGCATATAAATCATTGTTATCGCCACATCCTGTGTAAACAGGAGATGTGCTGCTGATAATATGATGCTCTATTCCCACAGAACGATTGTAATAACAATCTGTGCAAGTGAAATGTTTGCAGACCATATCCCCTGCTGTAATTAAGAAAGTAAATAGCTGCAGTACATATAAACAACATAGGATAACTAGCAAACATTGTTTTTGATTAAAAAAACAAGCAAAAGCCATTTCACCATGACAAGGTGTACCCAAATTAGTATGGTCATATCATATGGTATTTAAACCTTACCATCTATCAGATAACCTCAATGTAGATGGGGCAGAGCAGCACCGCAGCCCAATTTTTCAAACATCCAGCCATGGGAAGCTATATGAATGAAATGTCTAGCTTAGTAAAGGGGAAGCCACAGCCCTGTTTGCACGAAATACAAGAAACTGTCGCAAAATGAGCCACAGCATAAGTTGGTATATGTGCAATATATATACTCAATGTAGATGTGGGCCGGTCCTGCTCTGCTCCCATCTACATTGATGTCATCTGACACAAGGTGAGATTTTACGGCAAGAGGATAGGACCATCCCGATTGGGGAACACCTTGTCGTGGTGGGATGGCTTTTGTACTTTTCTTATCGAAAACGATGTTTGCTAGGTACCCTATGACTAAGTTGTTTCTATATGTATTATTATTATATACTATTAGTATTTACTCACAGCATGGTATATGCTTGCTTTGCTTCTGTCTTGGGTTGTGTTTGTTCATTGTTGAACAAAAACAATGGCTTCATGACCTCGACATACCCTTTTTACGTAGGACATTTCTTATTTATGTATTTTGGCAATTCAGGTTTATATTTGTAGGTACATATAGATGTTTAATTGCTTCCTTGGGAATAAAGGTTTAATTATGAGACTTTGTATGATCTACACCTAGTTACAAAATATCAAGCCAAGTTAGCCAAAATTGGAAGAGGATTGTATATACCAACTTTTGCTCTGATTCACTTCTTTGGTTTTGCTGCAGTTTTTTTCATCTTGAACAAATATGGGCATGGCCCCTTTTCTGAGTTAGGCCTTTAATTTATATAGCTTTCCTGCTCTGCCCTCATCTACATTGAGGTTGTCTGACACAAGGTGAGATTTTATTACTAGATGATAGGACCATGCTGCTTCGGTTATACCTTGTCGTGGTGGGATGGATTTTATGCTTTTTTGATCATAAATGGTATTTGTTAGGTACCTTATGTTGTTTATATGTATTTTTACTATTTACTTACCAACAGCTCATTTTGTTTCTGTCTTGGGTTTTGTATGTTCTTTATGGAACGAAGACAATTGCTTCACAGTCCGACATACCCTTTTTGTGTGGGAAATTTCTTATTTATGTACTATTTTTGTATTTGTGGTTTATATTTTTAGTTATAAATAGTTGTTTAATTACTTCTATAGGTGTTGGGATTAGATTTAGAGGCTTTGTATGTTCTACATCTACTGACAAAATATCAAGCCAAATCAACCAAATATGGAAGTATCAATTGAAGCTAGTATTAACAACTAATTCGATCAAAAATGGTCAGGAGTTTTTAGGAGAAAACACTTGAGTCTCAATCAAAATTCATCGAAAAACAATGGGACGGTCTACTGATAAGGAAGAAAGTCAAGGAGGTGAAACTCTTATTTTGGAGCTTCTGTGTTTACTTTACCTTGCAATATATGGTAGAACACCATGAAACAAGTCCTACAACCACACAATCGAGATTTACATAGAGCTTCGGGTAGCATGTACGAGAATACAACCTTCAGAGGATTTTTTAAGGAAAGACATTTTGGCTAAACAAAGATACACCATTAAAGTAAAACCATTATTGTTGCAAGGCAATATAAAAATCAAAGTACACTGGATAAGACATTGATCAGGATATTGGCTCAAGTTCAAATAAGAAAATAAAAAAGAATTTATGTTCAGCAACTGAAGTCTTCTCTCGATTAACATCTTTGATCTTCGTGTTCACTTGCATCTACAAGTATTCTTTGCACATTAAAGGACCTTAAAGACATAAAACATTATGTTCTTCATAAGTGATATTGAAGCAAATCTCCAAAATATTGCAAAATAGGTCTAAATGGAATTAAGTCATAGTACTAACTGGTGGCAAGAACTATAAAGACCAGTAGGGACTCCAACTATGTGGCTTAAGGTGAAGCTACAGTAACACCAGGTTAAAAGTGACATTTTTTTGCACTTACTTAATTATTTTTATTTTTAAAATCCACCTTCAAGTTCCACAGATAGGGGTCTTTTTATTTGGGGCTAATTTATATGGTCCTTACTAAAAGGGAGTAGCTAACAAAGTAATTATGCAGCGCAAGCTAAAGACATCCCCCTGGGAATCCCGTGAGCCGCATCCTTTTGTAAAGACTGTAAAAATTAAAACTAGATAGCAAAGAACCATATACCTAAACTGTATGGTAGAATTTTTTTAAAAAAATTTAATATTCAAGGGATCAGCAAGAATAAAATAACAGTAGAAACTGGCTATTTTGACCTGGTAACAGATTATTTTCGATCCGAGTGGAATCTGACAAAGCATCAGACCACACTCAGACCAGTGTTATGTTACATATTACATTTTTTTTACTAGGACAGAGTCTATCCGAGAAAAAAAAACTGCTGCATGCTTGATTTAGATTCGATATTCAGATCACACCCGGCCATAGAAGTCAATGAGTCCAGGTAAAAAATCGGATGACATCTGCCATAATGCTGAGGAAAAGTTGTGCCCAATAATCATGGTGAAAGGAGCATCCTCCTATCACTCAGCTATGCCTGCTTCTGCCATGAGACAAGATGAGCAGTCAAAGCAGGGCCTGACTTGCCATGGAGCAGTTACCACCAGGTGGGTCAGTTGAGTATGCCTGCAAAACTTATAACAGTATCAGCATCATCAGGGTGCTGATACTTAAGAGCTGTAGCAATGCAGAAAGTCATAGGCCCTCTGCTCCATCACTTACTCTGTCAGATCGCATACTACAACCGGCTTGCGGCATTTGGAGGCCTGTGGGATCCTCATGTTGTGTTTAGAGGTAGTATGGGGTCATTATGCTGTGTATAGGGGGTTATTGGTTATCTTACAGAGTATAGGGAGCTGTGGAGCATCATACTGTGCATATGAGGGTGTTTGGCATCATACGGAATATGGCGGACTATGGGGTATCATACAGTATATAGTATGTGCCATCACACTGTGTATAGATGCATATGGTCACCATCATAATGTGTGGGGGCTGTGGGGCCATTATACTGTATGTAGAGGACTGTGCATATTGGGCTGTGGAGACATCATGCTGTGTATATGGGGATATTGTATCCATCATATTGTGTGTGTGTGGTGCTGTGGGGTCATCATACTGTGTATGGGAGACTGTGGAGAGTAGGAACAGTATAGAAGAAGCAGTACAGAGATGAGGCACAGTATAAAGACGGGGCAGTATAAAGAGAAGAACACAATAATGAGGGGGACAAACTGAAAGGGCAGCATGGAGATAGGGACAGTGTGGTGGGAAACAGTGGACAGGGGAGAGCAGGAAGTAGGGAAAGTGTGGTGGTTATAGCTTATAAGGGGGAACGGAGTGGTGGTTATAGTTCATAAGGGCAGACTGTGTGGAGGCAATATTTTATAAGAGAGGACATTGTGAAGGCCATGTACCATAAGAGGGACAGTGTGGAAGTCATTTTTTGTGCAGGAAGTGAGGGGCATTTATAATTCATGGGCACAATACAGGCAAATATTTGTATTAAGAAGCTACACTTGCCTTCAAACTAGCCCTCACTTCTGCTAAACAGACCTATTTCACTAATCTTGTATCTTCAATATCCTACAACCCAAAACAACTGATCAGCACATTTAACTCTCTGCTCCGCCCCCCACTGCCACCATCAAATCGCCTCATCTCTTCTGAGGACTTTGCCACCTACTTCAAAAACAAGATCGACCAAACAAGGCAAACCTTTACTGTTCCACCACCCCAACCACTCCATATACCAGACCTCTGCACTTCCCCAATAACTTCCCTCTCCAACATTATTGAAGAAGAATTTACTTGCCTCCTTTCCAAATCACACCTCACCACCTGTGCACTTGACCCCATCTCTTCCCACCTGCTCCCCAACCTCACTAAGACGCTCATTCCAGCCCTAACCCATCTCTTCAACCTATCTCTATCTTCTGGCATGCCACCATCACACACATCCTCAAAAAAGCTAATTCTGACCCAACTGCTATGCCCAGCTATCGCCCCATATCCCTGCTCCCGTTTGCTTCCAAACTCCTTGAGTAGCATGTCCATGGTCAACTTTCCTCCCACCTCTCATCTAACTCTCTCCTTGACAACCTCCAATCTGGCTTCCACCCCTACCACTCCACCAAAATGGCTCTGACCAAAATTACTAGTGACTTACTCAGGGTGGTTTCACACTTGCGTTTTTGTCTGCAGCGTTTTTTGCACAAAAAAACGCATGCGTTTTTTCCCTATATTTAACATTGAAAACGCATGCGTTTTTTTGTACGCGTTTGGTCGTGTTTTGAAACGCATGCGTTTTTTTACTACATGCGTTCTTTTTCAGAAATGCAACTTGTAGTATTTTTGAGAGGCGTTTTTTTGACACATAAAAACGCATGCGTTTTCATGCGTTTTATTGTGTCAAAAAATACATTGGAGTCAATGGAAACGCATGTGTATTTTTGTGCATGCGTTTGCGTTAAAAACGCATGCGTTTTTATTAAAAAAAACAGAAAACACACTGGTATGCCACCCCCCACCATAAAGGTAATAAAGGGATCCTAACCCTAACCCTAAAGGGATCCTAACCCTAACCCTAAAGTGATCCTAACCCTATCCCTAACCCTATCCCTAACCCTAACCCTCCTACCCATAACCCTAACCCTAAAGGGATCCTAACCCTAACCCTACCCCTAACCCTAAAGGGATCCTAACCCTACCCCTAACCCTAACCCTAAAGGGATCCTAACCCTAACCCTACTTCTAACCCTAACCCTAACCCTACCCCTAACCCTAAAGGGATCCTAACCCTAACCCTACCCCTAACCCTAACCCTAACCCTAAAGGGATCCTAACCCTAACCCTAACCCTAATCCTTTTAGGGTTAGGGTTAGGATCCCTTTAGGCTTAAGGTTAGGGGTAGGGTTAGGGTTAGGATCCCTTTAGGGTTAGGGTTATGATCCCTACCCCTAACCCTACCCCTAACCCTAACTATTTCTGTTTATAGTGGGTTTTTTACTTTATTTTGATGATTGGCAGCTGTTACACATTTCTCAGCATGCGTTTAAAAAACGCAAACGCATGAAAAAACGCATGTAAACGCGTCAAAACGCAGCGTTTTTTTCACCACATTCAAAAACGCATGCGTCAAAAAAATGCAGCGTTTGCACGCGTTTACATGCGTTTTTTCACCATGCGTTTTTTTTTAAACGCATGCGTTTTGAAACGCAAGTGTGAAACCAGCCTCACAGCCAAAGCTAACAGACAGTTCTCCATCCTCCTCCTCCTCGACCTGTCCTCTGCTTTCGACACAGTCGACCACTGCCTACTGCTACAGATTCTTTCTTCCATCGGCATCAAAGGCCTTGCCCTGTCCTGGATTGCCACATACCTTTCCGACTGCACATTTAGCGTTTCCCACTCCCACACTACCTCCTCACTCCCCCCCTCTCTGTTGGAGTCCCTCAAGGCTCTGTCCTTAGGGCCTCTACTTTTTTCCATCTATACACTTTGTCTAGGACAACTCATAAAGTCCCATGGCTTCCAGTACCACCTATATGCGGAGGACACTCAGATCTACAGTACCTCTCTGGTTAAGATGTCGCCTCTCTTCAGTCCAGAATCCCGGAGTGTCTGTCAGACATATCCTCCTTCTTCAACTCTCGCTTCCTAAAACTCAATGTAGACAAAACCGAACTCATCATCTTTCCCCCATCTCGTGTATCCCCCCTACCTGATCTATCTATTATGGTAAACGGCATCACGCTCTCTCCCGCACCTGAAATCCACTTACTCAGGGTGGTTTCACACTTGCGTTTTTGTCTGCAGTGTTTTTTGCACAAAAAAACGCATGCGTTTTTTCCCTATATTTAACATTGAAAACGCATGCGTTTTTTTGTACGCGTTTGGTCGTGTTTTGAAACGCATGCGTTTTTTTACTACATGCGTTCTTTTTCAGAAATGCAACTTGTAGTATTTTTGAGAGGCGTTTTTTTGACACATAAAAACGCATGCGTTTTCATGCGTTTTATTGTGTCAAAAAATACATTGGAGTCAATGGAAACGCATGTGTATTTTTGTGCATGCGTTTGCGTTAAAAACGCATGCGTTTTTATTAAAAAAAACAGAAAACACACTGGTATGCCACCCCCCACCATAAAGGTAATAAAGGGATCCTAACCCTAACCCTAAAGGGATCCTAACCCTAACCCTAAAGTGATCCTAACCCTATCCCTAACCCTATCCCTAACCCTAACCCTCCTACCCATAACCCTAACCCTAAAGGGATCCTAACCCTAACCCTACCCCTAACCCTAAAGGGATCCTAACCCTACCCCTAACCCTAACCCTAAAGGGATCCTAACCCTAACCCTACTTCTAACCCTAACCCTAACCCTACCCCTAACCCTAAAGGGATCCTAACCCTAACCCTACCCCTAACCCTAACCCTAACCCTAAAGGGATCCTAACCCTAACCCTAACCCTAATCCTTTTAGGGTTAGGGTTAGGATCCCTTTAGGCTTAAGGTTAGGGGTAGGGTTAGGGTTAGGATCCCTTTAGGGTTAGGGTTATGATCCCTACCCCTAACCCTACCCCTAACCCTAACTATTTCTGTTTATAGTGGGTTTTTTACTTTATTTTGATGATTGGCAGCTGTTACACATTTCTCAGCATGCGTTTAAAAAACGCAAACGCATGAAAAAACGCATGTAAACGCGTCAAAACACAGCGTTTTTTTCACCACATTCAAAAACGCATGCGTCAAAAAAATGCAGCGTTTGCACGCGTTTACATGCGTTTTTTCACCATGCGTTTTTTTTTAAACGCATGCGTTTTGAAACGCAAGTGTGAAACCAGCCTCACAGCCAAAGCTAACAGACAGTTCTCCATCCTCCTCCTCCTCGACCTGTCCTCTGCTTTCGACACAGTCGACCACTGCCTACTGCTACAGATTCTTTCTTCCATCGGCATCAAAGGCCTTGCCCTGTCCTGGATTGCCACATACCTTTCCGACTGCACATTTAGCGTTTCCCACTCCCACACTACCTCCTCACTCCCCCCCTCTCTGTTGGAGTCCCTCAAGGCTCTGTCCTTAGGGCCTCTACTTTTTTCCATCTATACACTTTGTCTAGGACAACTCATAAAGTCCCATGGCTTCCAGTACCACCTATATGCGGAGGACACTCAGATCTACAGTACCTCTCTGGTTAAGATGTCGCCTCTCTTCAGTCCAGAATCCCGGAGTGTCTGTCAGACATATCCTCCTTCTTCAACTCTCGCTTCCTAAAACTCAATGTAGACAAAACCGAACTCATCATCTTTCCCCCATCTCGTGTATCCCCCCTACCTGATCTATCTATTATGGTAAACGGCATCACGCTCTCTCCCGCACCTGAAATCCGCTGCCTCGGGGTAACTCTCGATTCTGCCCTGTCCTTCAAACTGCACGTCCATACTCTTGCCACCTCCTGTCCTTCCAACTCAAAAATATTGCCAGAATCCGTCTCTTCCTCAGCCCACAATCTACTAAAACTCTTGTGCATGCCCTCATCATCTCCCGCCTCGATTACTGCAACACCCTCCTCTGTGGCCTCCCCGCTAACTCTCTTGCACTACTCCAGTCTGTCCTCAACTCTGCTTCTCGGCTAATCCACCTCTCTCCTCGCTACTCCAATGCTTCACCCCTCTGCTAATCCCTCCACTGGCTCCCAATTCCCCAACGAATCCAGTTCAAACTATTAACACTGATCTACAAAGCCATCCACAACCTGTCCCCTCCCTATATCTCTGAACTAATCTCCCACTATCTTCCCTCACGTAATCTTCAATCCTCCCGAGACCTCCTACTCTCCTCCACACTTATTCGTTCCTCACACAACCGCCTCCAAGATTTCTCCTGAATATCCCCCATCCTCTGGAATTCCATGCCTCAACACGTCCGATTATCCACCACTCTCGGATCCTTCTGACGGAACCTGAAAACCCATCTGCTGACTTACCAACCACCCGAGCTGCCGCCACTTCACCAACCACCCGAGCTGCCACCATGTCACCAACCACCCGAGCTGCCGCCACGTCACCAACCACCCGAGCTGCCGCCTTGTCACCAACCACCCAAGCTGCCGCATCACCACCAACCATCCAAGCTGCCGCGTCGCCACCGCCAGAGCTGCCGCCGCACCAACCACCCGAGCTGCCGCCTCACCACCACCAGTGCGGCAGCACACCGACCTCCTGTCTCTTCCCCATTATCCCAAAGAATGTAAGTCCGCAAGGACAGGGTCCTCTCCCCTCTGTACCAGTCTGTCACTGTAAATTTGTTTACTGTTAACGATATCTATAACCCTGTATGTAACCCCTTTTCACATGTACAGCACCATGGAATTAATGGTGCTATATAAATAAATAATAATAATAATGACACTCTTACACAAATTGTGACTCAATAAACAGTAAATTCCTGCATGTAGCAGCAGGAATGTAGATAAAAAACGTTTTTTTTCTTTTCCATTTCATTGTGGAGATACAGAACACTGAAATTACTGGGGCCAAATATGCTAATTTTTTTAATATTCAACAGGGCATTTAATTTCCATCTGCTCTGAGGGGGTGTAATTTCAGCCCATTATGATGCAGTCCAATCATAAAAAGGCAGCGTCATAGGGAGGAAAAGGTAGTCACCCACAATTGTAACTGAAGTGAAATGCGCAAGTTCAGAATTGTACTAGGGAGATCATCCGAGACTTTATCTATCTCATGCGCCAATGCTAAGAGTAAAGGTACCGTCACACTAGACGATATCGCTAGCGATCCGTGACGTTGCAGCGTCCTCGCTAGCGATATCGTCCAGTGTGACAGGCAGCAGCGATCAGGCCCCTGCTGGGAGATCGCTGGTCGGGGAAGAAAGTCCAGAACTTTATTTGGTCGCTGGACTCCCCGTAGACATCGCTGAATCGGCGTGTGTGACACCGATTCAGCAATGTCTTTGCTGGTAACCAGGGTAAACATCGGGTAACTAAGCGCAGGGCCGCGCTTAGTAACCCGATGTTTACCCTGGTTACCATCCTAAAAGTAAAAAAACAAACACTACATACTTACCTACCACTCTCTGTCCTCCAGCGCTGTGCTCAGCACTCCTCCTGCTCTGGCTGTGAGCGTCGGTCAGCCGGAAAGCAGAGCGGTGACGTCACCGCTCTGCTTTCCGGCTGCCCGGCGCTCACAGCCAGACCAGAGAAGCAGAGCGCCGAGGACAGACAGCGGAAGGTAAGTATGTAGCGTTTGTTTTTTTACTTTTTAGGATGGTAACCAGGGTAAACATCGGGTTACTAAGCGCGGCCCTGCGCTTAGTTACCCGATGTTTACCCTGGTTACCGGGGACCTCGGGATCGTTGGTCGCTGGAGAGCTGTCTGTGTGACAGCTCTCCAGCGACCAAACAGCGACGCTGCAGCGATCCGGATCGTTGTCGGTATCGCTGCAGCGTCGCTATGTGTGACGGTACCTTAATACTTAGCCATAGTAGGTCGGCCATATTCTTCCCCTCTGATGCTGCCATCCTCCGCCTATCTGCGAACTTTCCCTATAGGAAGTACCGAGAGGGAAGCATTGTCAGTGTGGTCACCTGAGGCAGATAATCTCACCTAACCATGCTGGCACGGTTTCTGACCTCACCGGGCATAAAACACTAGGAATATTGCATTTCTGTAAAGCTGCTAAACAAGTTGATGTTGAGGCTTTTTTTTGCAGCCTAGAGGTATAAAGGCACGCGGGGAACAGCCGTCAGTTAGCCTCGGTATCTTGGGTGAACCGTAAATGTGGATCTAATCTATAAAACCAGATCTGATCCAGACCAGACATTTCTATAATTGTTACTTACCGGTTCAGCAAAATTCTTCTGATTTTTAAATATTAGGCTGTAATTATAATAATGTCCTTCAGGTCTTTGATAAGCCAGGGGAGGTGGCGGAGCAGCCAGATCTCAGCAGGAGGAGGTTTGTGAAGTAGCATGTACTTGAATCACACAAGAGGCCTATTCCGGAGTGCTGCCAAATCTGATGAAGCCAGGCCACCACGGTGAAATGTAGTCATGGGTGCTTCTAGGAAGAGGATTGTGAAAGAAATAATCTGCAATCTTCAGCCTAAGGGTCGTATTAGGAGAGAAGCAAGGAGTATGTTGATGCATTTACAAGTTATTCCCCCAGAGCAGTGTCACATGAGTGTTCCTGAATGGCACCGAATCAGACTGTGACTGTGAAATTTGCAAGATATTATTTACCCGTAACCAGAGTCTATGTGAGATTATAGGTATAATATAGGGACTGGTGGGACATTTTCTCGGAACCTAGGGATGGGGTCTCCAACGAGCCAATCTACTTTGGCTAGGGTAACAAACAAATGGTATGCCTTGGCTGCGATGAATGGAAGCCTAGCCACATCTGATGTCGTAACATTTTATGATTGAAGTCTGGTTAAACCCTATAGAGGCCCCTAAAAAGTTGAAAGATTGGGTGTCCTCCAGTAATTATAACAATAATTGTAATACACTAATTCAATTTTCATAGTTTCTTAATTTTGCTCCATATTAGGGGGAAAATACCTTCCCGACTCCATACGGCAATGAGACTAGGTCCCTGGATCAACGTCCTTCACAGAATCTAGTGGCCATAACCTGTAATATTATATTTATCAAGAAAGGCATCCAGGCTCTCATTGAATTTTAGCAGTGAATCAACCATTGTAACATCATGTGGCAGAGAGCTCCATAGTCTCACTGCTCTTACAGTAAAGAATCTGCATCTCTGATTATTATTTAACCTTGTTTATTCTAGAATTGTATTAAGCAGAACAATAGTTAAGTTAAACAAACTTCATTATGAGTCACCCGCCAGGGCCTGGGAGTACCGGGCCCAGTCACAATTAAAGGGGTGGTCGCAGTGGCAGCGACCCGGTCCGTGGACCTGGGTGCCCAAGTAAAAGGGACGGTCTTTAAAGGGGTTGTGGAAATATTGAAAGTTCGTGACGCCACCTGTGGTTCACTGTCAGAGGTGACCAACACTGCTTAACACTAGGACTACTGGTATAGTCAATTTGACTACTTACTTGCAGTAGTTCTAGTCAGGGTTCACGAGTCCAGTAGTCCTAGTGTTAAAGGGGTCCTCTGGGGGTGCTGCAGCAAAGATGATGTCACTTCCCACATGTGAAGCGGGGTCCCCAGGGCCCTCTGTGTGTTTGGCAAGGATGGGGAATGCCGGCAAATAAATGGAGGACACAGGGTTGCAGTCTTTTCCTGGTTTACTGGTGTTAAGCAGCCTCAGCCCGGGGTACCGGCAACAGGTGTAGATGGAGTCCATGCAGCCTGAAGACAAGAGGAAATCCCTTTGACAGGTCAGTTTGGGAGCCTTCCACTATGCGCTGGTCTATAGTCCCTAGACAGGTCAGTTTGGGAGCCTTCCACTATGCACTGGTCTGTAGTCCCTTGCTGCCTGTAGTTATCTAACAAGGTTCTCTTTTTCCCCTGTCTAGGGACAGTACCTGAATGGTAGGACTCTGATTGCTGCTGTACCTCAGGCATTATGTGGGCAAGTCCCTTTTATTTTCCTGCCCTCTGGGTCTGCCGTGGGACCTGTAGTTCCTCATGACCTCGGGCTCCCGGTGCCCGGTTTCTGCACTCAGCTTAGAGGGGCCCAGTTGCAGCCCTCCTCTAGGTCTCAAGTTCCTCTGTGCTCCTTCACTGTCTGCTCCAGACTAACTGACTCCTCCCCCAGACCAGGATGTATATAGGGAAGCTCCCCTTAAACCGGGTTTAGAGCTCCCCCATCTGGCCTGGAGTCAGAAAGTGTTGCATGTAAGATTACCTGCCAAAGGGATCCCTCCTGTCTCCAGGTATGGCATTACCCTCCCAGAGAGGAAGGCAGCACCACTGTGGTACCCAAACTCCAGGGGTGCCACATTTATAATTCAGAAAAGGTAATTAATTGACATCGACCTCGGGTGTAGGCCTACACTGTATATATTCATTTGTGTTCCCAAAGCTTTTACTTACAAATGTTCTATTATGATCTAGAGTTGGCGAGAACCTGTGGCCATAAAACCTCTCCTCTGCTCCCACTCCCCATTCTGGCCAATCACACAGTTACCACAACCGATTGCATAGATGTCTCTCTTCTGCTACTCATACAGTATATTCTTGAATATCCCCTACAACTGCTGAAACATCGCATCACTGCCACTTACTGTAATGTTCTCATCGCAGCTCCATTTCTCCAGCTGACCTCCAATGTCAGCACACAGATTGTAAATTTCTTTTAACATCAAATCAATATTATTTTTCATCCGTTGTGCCCCCCAAAAATGGGACTTATAGGCTGGTGCCTACTATGCCTATCTGGTAATCCAGAACTGATTGTAGGCAATATGAATGTCCAACCATAGTCTAAAAACATGCTGATAGACGTAGAGAAGTGGAGAAGTGCAGTAGCTTCCAGATATACAAAATTTTTCTTAGATATGGTGTAACTTTCTGATCAGGAAAAGGGGCTCATCTACAAAGACCCTCACTAATCTTGAGAATGAAGGAGTTCCAAGACAAGTTTAGTAAAAAGGGCTTTGATTTACTTTTGCAGTGAATCTGTTGGCAGTCAGATGGGATGAAAAATAAAACTTTAAAGAAAATCTGTCACTAGATTTATTCTTTTCAATCTGAGAGCATCATAAAATAGGGACAGAAACTCTGATTGCAGCAATGTGTCACGTACTGGGCTTCTTGCTGGAGCTTTGACAATACTTTTTTATTTACTGCAGCTCTGCTAGTACTCTCAATGATGAGTACAGTCTAACACCACCTGCACCACTGATTGACAGCTTTCTGCCTACACTGTGCATAGTCAAAAAGATGATAATGGATGTTAATGGTAATGGAAGGTAGCGGACATGGTTGGAGCTCATGAATATTGAGAACTACTATACATAGTATGAGCTTATCACTGAGAAGATTAGCAGAGCTGCAGCAGATAAAATAATGTTTTAAAACTACAGGAAAAGGCTAAATAGGTGATATATTGCTAGAATCAGAGTCTCTGCCCCTACATCATGCTGCTTTCAGATAAGGCCGAAAAAACCTGGTGCTCTATTCCACTTAAAGGAACCTGTCACCAGGTTTTCTGAATATATAGCCACTACCTTTAATGCCTCTTTTACAGCAGTCTAGCCAGCTCTATACTGTATAAGTCCCCAACGCATGGTGGTGCAGCATTTGAAGGTGATAAAAAAAGAAAATATGCACAGGATGGGTCGTGTATGTATTTTGAGCCCATTTCTATACCATTTTTGGCTAACCAAGGATATAACATACTGTACCTATGCCCAATGGACAGGAGGAAACATTACCCGTCCTCCGGCCCTGTTTATAATCTCTGTTCTTAAACTTTTTAATTATTGCTTTTTAATGATAAATGCTTTACTGTATTTTTGAATTTGTCATTGTATATCTTGTACCAGGTTCAATTGTATATTGGCTATAAAGAGTTATTATTTGTGGTAACCTTCTAAACCCAAGGGAAGGGCAATCCTTCAGCCATGGTTCCCTGGAGGTTTCCTCCACAGGGGTTTTTCCTCTCCTGAGCGCTGTAGGATGACTCTTTGTGAGTCGGGGGTTTGCCAAGTTTAGTCCCATTAATGCTTTTGCAGAGACTTCTAGTTTTCAAGATTACAAAATGATTTAATTATTAAAAGAAAAAGTGTCAAATGAGACTTGGAATTTATAACCCGTCATGGCTTTGCGGTGTAGGAGTCAGGTGGAAGTTGCAGACAAGTTAAGGTGGACTCATTTTAACTATAATAGAGGATGTAAAACCTCATGGTGGTGAGCAGGCTTGGCTTTGGTGGCCAGCCTCAAGGACGTTGTAATGGTAACATCAATCAGGGGAGGGCACAGTGGTTAAGCACAGGAGTGAGGATAATAGGGTCATTGGTGCCCTGAAAGTTTACTAGCTCTGCTTGAATGACAAGCCAGTGTGTGCCGCCCCCTTATGGCTGTCCTGGTGCTGTATGTCAGACAGCTGGGGATGTCACAGTACTTGTGAATCCCAATGTACTAGCACTCCACCTGACTCCTACTGTGATTATTTAATCCTGTGATTTGAATAAAAGTTGTGGCCATTTTGACAACCATAATAATGTGTTTTGTGTATTTATTTTAGTACCTAGGTTTACAGTAGTTTTGGCGGTTTTAAGAAGGAGTGGGGTCCATCCCATATCCAAAAGTCATGATAAAGAAGACAGGGGAGCTGGATTATCCCTTTAAGGAATAAGTAAAATGGTTCTATGTCAGAAATAGTAATATTTGATGGCATGATTGCTCAGGCTATAGACCTAACAGCCATTACCACTTTTTATTATTTGCTTTGTTTTACCCTTTTCAAGGTACAATAAGCCCTGATAACATTTCAGACATCCCCACAATAATTTAAAAGCAGCCCGTTCAGTATTGGCATTCATCACAATTGACATTTCTTACCTTTAGATCTGCGGCTAATTTATACTGCGGTCTTTAAAGTGAATAATTTTCACATTTCCATACTTAAGATTTCAATCACGTAGAGAGGAATCCTGGGCAGTAGAAGCACATTTGCCAGTCATAGAAAAGGGCTTTGTTCCCTCGCCACAGGTTGCAAGTCTTGTCAATGCACTGCAGGGGGCGTCTCATCTGAAGTACCGGCTTAGCAGGACACTGGCTAGGTACGGCACAGCTCTGTTTGCCGCTTGAAGTTTGCCTTAGTGACATTTATTTCTTTGTGGCTTAGTGAAGAAATAAATCCTGACAATAAAACACACACGGATCGGTTAGAAAAGAATGGGAGGATATTTTACCACACAAGAGCTTACAATCTCGAGGGAAGTCGGTGGCCGTCAAAGCCTCCTATTTATATATACATCAGTTGGTCTATTATGTACAGAAAGGTAATTGGGGCAGTAATTACATAATATGGCATAGAGCAAGTAAAAAACCTGAAAAATACGCTGTAGTGTTTAAGTAGAAGTCTATGAGAGCAGGAGGGGGAGCGCGAGCGGACGGCTCCAGAGTATGTTCACATTTTCAACGTTTGCCTAAGGCAAATCAAAAGCGAATTTACAAGAGGATCCTGGTTAGAAACCAAAACGGTATGTGCACATGACACCTTTCTGCTTGAAACCTCCCTTCAAAAAAATGAGCAAAAGAAAGAACATAATGATTTCTATGTAAAAACGATTCTCTGTTCATATGTTCAGTTTTTTGAGTGATTTTTATCTGCGAGTTTGGATTAGTAAGGTACTATGATAATGCTGTATGGATTACAAAAGGTGCTATTTAACCCTTAATCCGTAACTGAGATGTCTGATACTGCCTAAGGCTGCCGTCACACTATCAGTATTTGGTCAGTATTTTACATCAGTATTTGTAAGCCAAAACCAGGAGTGGAACAAATAGAGGAAAAGTATAATAGAAACATATGCACCACTTCTGTATTTATCACCCACTCCTGGTTTTGGCTTACAAATACTGATGTAAAATACTGACCAAATACTGCTAGTGTGATGGCAGCCTAACCCAGAGTTTGGCACCCTAACAGTTGCAATTATGGTTCCCCTGCTCACCGACAGCTGTCCCTCAAAAGCCCTAAGTTACTTTGTTATAACTTAGATGCAGTCCCATACATATGTTTTAGAGGACTGGGTGTAGTATAATGTGGGGCGGTAGCCGCTGGTGAGGCACTCATCTCCCTTTACTCCCCGGGGAGCAAAATGAAAGCGTGGGTCCTGACTGGGAGTGTGGACTTGCGCTGTGAGGGCCTTACGCCCTGGCAGGTTGTGGATAACCTGTGGTGTGGGATGGCCTGGACCATAGTATCCACAGTTCAATATACAAGAAAAAGAGGAGGTGGGACAGGGAAGGTTAGGAGCTTGACACGCCGAGACATGCATCTGTAAGCCGTTGCAAATGAATGTAGCTGGTGGGTGCCGTACCTGCTGGTGATTTCAGTTGAAGTAGAAGAAAGGAAAAGGGAATATCCAGCACGTCCATCCAGTGTAAGTAAAATATCCAAAATGTATTAATTTTGGATATTTTACTTACACTGGATGGACGTGCTGGATATTCCCTTTTCCTTTCTTCACAGTTCAATATAGGAGACCGTCATTCAAAAATAAAGTCTTCACTGAACGATCTACATATACAAGAGATAGTGGGTACTTAATCTTAAAGTCTCGTAAAGCAGGGGTCCCCAACTCCAGTCCTCAAGGCCCACCAACATGTCATGTTTTCAGGATTTCCTTAGTCGTGCCCAGGTAATAATTGCATCACCTGTGCAATGCAAAGGAAATCCTGAAAACATGACCTATTGGTGGGCCTTGAGGACTGGAGTTGGGGACCCCTGTCGTAAAGCATTTTATCTCTCACCATATCCTTTCTCTGTAGTTCTACTCAAGGACTTTTCAGACACATTGTTCCATCCAACTTCACCAAAAGCAAGCCTAAACGCTTCAGTCCTGATCAGCAAATCTCCGCAATCACTTAGCGATTCCGCGCCCTATTTCTTCTACTACTGTCGCCATGGATCTATGTCTCGGGACCCCCTCTAGTCCCACAAAATCTGCCCTGTTTACAGTTTACAGCTCAAAAGTTTACATAGCCCCTACAGAATTTTTGCTTTATTGGACTTTTTTCAGAGAATAACACCAAAACTTTTTCTCCACTCATGGTTAGTGGTTGGGTGAAGCCATTTATTGTCAAACTACTGTGTTTTCTCTTTTTAAATCCTAATGACAACCCAAAACATCCAAATGACCCTGATCAAAAGTTCACATACCCTGGTGATTGGCCACATCACATCACAAAAGTTCACATACCCTGGTGATTCTGTGCATGATAACATGCACAGAAGTTGACACAAATGGGTTTGAATGGCTACTAAACGTAACATCCTCACCTGTGACCTGTTTGCTTGTAATCAGTGTGAGTGCATAAAAGCTGAGTGAGTTTCTAGGATCCAGACAGACTCTTGCATCTTTCATCCAGCCACTGATGTTTCTGGATTGTGAGTCATAAGGAAAGCAAAAGAATGGTCAACAGATCTACGGGAAAAGTAGTTGAACTATATAAACCAGGAAAGGGATACAAAAAGATATCCAAGGAATTGATGATGCCAGTCAGCAGGGTTCAAACTGTGATTTACAAATGGAAAATCAGGGGCTCTGTGAAAATAAAACCACAGTCAGGTTGACCAACAAAAATCTCGTCCACATCCACTTTGGGATGCAAAGAAAAACCCACAAATAACATCAGCTGAAATACTGGACTCTCTGAAAACTAGCGGTGTGGCTATTTCAAGATGCACAGTGTTGTGAATTCTGTGGCAGAGCTCCCTCCTGTGGTCACAAGTGGTACTTCGGCTGATTCTCTCTGTGAGCTTCTGTTGGTGGAGGGAAGTGGTACTGCGGCTTCTGAGTTTCCTCCCTCAGGTGATCTGGTGAGGTCGTTAGGTGCTTCTCTACTTAACTCCACCTAATGCTTTGATCCTGGCTTCCTGTCAATGTTCCAGTGTTGGACTTGCTTTTCCCTGGATCATTCCTGTGGCCTGCTGCTCTGCATAGCTAAGTTCTTCTTTGCTATTTGTTTGCTATTTTTTCTGTCCAGCTTGTCTAATTTGTTGCTGGTAGCTCTGGGACGCAAAGGGTGTACCTCCGTGCCGTTAGTTCGGTACGGAGGGTCTTTTTGCCCCCTTTGCGTGGTTTTCTTTAGGGTTTTGTGTAGACCGCAAAGTTACCTTTTCTATCCTCGATCTGTTAAGAAAGTCGGGCCTCACTTTGCTGAATTTATTTCATCTCTACGTTTGTCTTTTCATCTTAACTCACAGTCATTATATGTGGGGGGCTGCCTTTTCCTTTGGGGTATTTCTCTGAGGCAAGGTAGGCTTATTTTCTATCTTCAGGCTAGTTAGTTTCTCAGGCTGTGCCGAGTTGCATAGGCAGAGTTAGGCGCAATCCACGGCTGCCTCTAGTGTTGTTTGGAGAGGATTAGGGATTGCGGTCTGCAGAGTTCCCACGTCTCAGAGCTCGTTCTATGATTTTGGGTTATTGTCAGATCACTGTATGTGCTCTGACCGCTATGTCCATTGTAGTACTGAATTGTCTTTCATAACAGTACAGGAAGCCAAAAGTACTAATGATTCTCAATAGAGGGAAAAAAGAAGTTCTGAGACCATTTTTTTTTCTTTGCACTGTGTTTTGCCTTTTTTTTTCCCTAGACATTTGGGTGGTTCAGTACACAGGTGTAGCGATGGACATTAGAAGTCTGTCTTCATTTGTGGATCAGCTCTCGGCAAGAGTACAAAAGATTCAAGACACTATTGATCAGAAAGCTATGTTGGAACCAAGAATTCCTATTCCTGATTTGTTTTTTGGAGATAGAACTAAGTTTCTGAGTTTCAAAAATAATTGTAAATTATTTCTGGCCTTGAAACCTCGCTCCTCTGGTGATCCAGTTCAACAGGTTTTGATTGTTATTTCTTTTTTGCGCGGCGACCCTCAGGACTGGGCATTTTCTCTTGCGCCAGGAGATCCTGCATTGAGTAATATCGATGCGTTTTTCCTGGCGCTCGGATTGCTGTACGATGAACCTAATTCAGTGGATCAGGCAGAGAAAAATTTGCTGGCTCTTTGTCAGGGTCAGGATGAGATAGAGGTATATTGTCAGAAATTTAGAAAGTGGTCCGTGCTCACTCAATGGAATGAATCTGCGCTGGCAGCTATGTTCAGAAAGGGTCTCTCTGAAGCCCTTAAGGATGTCATGGTGGATTTCCTATGCCTGCTGGTTTGAATGAGTCTATGTCTTTGGCCATTCAGATCGGTCGACGCTTGCGTGAGCGTAAATCTGTGCACCATTTGGCGGTATTACCTGAGCTTAAACCTGAGCCTATGCAGTGCGATAGGACTTTGACGAGAGTTTAAAGGCAAGAACACAGACGTCTGAATGGGCTGTGTTTCTACTGTGGTGATTCCACTCATGCTATCTCTGATTGTCCTAAGCGCACTAAGCGGTTCGCTAGGTCTGCCACCATTGGTAAGGTACAGTCAAAATTTCTTTTGTCCGTTACCTTGATCTGCTCTTTGTCATCGTATTCTGTCATGGCATTTGTGGATTCAGGCGCTGCCCTGAATTTGATGGACTTGGAGTATGCTAAGCGTTGTGGGTTTCTCTTAGAGCCCTTGCAGTGTCCTATTCCATTGAGAGGAATTGATGCCACGCCTTTGGCCAAGAATAAGCCTCAATACTGGACCCAGCTGACCATGTGCATGGCTCCTGCACATCAGGAGGTTATTCGCTTTCTGGTGTTGCATAATCTGCATGATGTGGTCGTGTTGGGGTTGCCATGGCTACAAGCCCATAATCCTGTATTAGATTGGAAATCCATGTCGGTGTCCAGCTGGGGTTGTCAGGGGGTACATGGTGATGTTCCATTTCTGTCAATTTTGTCATCCACCCCTTCTGAGGTTCCAGAGTTCTTGTCTGATTACCGGGATGTATTTGATGAGCCCAAGTCCGATGCCCTACCTCCGCATAGGGATTGTGATTGTGCTATCAATTTGATTCCTGGTAGTAAATTCCCAAAAGGTCGACTGTTTAATTTATCCGTGCCTGAGCACGCCGCTATGCGCAGTTATGTGAAGGAATCCCTGGAGAAGGGGCATATTCGCCCGTCATCGTCACCATTAGGAGCAGGGTTCTTTTTTGTAGCCAAGAAGGATGG
Organism: Ranitomeya imitator; assembly: GCF_032444005.1. Classification (NCBI taxonomy): domain Eukaryota; kingdom Metazoa; phylum Chordata; class Amphibia; order Anura; family Dendrobatidae; genus Ranitomeya; species Ranitomeya imitator. The sequence goes on from NC_091285.1 coordinate 634,309,379, forward strand.
TTCGCTGAGACCTTGTATAGATTACCGCCTTCTAAATAAGATCACGGTTAAATTTCAGTACCCCTTGCCATTGTTATCTGATTTGTTTGCTCGGATTAAGGGGGCTAGTTGGTTCACCAAGATAGATCCTCGTGGTGCGTATAATCTGGTGCGAATCAGGCGAGGAGATGAATGGAAAACTGCATTTAATACGCCCGAGGGTCATTTTGAGTATCTAGTGATGCCATTCGGACTTGCCAATGCTCCATCAGTGTTTCAGTCCTTTATGCATGACATCTTCCGAGAGTACCTGGATAAATTCCTGATTGTGTACTTGGATGATATTTTGATCTTCTCGGATGATTGGGAGTCTCATGTGAAGCAGGTCAGAACAGTTTTTCAGGTCCTGCGTGCTAATACTTTGTTTGTGAAGGGATCAAAGTGTCTCTTTGGTGTGCAGAAGGTTTCATTTTTGGGGTTCATCTTTTCCCCTTCTACTATCGAGATGGATCCTGTTAAGGTCCAAGCCATCCATGATTGGACTCAGCCGACATCTCTGAAAAGTCTGCAAAAGTTCCTGGGCTTTGCTAATTTTTATCGTCGCTTCATCTGCAATTTTTCTAGTATTGCCAAACCATTGACCGATTTGACCAAGAAGGGTGCTGATTTGGTCAATTGGTCTTCTGCTGCTGTGGAAGCTTTTCAAGACTTGAAGCGTCGTTTTTCTTCTGCCCCTGTGTTGTGTCAACCAGATGTTTCTCTTCCGTTCCAGGTCGAGGTTGATGCTTCTGAGATTGGAGCAGGGGCTGTTTTGTCGCAGAGAGGTTCTGATTGCTCAGTGATGAAACCATGCGCTTTTTTTTCCAGGAAGTTTTCGCCTGCTGAGCGAAATTATGATGTGGGCAACCGAGAGTTGCTGGCCATGAAGTGGGCATTCGAGGAGTGGCGTCATTGGCTTGAAGGAGCTAAGCATCGCGTGGTGGTATTGACTGATCATAAGAACTTGACTTATCTTGAGTCTGCTAAGCGGTTGAATCCTAGACAGGCTCGTTGGTCGCTGTTTTTTGCCCGTTTTGACTTTGTGATTTCGTACCTTCCGGGCTCTAAAAATGTGAAGGCGGATGCTCTGTCTAGGAGTTTTGTGCCCGACTCTCCGGGTTTGTCTGAGCCGGCGGGTATCCTCAAGGAAGGAATAATTGTGTCTGCCATCTCCCCTGATTTGCGGCGGGTGCTGCAAAAATTTCAGGCTAATAAACCTGATCGTTGTCCAGCGGAGAGACTGTTTGTCCCTGATAGGTGGACCAATAAAGTTATCTCTGAGGTTCATTGTTCGGTGTTGGCTGGTCATCCTGGAATCTTTGGTACCAGAGAGTTGGTGGCTAGATCCTTTTGGTGGCCGTCTCTGTCGCGGGATGTGCGTGTTTTTGTGCAGTCCTGTGGGATTTGTGCTCGGGCTAAGCCCTGCTGTTCTCGTGCCAGTGGGTTGCTTTTGCCCTTGCCGGTCCCGAAGAGGCCTTGGACACATATCTCTATGGATTTTATTTCTGATCTTCCCGTTTCTCAAAAGATGTCAGTCATTTGGGTGGTCTGTGATCGCTTTTCTAAGATGGTCCATCTGGTACCCTTGTCTAAAATGCCTTCCTCCTCTGATTTGGTGCCATTGTTCTTCCAGCATGTGGTTCGTTTACATGGCATTCCAGAGAATATCGTTTCTGACAGAGGTTCCCAGTTTGTTTCAAGGTTTTGGCGAGCCTTTTGTGGTAGGATGGGCATTGACTTGTCTTTTTCCTCGGCTTTCCATCCTCAGACTAATGGCCAGACCGAACGAACCAATCAGACCTTGGAAACATATCTGAGATGCTTTGTTTCTGCCGATCAGGATGACTGGGTGTCCTTTTTGCCTTTGGCTGAGTTCGCCCTTAATAATCGGGCCAGCTCGGCTACCTTGGTTTCGCCATTTTTCTGCAATTCTGGGTTCCATCCTCGTTTCTCTTCAGGACAGGTTGAGTCTTTGGACTGTCCTGGTGTGGATACTGTGGTGGACAGGTTGCAGCAGATTTGGACTCATGTAGTGGACAATTTGACCTTGTCCCAGGAGAAGGCTCAACGTTTCGCTAATCGCAGACGCCGTGTGGGTCCCCGACTTCGTGTTGGGGATCTGGTTTGGTTATCTTCTCGTCATATTCCTATGAAGGTTTCCTCTCCTAAGTTTAAACCTCGTTTCATTGGTCCGTATAGGATTTCTGAGGTTCTTAATCCTGTGTCTTTTCGTCTGACCCTTCCAGATTCTTTTTCCATATATAACGTATTTCATAGGTCATTGTTGAGGAGATACGTGGCACCTGTGGTTCCATCTGTTGATCCTCCTGCCCCGGTTTTGGTGGAGGGGGAGTTGGAGTATATTGTGGAGAAGATTTTGGATTCTCGTGTTTCTAGACGGAAACTCCAGTATCTGGTTAAATGGAAGGGTTATGCTCAGGAAGATAATTCCTGGGTTTTTGCCTCTGATGTCCATGCTCCCGATCTTGTTCGTGCCTTTCATGTGGCTCATCCTGGTCGGCCTGGGGGCTCTGGTGAGGGTTCGGTGACCCCTACTCAAGGGGGGGGTACTGTTGTGAATTCTGTGGCAGAGCTCCCTCCTGTGGTCACAAGTGGTACTTCGGCTGATTCTCTCTGTGAGCTTCTGTTGGTGGAGGGAAGTGGTACTGCGGCTTCTGAGTTTCCTCCCTCAGGTGATCTGGTGAGGTCATTAGGTGCTTCTCCACCTAATGCTTTGATCCTGGCTTCCTGTCAATGTTCCAGTGTTGGACTTGCTTTTCCCTGGATCATTCCTGTGGCCTGCTGCTCTGCATAGCTAAGTTCTTCTTTGCTATTTGTTTGCTATTTTTTCTGTCCAGCTTGTCTAATTTGTTGCTGGTAGCTCTGGGACGCAAAGGGTGTACCTCCGTGCCGTTAGTTCGGTACGGAGGGTCTTTTTGCCCCCTTTGCGTGGTTTTCTTTAGGGTTTTGTGTAGACCGCAAAGTTACCTTTTCTATCCTCGATCTGTTAAGAAAGTCGGGCCTCACTTTGCTGAATCTATTTCATCTCTACGTTTGTCTTTTCATCTTAACTCACAGTCATTATATGTGGGGGGCTGCCTTTTCCTTTGGGGTATTTCTCTGAGGCAAGGTAGGCTTATTTTCTATCTTCAGGCTAGTTAGTTTCTCAGGCTGTGCCGAGTTGCATAGGCAGAGTTAGGCGCAATCCACGGCTGCCTCTAGTGTTGTTTGGAGAGGATTAGGGATTGCGGTCTGCAGAGTTCCCACGTCTCAGAGCTCGTTCTATGATTTTGGGTTATTGTCAGATCACTGTATGTGCTCTGACCGCTATGTCCATTGTAGTACTGAATTGTCTTTCATAACAGCACACTAAGGAGGCAGTTGAAGAAGAATGGGCTGCATGGTCGAGTCGCCAGAAGAAAGCCATTACTACACAAATGCCACAGAGTATCTTACCTACAATACGCAAAACAGCACAGAGACAAGCCTCAAAACTTCTGGAACAAGGTAATTTGGAGTGATGAGACCAAAATTTAACTTTTTGGCCACAACCATAAATGTTACATTTGGCCTACATTAGGGTATTGCATATGTTACAATAATGAACACGTAACATATTTATATAATGTGCATGGGTGGTCACACGGATGGAGGAGAAGGCGCAACAGAAGGGACCTGCCACCACCTTACTCAAACACGGGGAAAAGATACAGATGTTGTCCACAGTGGGATTTGAACCCAGAACCCCAGCGCTGCAAGGCTGCAGTGCAAACCACTGAACCACCATGCTGCCCTGTTTAAGTCTGTTTCCTTCAGAGTTGCACGCTCAGAGGTTCATCACTCGGCATCCTCCACATGGACCCTTCTCTGGAAGGCCACTATGACTAGTCAGTCGCTTTTCCTCAGGATCTCTCTACCCCTGGTCTTAAGTTTCCTCTTCTTATGGATCACCCCTATGGAAGCACTGCTCACTTGCCACTCCAAACTCGAAGTCCTTAATTACAGAAAGCAGTCACTTTACCTAACACTAAGCCCCTCCCACTATGTGCTAGTCCCAAACATTAACTCTCTTACACTAATGTCCTGACCTAAACTACAGTCAACTATCTATCTGAATTCTACCTATCTTATACACTAAGTTTTAGACTGTACATTACTAACATTATCTATAACACTCTATACAGTAGGAAGCTTGATAGTAGATCAGTATGCCAAGATGATATGTTTAACATGTTGTGGCTAGTGTTGAGCGATACCGTCCGATACTTGAAAGTATCGGTATCGGATAGTATCGGCCGATACCCGAAAAATATCGGATATCGCCGATACCGATATCCGATACCAATACAAGTCAATGGGACATCAAGTATCGGAAGGTATTCTCATGGTTCCCAGGGTCTGAAGGAGAGGAAACTCTCCTTCAGGCCCTGGGATCCATAGGGATGTGTAAAATAAAGACTTAAAATGAAAAATATTGATATATTTACCTCTCCGGCGGCCCCTGAACTCAGCGCGGGTAACCGGCAGGCTTCTTTGTTCAAAATCAGCGCTTTTAGGACCTGAGAATCACGTCCCGGCTTCTGATTGGTCGCGGGCCGCCCATGTGACCGCCACGCGACCAATCACAAGCCGCGACGTCACCGCAAGCTATTAACGCGCTCATTTTTAAAAATGAGCACGGTAATGACTTTCAAAGACGTAGCGGCTTGTGATTGGTCGCGGCCACGCGACCAATCACAAGCCGCGACGTCACCGCAAGCTATTAACGCGCTCATTTTTAAAAATGAGCGCGTTAATGGCTTTCAAAGACGTAGCGGCTTGTGATTGGCTGCGTGGCCGCGACCAATCACAAGCCGCGACATCACCGCAAGCTATTAACGCGCTCATTTTTAAAAATGAGCGCGTTAATGGCTTTCAAAGACGTAGCGGCTTGTGATTGGCTGCGTGGCCGCGACCAATCACAAGCCGCGACATCACCGCAAGCTATTAACGCGCTCATTTTTAAAAATGAGCGCGTTAATGACTTTCAAAGACGTAGCGGCTTGTGATTGGTCGCGTGGCCGCGACCAATCACAAGCCGGTACGTCTTTGAAAGTCATTAACGCGCTCATTTTTAAAAATGAGCGCGTTAATAGCTTGCGGTGACGTCGCGGCTTGTGATTGGTCGCGTGGCCGCGACCAATCACAAGCCGCTACGTCTTTGAAAGTCATTACCGCGCTCATTTTTAAAAATGAGCGCGTTAATAGCTTGCGGTGACGTCGCGGCTTGTGATTGGTCGCGTGGCGGTCACATGGGCGGTCCGCGACCAATCAGAAGCCGGGACGTGATTCTCAGGTCCTAAAAGCGCTGATTTTGAACAAAGAAGCCTGCCGGTTACCCGCGCTGAGTTCAGGGGCCGCCGGAGAGGTAAATATATCAATATTTTTTATTTTAATTCTTTATTTTACACATCTCTATGTATCCGATACCGATACCCGATACCACAAAAGTATCGGATCTCGGTATCGGAATTCCGATACCGCAAGTATCGGCCGATACCCGATACTTGCGGTATCGGAATGCTCAACACTAGTTGTGGCATAACAAGGAGATGTCCGTGTTTAAATAGCCCATATAAATTTACAGACATACTCATCTACAACCTATTTCTTCCGCACATAGCTGAGGGGGCAGGTGCAGGTGGCCATATATACCAGACCAGTGGTTTTACAGTTTGAAAAACATTTCTCCATGTATAATAACAGCAATGCGTGGAAATAGGTTGTAGATGGGTTTGTCTATCGATTTAAGTGGGTTATTTAAACATGAACATCTCCTTGCTAAAGGCCCCGTCACACATAGCGACGCTTAAGCGATCCCGACAACGATACGACCTGTCAGGGATCGTTGCTGCGTCGCTATGTGGTCGCTGGTGAGATGTCAAACAGTGAGATCTTCCCAATGACGCAGCAGCGATGCGGCGACCTGTAGCGACCTGTATAACGATGCTATTTCATGACGATTCAATGGGACGCCCTGTCAACGAGTTCGTTGGTAAGGTGTCAAACACAGCGATGTGTGCTACCCAGCGGGACCTCAACGATCAAAAAACGGTCCAGGCCATTCCGACATGACCAGCGATCTCACAGCAGGGGCCTGGTCGCTGCTACGTGTCACACATAGCGAGATCGCTACTGAGGTCGCTGTTGCGTCACAAAACTTGTGACTCAGCAGCGATCTCGCTAGCGATCTCGCTATGTGTGATGGGGGCTTTAGGCACACATTCTGGATATATTTTCTAGAAATCCTGATTTACTATCAGGCCTCCTGATGAACCTAGTGGGGAAACGCATCGAGGGAGCTATTTAGAACTTGCTCTGATAAGGAACAGTGTTTCATCAACCTTTGTCTACCCTTGATATCATACTTTTCATTCTTGTAGGCTACATCAGGTCTTCTAAAATATAAGTATGGTACTGTATCAGAGTTATAACAGGGTAATTTTGGGCTTCTGAGGGACAGCCGTTGGTGAGCAGAGAGCCATGATGACAAGTTTTAGGGTGTAAGGATGAGCGAATCCGAACTGTAAAGATCGGGGTCCGTACGAAGCACCTAGTGTCCAGTATCAAATCCAAAACACAGATTTTTCACAGATGTCCAGTTTACTGTTTGGATTTGGATGCCTAATAAAGTTTGTTGAAAGGCTGCAGTGCAGTCAATCAACAAGCTTTATGTCTGTGGGCACTTCTGGAGCCATCACAGCCATGTCAAGTATTGGCATGGCTGTGATTGGCCGGAGCACCGCGTGACCAAGACTGTATAAATGCCAGATCATGGGTGTCATAGCCATTCAGCTATGCTTAGTGTAAAGACAAGATGCAGCTGGACTGACAGTGGGACAATGTAAGGAGGTGCAGTCTGCCACAAATCCGCTGTGTTTGTAGAGTCCCAGTACATCCTCCTATCTGTTGCAAAATATAATTGTCGGGTAGTTACCAAAAACCTATGTCCTGTTATGTGGTTTATTCGATAAATTGTCCTGTACTGCCATCTATTGTTCAAAGTGTAAAGGTGTAAGAGTTTTGTCACATGACACTCTCTCAGCTTGGTTTCCTGTGGAAGCCTCTAGAAGCTGCTGAGGGAAGAATTGGGGAGGAGTTTCTCTTCTTCTTGTGAGAAGTGACGTGAGGAGAGGTCGACTTCCTAGGCTGCTCCGCCTTTAGCCTAGGTCCCGCGTTCCTTATTCTTCAATCGGACATGAAACTGCCACAGCCTACGCCAGGAGGGCATGTTAAATTTCAATCTTCATAGAGACAGAAGAGATAGAGCTGTACAAGGCCTCTTCTGCTACACTCCACACCGTTAATGGTTCTGCCAGCGTGAGTACCTCATGTTCTACTGCATCTTCTACTGTACGCTCTGCGACAGGGAACCGTATCGGGACTTCATCGTGAGTAAGCAGTGAACACTATTTCCACAGTGAACCAAACTGTTTAGGCCCATCCTTGGTAGTAATATAACTAACGGACTGTGTGAATTAAGATAGTAACCAGGTATATAACCGGCAGTCAGCCAATCATATTATTCAAGCCATTAACTGGGAAGATCCATCTTAAACGTCACAGTGACCATCTCTCTTGCTACCTAAAATTTCAAGCTTGTATGAAAGACTGTGATACCATCGCTATGGATTATGTATTTTGAAGTAAATATAGTAAAGACTCCCTTTTGATTACGTTAATACCATTGACAGCATTCATCCTTGAAACTGCGCGCACACACACACACAAACTAAGTGGCTGTTGGGGCTCAGTGTGAGGGGCTAGCATGCCAGAACGACATTCCTAATTTCTTTATTATTGGTAGGCCCTGGCACCTATAACATCTATTTTCCCCCTGGGCACTGCAAGTGTACTCTGCAATCCATATCTGTGGGAGTACTGTGCCAAAAGCCGCTGTGTGCACTCTGCAACCCCACCTGTGGGAGTACTGTGCCAAAAGCTGTTGTGTGCACTCTGCAACCCCACCTGTGGGAGTACTGTGCCAAAAGCTGCTGTGTTTATTATGCAACCTGGTACATGCTGGTGCAAATGCCATACCTCATTTCATAATTGAAATTAATTGGAATAATTGTCTGCAGGCACCAAACCTCATTTTATAATCAAAATCATTTGGGATAATACTCTGGTGCAGGCACCAGACCTCATTTCAGAATCAAAATAGTTTGGGATAATACTGTGGTGCAGGCACCAGGACTCATTTCATAATCCAAATTGTTTGGCCTAATACTCTGGTGCAGGGATAAGATATCACTTCATAATATAAATCACTTTGGATAATACTCTAGTGCAGGCACAAGGCCTCATTTCATAATCAAAATTTTTAGCGCTAATTATGTGGTCCCACCACCAGTCCACATTTCAGCACCTAAATGTTTCTTCTGCTTCTTCCTCCTCCATCACCGTGCCAAATGTTCTCACACAGGTCTCTGGCCGCAGACACTCTACTTGTTTACCCTCTACAGTCAAGGTGAGTGAGAGCTCGTCAGCTGTTACGGAAGTGAACATGCCTGCTCTTTTTGTGTCACCTAGCAGAACACATTTTTCTCAATCCACCATAATATCTCCATCTGCACCTAACTCACAGTACAGCAGATTGCCCTGTTCACCCTACTCCACCCTCTCTCAGCACAGCAGCCAGCCCTCAGTCCCACAGTTGTGGTCACAAAAAATTATATTTCCTCCTACACATACCAAAGCTGAGAGTTTGAACTCCACTATCTCCAATCTGCTTACCATGGAAATGCTGCCTTTTGGCCTGGTGAATGCAGACAGTTTTCAAAAGTTGATGGCCGTTGCAGTTCCCCAGTACCAGTTGTCCAGTCGCCGTGCCTGTACTACACCAGAATGTCGCTGACAACATTACCCATTCCCTGAAAATATATGTGGCTGCCAGGGTACATTTCACCACTGACACCTGGATGAGCAAACACGGGCAGAGGCGTTACTTCTTACTGACTTACCATTGGTTGACTCTGGTGGCTGTGTGGGCAGGCAGTCAAGGGGCTGCTCCACAAGTCTTTTAATCCTCAAGGCTTGTGGGACAAACTTCTGTATCTATCACTTTCTCCTCTGCTTCTGGGTCCTCCACCTGTGCCCTTAACCTTTCCCTTAATGAGACACGTGTTCCAACAGTGTAGAGATAATACCACACCTCTGTACTTCACAGCCAGAGCTCAGTCAGGCAGTGTTAAAATTAATATAGCTCTGGCAAAAATTAAGAGACCATTGCAAAATGTTCAGTTTGTCTGATCTTTCTCTTTATAGGTATATTTTTGACTAAAACGTAAATTGTTCATTTATTCTATAAACTTCTGAGAACATGAGTCCGAATTTCCAAGCAACAAATTTTATATTTTTTTTCTGAAAATGAGAAATGGTCAAAATAAAAAAAACAGTGCTTTCAGACCTCAAATAATGCAAAGAAATGTTTATAATCATTTAGAAATAATAATACTAATGTTTTACCTCAGGAAGAGTTCAGAAATCAATATTTTGTGGAATAACCATGATTTTTAATGACAGCTTTCATGCGTCTTGGCATGCTTTCCACCAGTCTTTCACAGTGATTCTGGTGCAAAAATGTAAGTAATTCTTCTTTGTTTGATGACTTGTAACTATCCATCATCTTCATGATTACATTCCAGAGGTTTTCAAAAGGGTTCAGGTCTGGAGATTGGGTTGACTATGACAGGGTTTTGATGTGGGGGGTCTCTTAATTTTTGCCAGAGCTGTATGCCTTTGTAGATTGCAGTTGCAGCGCCCCAGGGTCCTAGTCGTTGCAGTAATATCATTCTCCTCTGGGGGGGGGGGGGGGTGATGTAATGTTTGAAGGCAATAAAGGAGATCTCTTTACCAGGTATCACAAACCATGCAGCACACTTCATACTCCAGTCCACCAGGGGGAGCTATGCTCCTATTTATTAGGGAACTCTTCACAATTAGGTAAAACTGGTGGTCTGGATAGGAAGTTAGGCAGAAGCTGGCTGGGCTTCACCCAGTTAGCTGCTATCTGAGCTCCGCTCAGGTAGTTGGTCCCTGACAGGGGTGGGATCCTGTCAGAGGCCTAGACAGGAGGCCACGGAGCTGCGCCTGCCCCACGTGCGGCAGCCTCCTAAGAAAGAGACACAAACAGAGAACTGTATTGTAGAGGGTGAGAAATGAAGTCATAGCACAAGGAGCGGAAACCAGAAGGAGTTCTGCCCTGCACAGGCTGCCTCCTTCTGAGGCGCAAGATCCGGTAGCTGGAACACCGAGGGAGCAACAGTCCTTCATGCCTTGCTCCAGAGATCGGCAGGACAGCTAATTTCAAGTTACTGATCCGCCCTATATCCAGGAGGCACGGTGGCAACTTGTGGGGCTAGAGTCCCTGTAAAAAACCTCAGGCCACCAGTCATACGGGTTTGTTCTATCCATCTGGGGGACATAGAGAGACTCAACATCTACAGGTCCTTCTCAAAAAATTAGCATATAGTGTTAAATTTCATTATTTACCATAATGTAATGATTACAATTAAATTTCATATATTATAGATTCATTATCCACCAACTGAAATTTGTCAGGTCTTTTATTGTTTTAATACTGATGATTTTGGCATACAACTCCTGATAACCCAAAAAACCTGTCTCAATAAATTAGCATATCAAGAAAAGGTTCTCTAAACGACCTATTACCCTAATCTTCTGAATCAACTAATTAACTCTAAACACATGCAAAAGATACCTGAGGCTTTTATAAACTCCCTGCCTGGTTCATTACTCAAAACCCCCATCATGGGTAAGACTAGCGACCTGACAGATGTCAAGAAGGCCATCATTGACACCCTCAAGCAAGAGGGTAAGACCCAGAAAGAAATTTCTCAACAAATAGGCTGTTCCCAGAGTGCTGTATCAAGGCACCTCAATGGTAAGTCTGTTGGAAGGAAACAATGTGGCAGAAAACACTGTACAACGAGAAGAGGAGACCGGACCCTGAGGAAGATTGTGGAGAAGGACCAATTCCAGACCTTGGGGAACCTGAGGAAGCAGTGGACTGAGTCTGGTGTGGAAACATCCAGAGCCACCGTGCACAGGCGTGTGCAGGAAATGGGCTACAGGTGCCACATTCCCCAGGTAAAGCCACTTTTGAACCATAAACAGCGGCAGAGGCGCCTGACCTGGGCTACAGAGAAGCAGCACTGGACTGTTGCTAAGTGGTCCCAAGTACTTTTTTCTGATGAAAGCAAATTTTGCATGTCATTCGGAAATCAAGGTGCCAGAGTCTGGAGGAAGACTGGGGAGAAGGAAATGCCAAAATGCCTGAAGTCCAGTGTCAAGTACCCACAGTCAGTGATGGTGTGGGGTGCCATGTCAGCTGCTGGTGTTGGTCCACTGTGTTTCATCAAGGGCAGGGTCAATGCAGCTAGCTATCAGGAGATTTTGGAGCACTTCATGCTTCCATCGGCTGAAATGCTGCTCACAGTGCCAAAACCACTGGTAAATGGTTTACTGACCATGGTATTACTGTGCTCAATTGGCCTGCCAACTCTCCTGACCTGAACCCCATAGAGAATCTGTGGGATATTGTGAAGAGAAAGTTGAGAGACGCAAGACCCAACACTCTGGATGAGCTTAAGGCCGCTATTGAAGCATCCTGGGCCTCCATAACATCTCAGCAGTGTCACAGGCTGATTGCTTCCATGCCACGCCGCATTGAAGCAGTCATTTCTGCCAAAGGATTCCCGACCAAGTATTGAGTGCATAACTGAACATTATTATTTGATGGTTTTTTTGTTTGTTTTTAAAAAACACTTTTATTTGATTGGAAGGGTGAAATATGCTAATTTATTGAGACAGGTTTTTTGGGTTATCAGGAGTTGTATGCCAAAATAATCAGTATTAAAACAATAAAAGACCTGACAAATTTCAGTTGGTGGATAATGAATCTATAATATATGAAAGTTTAATTGTAATCATTACATTATGGTAAATAATGAAATTTAGCACTATCTGCTAATTTTTTGAGAAGGACCTGTAGAACATCTACAATCGTTGTGAGGCCCTTATGAGATTACTGATATCCACCTGGATAAGGGGACTCTGGATTTGCCTTCAAACCAGCCAGACTCTGCTTGCCCTGTGATCTGGTGCTCTGGACTGTGGATGCTGAAGCCTTCAGTAAAAGGTAAAGAGACTGCAACCTTGTGTCCTCGTTCTTCACTGCGCCTTACACCTTCCACCATCTACACACTGGGAATCCCTGGGGACACACTTCACCTGTGGGAAGGTATACCATCTAGCTGCCATAACATGACCCCAGTGGACCCCTAAGCAGCATCAGTCACCCTGACCGAATACTACTGGTGGCATCACAAACATTTCCCCTTTAAAGACCCTTCCCCTTTTATTAACAGACCTCCCGAGGGCCACGGACTGGGTCAGCCACCGTGACATCCCCCTTGAGAATTTAAGGACCCAGTACCGAGTACCCCATGCCCTGGGGGGCTCTCCACAGTAATGCAGCTCAACAGTTGTGGATAGCTGTCCAGGCCGAGTTAGAGCAATTGCTGTCTCCACTGAACCTGGAGCCAGGGAAGGCTGTATGTGATAATGGAGCAAACTTGGTGGCAGTCCAATGCCCGGGCAGCCTCAAAAAATGTGCCTTGCATAGCTCACGTCCTCAAACTGGTGGTACAGCAATTTCTCAGCCACTATCCCAGCCTGGATGTGCTGCTGCAAAAAGCATGGACGTTGTGTGCTCACTGATAACCATCGTACCCCGCAGGTCATCGACTTGCATCACGACAGAGGTCTTTTGGCCTACCAGTTAACCGTTTGATTTGTGATGTTCCGACATGGTGGACATCCACTCAACACATGTTGCAGCAATTGTGGCAGCCGCGATGGACCCTGTTGCAGTATGTCCTTTTGCATAGACTGGGTCAAAGTATGTGGTGCAAATCACGCTAATATAAGGAGATAGACAGGACCGTGGGTACCTGCATGCCAGGTCTGGAACTGAAAGAGCTGCATCCTCTGTTTCCGGGGGGGAAGCTTTAGACAGGCGGACCTTGCCCTGCTGCCGGAGGGAAGGAGGAGAGAGACGGAGCTTCCTGCTGACAGGAGGGACCAGGGAGAGCCAAAGGAACGTGTGCAGCATCGTGGGGAAAAAGAGAAAGAGCGCGCAAAGCAAGTCAGTCAGGCGCCAGTTAAGAACAGTGAGGAGTGCAGTGCAAGGAGCAGCACGTAGAACGGTGAGTGGCATGCTCTGCTTCCCTCAGGACTTGTGACCTGAGTGTATGTTAGCAGAGCCGCACTGGGCTTGTACTAGACTGTGGCCCTCACCGTTAAGTAGCCACTAAAGTATATGGACTAGGGGCAGTGGAAGGTACCAGAGACCAACCACTGTCACCAGAAGATGGGGTATTGTTGTTTGCTGAAACCCATTAGTAAAGACACCGTGCCAGCCGGTGCCGGCGCTATTGAGTTCGCCGCCAGGATCTAGGACGCCATCTTCCCAGGACCACACTGTTAGGGCTAGCGGAACGCACCAAATAATTAAATAGATATAATAAGGTGCGTTCGCAGCCCGGGGTCCACCGTGCAGAGATGGAACCTGCTGCTAAGTAATGACGGACTACATGGCGGTACAATGAGGATGCACACATGGGTTAACTTCACCCTGTATGAAGAAAGCGATCCCTGTTAAGTCACAGGGTCGCGGTACTGCACAGAGAGCGCAAGCAAGGAACCACAGAACTCTATCCCAGGACACAGGATTAGAGTTAGTATAGACCTCTTGCGATCGACACCACAATTGGGGTATCAGAGGTAACTAATATGCACAGAAGTGCATGCTGTGCCACACTAGCGGACGTCACTAACCACCCAGACTTGGGTAAGGTAAGTGCTCTAATAGCGCACGGCGCTGCTCTGGCGGTCACAGCAGTTAGACGCTGTTTCGTGTGTTAAAGCTGTGAGTTCAGCCGGGTGCTAGATTGCAGCCATACACCTTACGCGAACAGTCATACACAAGGGATGGGTTTTTTAAGGAACGACTTGCACTCATCAACACACACACAATAACAATTGTATACTAGCGCATGGCAGTGCGGCCATGCAAACCCTTTATAGCTGCAGCAAGTACAAGACATTCCGAGAAGGACCAATGGGAGTCTGCCACAGAAGAAGAACACCTTTAGGACCTTCCTAGAGGACCAATGGGATTAGCTGCAGTATCTAAGCATGTGACCCCCGACCTCCAATGGGAGGTCATCCCGTGGGTATGCTCAGAAAGGGAAAATCTGGACTTAGTCCCAGAAAGACCTGCTCGCTGCTGAACATTGCTGGCTACAAGAACAGAGCCTGGAAGGGCAGTAGTAACCAGTCGTCCAGTATTAGCCTGAGCTAGACGCTGGGACCGATGTCTCCACTGAGCAGACTCCACTGCAGCTGGAGAAGAATGGGAGACCTCAGCGGAGATGGTTCGAGATTCCCCCTGTGCAGAGGCGGGAATTCGACACCTAACACACACCAGATCCATGTTGCGTTGACGGCTGTTGGTGCCATTATCTACTCAGGAACCATTCCTGTCAAGAAGACGCCTGATGGATAAGTGACTTTATTGAGATCGACTTTCTTTGTTTTACCTCATGTTTTCCGTATTGTGCCTGCATTTTACTTCATCTTTTCCCTAAACTGCCTGCATTTTACCTCATCTTTTCCCTATTCTACCAGCATTTTACCTTACGTTTTCCCTATTCTGCCTACATTTTACCTCATGTTTTCCCTATCTCACTGCGTGGAGTAAGACCCTGTTTATTAAAATCTGTTAACCCTTGATCTGTCTCCTGTCGGTCACTGCATCCCGCAACCTGCTTACACTTGCGAAGTTGGCATAGATGAAGGACCTCTGCACCCCTCTGCATGGATTCAAAATGACTACTAAGATGGTTAGTGCTGACAATGCCATCATCAACATCATTATTCTGGACATCTACATTTTGGAGCACACTTTGAATAGTCTGCGTGAAGAGGTGATGGTCTTAGAAGAAGAGGTGGAAGCAGAGGAGGATGCAGAAGGGATAACAATATCTCTAAGTTCTGAACTGTTGTCGCACAGGTGGGTGACATGGGAGAGTGCACTACAGTGATCGTAGGGGGCTTATGGTACCAGACAAACTGTTAGTGAAGGTGTGGGAGCCGAGGAACAAATTGAGGACAAAAGGGAAGAGTTAATGTATGTGCTACAGTAAGGAGATGAAGAGGATAATGATTCTCTCCCTGTTGTCCGTGCTTGGTGGGGATGGAGGAAGCAACCTTGAGTGTTAGCCCAACAAACACACCATGGACTTGGGGCTCATGGAAGCGCCCGACACATGAGTGCCTTCTTGCTGCACTATCTTCAACATGATGCCAGTATTCTTAGTGTTAGAAAAAGTCCTGACTACGGGGTATCCACTGTGCTAGATCCACTGTACAAAAGTAAATTATACCAGATGTTTCCCCCTGGAAAGGGATGCACATATGCTGGAGAATCGAAACGTGTTTGTAGACAATCTTTAGAATGGTTTTCCCCAAGACAGCAGTGAGGCACACTGTGATGGCACACACACATGCGCTGTTGTGTCGGACACACAGATAGTGCCCAGGGAATGGACACTAATGGAAATGAGTGGGAAGACGACAGTAACAAACAGAAGCGTGCAACTGCTGCTGAGAAGACGCTGCACTAAACAGGACCTGACACACGTGACCACCGGGGGAGTGGCTGGAGGAGGAGATAGCCTCCATGCAAGGGAAGGAAAAAATGCGAGCGAGAGCCGACAGAGCTGGGAGAGAGAGACAAACAGAGCTCAGACAAGCCGGGTTCGATAGCGAGAGGGTAACGCAGTATCCGAGGGCACAGACTGAAGGATGGTCAAATACAAGCCGAAGTCAGTAAACCGGGCAGGCATGCTGTAACCAAGGGCACAGACAAGGAGGGTAGTGAGAGGGCAAGCCAGAGATCAGAACCAGAGAATAGCAGAGGTACAGAATCAGAGCTCAGGCACAAAATGAAGGACAAGCTGGACCATACACAGAGCAAGCACACGGGAACGAACAGTATACACAAGTGTAGCAAGGTCATCTGCTCAGCCGAGGACAGAACTATCACTGACAAAAACCCAACACAAGGGCAGGTTAAAATAGTCCTCCCCAGGCCAGAGGGAGGCCAGCAAGGATAACTCCATAGAGCCCATGACGGGAAAAGGTATTCCCATCCAGAGCCATGACACACACCGTGTGCATCGCAATTCTAGATGTCCAACCCGGGAACATCAAGGCGTCATCGCAAAATATTAGCAGATGCAGCAGTGTAAGAGGCATAAGCAATTTCTGTGAATCATTTCACACATTGATTAGACCAGCTCATGCAGCAACAGAACAAAGTAAAAGTCTGATATGTTGTGAATGACTGGAGTGAATGGTGCAGGAGTATCTTGAGTTCAATTTCAATGCCATCATGGGGAATTTGGTCCCTTTTTCAATTTGGTCTTCAAAAATGGAAGAGTGACCTGAGCTCGCCACGCCTTGGAGGTTTTGTCATGCCCAGCAGCCAGCATTTTATCAGAATGTGTCTTCAGCAATGTTCGTGGTTTCCTGACAGATAAGCGCATATAGCTGTCCCCTGATAGTGTATACTGCCTAACTTTCATCAAAATGAACAAGTCATGGATTTCCAATTACTTTTCCAACCCAATTGCAGACTGGGCAAACTAGGCAATGGTATTGTTTTTAGTATCGTGCGTTATTGCTCTCTGTGCCACTTATGACATGGCTTCTGTGCCTGCTGTTGTTACTGCTGCTGATGTTACAAACAATTTTTTGAAATGTGTAGATTCAAAGTTGGGTCTCCATCTATTGGGCTGCCTGTAGTGGAAGGTATGTCAGAGGCCTATTATACTGTTTCTACTCTGTGGAAATTGATGCCACTTTTGTGGTGTGGGACAATAATATTTTGAAATGTGTAGACTCGAAGTTGGGTTCCCAGCTAGTGAGTTTCCTGTAGTGGAAGGTGTGTCAGAGGCCTATTATAGTGATTCTACTCTGTGGAAATTGATACCACTTTGGTGGTGTGTGACAATAATTTTTTGAAATGTGGAGACTCAAAGTTGGGTCTCCATTTGTTGGGTTGCCTGTACTGGAAGGGGTGTCAGAGGCCTATTATACTGTGGGTCAATTGATTAGCCAACAACCTGTGCTACTTTCCTTACATTTTTTCTACCAATAGTACTGTATGAAACTGAAGTTTGTGCCATCTGAGTGTGGCTGGGAAAAAAAATTGGAGCAGTTGCATGAGGTATCAGGGCTCCCAGCTAAGAAGGATTACACCACTCCCTTAATGACCAGGTCTTTATTGAAACTTAAATTCAAAGATGTATATGTTGGCATGGCACATGGTTGACTGGTGCTGTGCCATTAGCAAATTTCTACTGTGGTCAATTGATGCCACTTAGCATGGTGTCTGCCCCTAATTTTAGCTGTTTAGGAAGCATTTTGTCAACCCTTAAGGTGCTGTGCATACGTTTGGTTTGCCCCCCCCCCCCCCCCCGTTGAATTTGATTGGGTTCGGGCACCTGGAGTGAACCTCTAGACATTTGGTGGATTAATCTGAACCGAACCTTGAAAGGTTCTCCTATCTCTACTGACAACAAACAAGGGATGGTTTGCACGCTTTGCTGTCAGAGCCTGAAGTGAGGCATAAAACTTCTGAGCCTGAGCACCACTTGCATGATGACGGCATCTGAATTCCATGAACAAGGTGCAGTGGAGTACACACCTTAAAAAGCATGACAGATGTAAACTTCATCCTGCTCCCTCTTTTGCTGTGGTCTTGGCCTCTCCCTTATGATCAACAGGGCCACATGCCTCTCCGCAAAGAGAGCATATGATAGCACCAACATCACCAGTGTCACTAAGCATCTCCACACAATCCCATGAAAGTGTTCAGCTTTCCATCCCCCAAACCCTTGAGAGAAAGGGGCAATATACCCTAGTCACCCACAAGCCAAGGTCCTGAATGAAAGCAATTCCAAATTACTGGCCTTTGAAATGCTGCCATCATGGCTCATGGATGAAAATAGTTTAAAAAACTGATGGCGGTGGCTGTACCACAGTACGTTCTTCCCCGCCGCCATTACTTTTCCAAACATGCCATCCCTGCCCTGCACACACATGCTGGGGACAAAACAAGGTGTGCACTGCACAACTATCAGTGGCAAGGTCCATATAACCACTGATACATGGACCAGTAGGCACGGCGAGAGGCGCTACATCTCCCTTACATCTTCCTAACTTCCCATTAGGTAAATGTAGTGGCGGCTGGGTCAGAGGCGGAAGGCATTCTAGCCATTTTCCTACCGCCACTAAGGATTGCTGAACATTTCTCTGTCCAGGTTGTCTCTTCCTCCTACTCTGCTTCCTCCACTGCTTCCGTTCACAGTAAGACCTGCACCACCAACTTCAGTACAGCGAGTGGTAAGCAACAGCAGTCCGTTCTTAAACTCTTCTGTTTGGGGGACAAATCCCACACCGCGCAGGAGCTGTGGACTTGGATCAAACAGCAGCCAGATAAGTGGTTGGTGCCGGTGAACCTCAAGCTTGGCCTGGTGGTTTGTTTTAATGGGCAAAATCTCATAGCAGTTCTGGGCTTAGCCGGTTTGATGCACATCACTTGCCTGACGCATGTGCTGAACTTGGTGGTGGAAAGCTTCTTGAAAAACTAATCACACATGTTAGCGCTTCTGCTGAAAGTGTGTTTTCACCATTTTCACCCTGCCGCTTAATAATATTCATAAGCTGACAACAGATCAGCTGCTGTGCCCAGTGGAGACAGCACAGGGACAGAGCAGAGAGAGTGCTATGCACAGGAGAGCCAGAGAATGGACGGCACAGCCCCTGAAACGAGCATTACTGAGAGGCTGCAGTCACTGTAGCATCCCCTGCCCCCGATGATGCTTCTTTTGATTCTCCCACCATGCACTGTTATAGACAGATAGCTGATAGACATTGTAATTAGGGAACTTCAGGGAATGTCTAAAGCTAGTATATTACAAAATAGCTTAGTTTATGGGACTAAATTGATAGTGAGTTAGGAGCAAAATTACCTTGCCTTCGGACCACTGTTTTAAGGTTACACATACACATTCTTCTAGAATCTAGAGGAAGAAAAAAGAAATCAACTGTACAGCTTAATTACTTACTTGAGAATACCCTCAAACACAAATTTCCTCCTCCAAGATGGTGCCGCCGGCACCTGCGCAATAGCAGCTATTGGATCTCTATACACACCGATAGCTGCTATTGTGCAGGTACAGCCGGCGCCATTTTCAAATTAACTTTTTCTTTTTCTCCTCGCTCAATTAAATCAGCAGAAGGGATTAAGTGCACTGAAACCATGCGATTATGCTGCAGCGCAGGGGCCACGGCCAGCACCTGCCTGCAGAAGCGTTTTTTTTTATTCAGCATGTGATGGTATTGGATCGCCCCCAGACGCAGGGCCGCGGGGTACTCGGTACCGGTCCTCTCTATCTCGGCTCTAGGGTTGTCACGGTGGCTGGACTCGGTCCGTAATCCTGCTAAGGGGCGTCCAATAAAAGATGATGAGAATCTGTCAAGGTTTCGTGACGCCACCTGTGGTATTCGGTCAGGGTGACCGACGCTGCTTGGGGCCCACTGGGGTGATGTTATGGCAGCTAGATTGTATACCCTCCCACAGGTGAAGTATATCCCCAGGGCTTCCCAGTAGTGTAGGTGGTGATGATGCGAGGTGCGGTTAATAACGAGGACACAGGGTTGCAGTCTCTTTACCTTTTTACTGAAGGCTTCGGGATCCGCAATCCAGAGCACTGTTAACAGGGCTGGCTGAGACCGGCCGGTCCGAAGGCACATCCAGAGTTCCCTTTGCAGGTGGAAATCGTTGCCTACCAACTAGCGCCTGTGTGTTGTAGTCCTTCCCTGCTGAGCACCACGGGATAGTCCTCACAAATCTCGTATCAGTTCTTTCTCTTCTCCGCCCCCAAGTTTATCTGGCAAGGACGCACCCGTATGACGGGTAGGCTCGTGTTGTGAATTCTGTGGCTGAATTCACTCCTGTGGTCACAAGTGGTACTGCAGCTTCTGAGCTTCCTCCCTCAGGTGTTCTGGTGAGCTCGTTAACTGCTTCATTACTTAACTCCGCCTGATGCTGCTATCCTTGCTCCTTGTCAATGTTTCAGTGTTGGATCTGAGCTTCTCCTGATTGTTCCTGTGACCTGCTGCTCTGTATAGCTAAGTGCTTTTTGCTTTTTTGTTGCTTTTTTTCTGTCCAGCTTGTCTTTTGTTTTGCTGGAAGCTCTGAGACGCAAAGGGTGTACCGCCGTGCCGTTAGTTCGCACGGTGGGTTTTTTTTGCCCCCTTTGCGTGGTTTTGCTTTAGGGTTTTTTGTAGACTGCAAAGTTCGCTTTACTGTCCTCGCTCTGTCCTAGAATATCGGGCCCCACTTTGCTGAATCTATTTCATCCCTACGTTTTGTCTTTTCATCTTACTCACAGTCATTATATGTGGGGGGCTGCCTTTTCCTTTGGGGAATTTCTCTGGGGCAAGTCAGGCCTATTTTTCTATCTTCAGGCTAGCTAGTTTCTTAGGCTGTGTCGAGTTGCCTAGGTAGTTGTTAGGCGCAATCCACAGCCGCTTTTAGTTGTGTTTAGGATAGGATCAGGTGTGCAGTCTACAGAGTTTCCACGTCTCAGAGCTCGTTCTTGTATTTTTGGGTATTTGTCAGATCACTGTGTGCGCTCTGATCGCTAAGCACACTGTGTTTCTGGATTGCCTTCATAACACCTGTCATTAGCAAACATAACAGTCTCGGAGCTATTCTGGGACCCTAGACATGCCCCTCTCCACGTTTTCCCCCCTATCTCTGCTTAGGTGATTTAAGGTAGACAGCCAACCTGTAATCAACTGTCCTGCCGCTGTTTGAAGTAATTCTTGGAGTCAGTTACTTCCTCGGCGTTCCGGCCACCGGCTACGTGCCTCAGTAGGATGTTGCCGATCTCGGGGCACGACTCCTACTGGTTCTATCTCCTTGTGCTGTGATCTCGTTTCTCACTTCTCCACAAAATACTTCGCTTCGTGTCTTTTCTTAGGATGCTGCCACAAGGTAATGCAGGCGCGGCTCTGTCACGTTCTGTCCTTTCTGCTAGGTACCTGCCAGGAACCTACCCCTGACAGGTCCTCCCTGGAGCTCTCCCAGGTTGCTTTCTCTCTCACTTCCTATCCAACCCCCAGTTTTACCAGAGTGTGAGGAGTGGCCTAATACATAATACAATAGTGCCTTTTGCTCCCCCTGGTGGCCGGAGTGTGAAGTGTAATGTATGACTGTGATACCTGGTCAGGTGAACTCCTTTACTGCAATCAGACATAACATCACTCCCCTTAGCGGCAGAGCGACGTTACTGCAACGACCAGTAAAGTTGAGCGAAACGGATCGGTCATTTTCATAAGTCGCCGACTTTTGGCAAAGTCGGTTTTCATGAAACCCGACCCGATCCCTGTGTGGGGTCGGCCATGCGGTACGCGATCTTCGCGCCAAAGTCAAGTTTCATATGACCCGTTCAGCACCATTTCTCAGCCAATGAAGGAGGACGCAGAGTGTTGGCAGCGTGATGACATGGTTCTCGGTCCCCACCATCTTAGAGAAGGGCATGGCAGTGATTGGCTTGCTTTCTGCGGCGTCACAGGGGCTATAAAGGGGCGTGCACGCCGAACGCCATCTTATTGCTGCTGATCTGAGCATAGGGAGAGGTTGCTGCCGCTTCATCAGAAGCAGGGTTAGGGTTAGGCAGGGAATATAAACCCCCAAACCGCTTGTGCTGTAGCGATTTCCACTGTCCAACACCACCTTTTCCTTGCAGGGACAGTGGAGGCTAGATTTCTGTGCATCAGCGCTGTAGCTTATTAGGCTGCCTGATAAGGCTCCCTGATAGCTGCATTGCTGTGTGTACGCCGCTGTGCAAACCAACTGCTTTTTTCAAAGCACAAATCCTGTTGTTCCTTCCTTTCTGCACAGCTATCTTGTTTGTTTGTCCACACTTTTGTGTGCAGCAGTCCTTTTTATTGCTGCCTGCCATACTTTTCTGAGATTACTGTAGGGAGATAGTAATTGTAGTACAGTCCCTTTTTTTTTTTAATATGTATCTTCAAGCCACTTTCTGCCCCTGAAACTGTGTAGTTTGAAACAGTGGGCCTGTATTTTTCTGCACTCTCCCACACCTAAAAAGGGAGATTTATATTGCCAATCAGTGCATCTGTGCCAGTCCAGTCTGTTGTATCTGTCAGTCATTTTCTGCCACAGAAACAATACTGTAAAACAGAGGGCGAGATTTATTCACTAGTCTTCCATATAAAAACAAAAAGGGAGATTAATATTGGCAAATCTGTGCATCTGTGCCAGTCCAGTCTGTGGTATCGGTCTGTCATTCTGTCTGGCACTGAAACACTACTGTAAAACTGTGGGCCAGATTGATTCACTAGTCTCCCATCCCCCCCAAAAAAGAAGGGGAGATTAATATTGGCAAATCTGTGCATCTGTGCCAGTCCAGTCTGTGGTATCGGTCTGTCATTTTGTGCCACTGAAACACTACTGTAAAACTGTGGGCCAGATTGATTCACTAGTCTCCCATCCCCCCTAAAAAAGAAAGGGAGATTAATATTGGCAAATCTGTGCATCTGCGTCAGTCCTGCTAGTGGCATATCTGCCAGCCACTGTCTGCCACTGAAACACTACTGTAAAACTGTGGGCCAGATTGATTCACTAGTCTCCCATCCCCCCCAAAAAAGAAGGGGAGATTAATATTGGCAAATCTGTGCACCTGCGTCAGTCCTGTTAGTGGCATATCTGTCAGCCACTGTCTGCCACTGAAACTGTGTACTGTAATACAGTGGGCCTGATTTTCCCTGTACTCTCACACACCTATAAAGGGAGATTTAAATTCACAACAATTTTACGTCCACCTTGTAACAGGTTTTACAATACCAAATAACGTTTGTAAGTTTGGTTACATATTTCCAAGAATGAGGAAGTCTGGTGGAAGAGGTCGTGGCCGTGGGCGGTCATTGCCAGCTGGTAATGATGGTAGTGGTGGTGGAGCATCAGGTGGTCGTGGGAGAAGCAATATAGCACCTAAGTCTCGAGTTGCTCAGCCACCGTCATCGTCTGGCAACACAAGGCCTCAAACGCTCCCTTTTCTGGGAGTAGGAAAACCGCTTTTAAAGCCGGAGCAGCAGGAACAAGTTTTGGCTTTCCTTGCTGACTCTGCCTCTAGCTCTTTTGCCTCCTCTTCGGAAACTGCAAAATGTAAAAGCAGCGTGTCGTCAGTGGATGTTCCCGGTCAGGGACAAGTCGCTTCCTTGCGTTCTTCACCCAGAACAACACAGAAGGATGCGTCAGGCGACACAATGGGTTACTCCATGGAGCTCTTTCCACATACCGTTCCTGGGTTAGAAAGGGAAATTGTTAACAGGTCATGCCCATTACAAGATGAATCGGACATGGAGTGCATAGATGCACAGCCACAGCCAGATTCTTATGCTGTTCCTTTGACTCAGATCACAACATTGCCCTCGCAGTGTACTGATCCAGAATCTGACCCAGATGAGACTATGGAGCCCCGTCACGAACGCTATAGCACCGGCTTACACGGTGACACAGAGGAAGGTGCACAGGACATAGAAGAGGAGGTCATAGATGACCCAGTTCTTGACCCCGATTGGCAGCCATTGGGGGAACAGGGTGCAGCCGGCAGTAGCTCTGAAGCGGAGGAGGAGGAGCCGCAGCAGGCATCAACATCGCAACAGATTCCATCTGGCAGGGCCGTATATGGCCAAAAACGTGTGGCTTAACCAAAACCAGTTGTTGGACAGTGTGGCCATCCGGTTAAAGTAGCTCAGTGTGCAATGCCTGAAAAGGTATCCAATAGTAGGAAGAGTGCAGTCTGGCATTTTTTTAACCAACATCCAAATGATCAGTGCAAAGTCATCTGTAAGAAATGCTCAAGGACCTTCAGCAGAGGGCAGAATGTTAAAAGTCTAAATACAAGTTGCATGCGTAGACATTTAAACACCATGCACTTGCAAGCCTGGACTAACTACCAAACGTCCCTTAACGTTGTTGCACCCTCTCACAATGAAGCTAGTCAGCAACGCTACATCCCTTCCCTCACTGTAAGCCCAACGTTTACCACACCACCTGCAGCAAATGTGGAGGTTTTGTCGCAAGGCCAAAGCAGTCAGGGAATCACCAGGTTCTTGGTAGGAAACACTGTATGTAGGCCAACAGCAAGAATACCATCACCAACCCTCTATCAGTCTGCCATGTCCACCGGCACCCCCGCTAGTACCACCATATGCAGCTCTCCAGTCCAGCTCACCCTACAAGAGACTCTCATTAGGAAAAGGAAGTACTCATCCTCTCATCCGCGTACACAGGGTTTGAACGCCCACATTGCTAGACTAATCTCGTTAGAGAAGATGCCCTACCGGTTAGTTGAAAGCGAAGCTTTCAAAGCCCTGATGGACTATGCTGTACCACGCTACGAGCTACCCAGTCGACACTTCTTTTCGAGAAAAGCCATCTCAGACCTCCACCAGCACGTAAAAGACCGCATTGTCCATGCACTCAGGCAATCTGTGAGTAGAAAGGTGCACCTGACAACAGATGCATGGACCAGTAGGCATGGCCAGGGGCGTTACGTGTCCATCACTGCACACTGGGTTAATGTGGTGGATGCCGGGTCCACAGGGGACAGCAATATTGGGACGCTTCTGCTTAGCCCACCATCTAGGAAACAGTTGGCTGTAGGCGTTGGCCCCCCTCCTCCTCGTCCTCCAGCAGAAGCGACAGCTCATCCACAGACCGCAGTCGCACGACCACTCCATCCGCAGCTGCCACTATTGCACACGAGGTGTCCCATTATGGAACAGCTAGTGGCACGCGTCAGCAGGCTGTATTGGCAATGAAGTGTTTGGGCGACAACAGACACACCGCGGAAGTTCTGTCCGAGTTCTTGCAGCAAGAAACTCAGTCATGGCTGGGCAGTGTACATCTTGAGGCAGGCAAGGTTGTGAGTGATAACGGAAGGAATTTTATGGCTGCCATAGCCCTTTCACAACTGAAACACATTCCTTGCCTGGCTCACACCTTAAACCTGGTGGTGCAGTGCTTCCTGAAAAGTTATCTGGGGTTACCCGACCTGCTCCTGAAGGTGCGCAGACTTTGCTCGCACATCCGCCGTTCGCCCGTACACTCCAGCCATATGCAGAACCATCAGCGATCTTTGAACCTTCCCCAGCATCGCCTAATCATCGACGTTGCAACAAGGTGGAACTCCACACTGCACATGCTTCAGAGACTGTGCGAACAGAGGCGTGCTGTTATGTATTTGTGGGATGATACACATACACGGGCAGGCAGTTGGATGGCAAACATGGAATTGTCAGGTGTGCAGTGGTCGAAGCTACAAGACCTCTGTCAAGTCCTTCAGTGTTTTGAGGAATGCACACAGCTGGTTAGTGCAGACAACGCCATAATAAGCATGAGCATCCCCCATATGCGTCTGCTGATGCAAAGTTTGACGCACATAAAGGAGCAGGCGTCTGCAGCCCAGGACGAGGGAAGCCATGATGACAGTCAGCCATTGTCTGGTCAGGGAAGACTACTGGACGAGGTGGCGGGCGAAGAAGAGGAGGACGAGGAGGATGATGGGGAGGAGTTTTTTTTGGATGAGGAAGCTTCTCAGGGGGCAATAGAAACTGGTGGCGCTGCAAGGCCAGGTTCAGGGTTTTTGAGGGAGGCAAGTGACGTTGATTTGCCCGAAAGTGCTCCTCAACCCAGCACAAGCAGTGAATTGACAACTGGAACATTGGCCCACATGGCGGATTATGCCTTGCGTATCCTAAAAAGGGACTCCTGCATTATAAAAATGATGACCGATGACGATTACTGGTTGGCCTGCCTCCTAGATCCACATTATAAGGGGAAACAGCAAAACATCATGTCACATGAGAACCTTGAACAAATATTGGCAACCAAACAAGCAACTCTTGTTGACCGTTTGATTCAGGCATTCCCAGCACACAGCGCTGGTGATGGTTCTCACACGAGCTGCAGGGGGCAACAGGGCAGAGGTGTTAGAGGTGCACAAATCAGAAGTGGCGTTGGACAGAGGGGTTTTCTGACCAGGTTGTGGAGTGATTTCGCAATGACTGCAGACAGGACAGGTACTGCAGCATCAATTCAAAGTGACAGGAGACAACATTTGTCCAGTATGGTTACTAACTATTTTTCCTCCCCTATCGATGTTCTCCCTCACCCGTCATTCCCATTTGATTACTGGGCATCCAAAATGAACACCTGGCCTGAATTGTTCGAATATGCATTGCAGGAGCTCGCTTGCCCAGCAGCTAGTGTGCTATCAGAAAGAGTATTCAGTGCTGCTGGTTCAATACTGACCGAAAAAAGGACTCGTCTGGCTACCCAAAATGTTGATGATCTAACCTTCATTAAAATGAACCACTCATGGATTTCTAATTATTTTGCCCCACCTTTCCCGCCTTACACCTAGCTTTTCTTTAAAAAGGTCTTGCTTTTGGACTGGTCTTACTGAGTGTTCCAATTTCGCCATTTGCAGTTGCTGTCTGTCCAGCATACGAAACGTTCACACCTCCCTAAATGGGCTGACTCCCTCCACGGGGCCGTGGTCTCGCCACTTGGCGAAAGCACCCATGAGAGTGCCTTTTCTTTCTGAAGAGGTGGGTGTGCCCACTTTTGGTCGACGGCACCGGCACCGAGTCCCTCATAGTACAATGAAGTGTCTCTGGCGGTGGTGGCGCGCACCCAAAGTCAGACACACCGTTGTAACATGAGGGGCCTTTGGCCAGTACCGCCGGGCACGAGAGAGTGTCCCCCAACCCCCAAGCTCAAACTGTGCTCTACCACTTGCAAAATTATCTGTCACTGCTCCATCGCTGTTTAGTCTATGCGGTGAAATCCTTCAATGCCTGGCACTGACAATACCAATTTGTTGACATGTATGATGCTACTTAAAATATTCAGTGGCCCTGTCCTACATTTACACCAGTAAATACTTTGCGCCAAATAACAATGTCTGAAAGTCAGCAGAGGAGCCCACCCCTGTACCTAAGTATACCACCCTTTTTTGGGGGTTTGGTTTTTTTACGAGACATTAACATCTATGTACTCTTTTGGAGTACTAACTGTGTCAGACACTCCTTCCAATAGTCCTCCGCTGACCACACCAATGCTGCCTGTGTACCCCTGGATGCTATTTAAAAGTGCATAGAGCCACTTTTTTTTTACTTTAGGCCTATTAAGTCTGTCTGCGGTCCCTCCTTTCAATAGTCCTCCACTGACCACACCAATGCTGCCTGTGTACCCCTGGATGCTATTTGTTGTGAATTCTGTGGCTGAATTCACTCCTGTGGTCACAAGTGGTACTGCAGCTTCTGAGCTTCCTCCCTCAGGTGTTCTGGTGAGCTCGTTAACTGCTTCATTACTTAACTCCGCCTGATGCTGCTATCCTTGCTCCTTGTCAATGTTTCAGTGTTGGATCTGAGCTTCTCCTGATTGTTCCTGTGACCTGCTGCTCTGTATAGCTAAGTGCTTTTTGCTTTTTTGTTGCTTTTTTTCTGTCCAGCTTGTCTTTTGTTTTGCTGGAAGCTCTGAGACGCAAAGGGTGTACCGCCGTGCCGTTAGTTCGGCACGGTGGGGTTTTTTTTGCCCCCTTTGCGTGGTTTTGCTTTAGGGTTTTTTGTAGACTGCAAAGTTCGCTTTACTGTCCTCGCTCTGTCCTAGAATATCGGGCCCCACTTTGCTGAATCTATTTCATCCCTACGTTTTGTCTTTTCATCTTACTCACAGTCATTATATGTGGGGGGCTGCCTTTTCCTTTGGGGAATTTCTCTGGGGCAAGTCAGGCCTATTTTTCTATCTTCAGGCTAGCTAGTTTCTTAGGCTGTGCCGAGTTGCCTAGGTAGTTGTTAGGCGCAATCCACAGCCGCTTTTAGTTGTGTTTAGGATAGGATCAGGTGTGCAGTCTACAGAGTTTCCACGTCTCAGAGCTTGTTCTTGTATTTTTGGGTATTTGTCAGATCACTGTGTGCGCTCTGATCGCTAAGCACACTGTGTTTCTGGATTGCCTTCATAACACCTGTCATTAGCAAACATAACAGCTATTTAAAAGTGCATAGAGCCACCTTTTTTTTATTTTAGGCCCACTAAGTCTGTCTGCGGTCCCTCCTTCCAATAGACCTCCACTGACCACACCAATGCTGCCTGTGTACCCCTGGATCCTATTTAAAAGTGCATAGAGCCACCTTTTTTTATTTTAGGCCTACTAAGTCTGTCTGCGGTCCCTCCTTCCAATATTCCTCCACTGACCACACCAATGCTACCTGTGCACCCCTGGATCCTATTTAAAAGTGCATACAGCCACCTTTTCTATTTTAGGCCTACTAAGTCTGTCTGAGGTCCCTCCTTCCAATAGTCCTCCACTGATCACACCAATGCTGCCTGTGTACCCCTGGATCCTATTTAAAAGTGCATAGAGCCACCTTTTTTCTATTTTAGGCCAAATAAGTCTGTCTGCGGTCCCTCCTTCCAATAGTCCTCCACTGACCACACCAATGCTGCCTGTGTACCCCTGGATGCTATTTATAAGTGCATAGAGCCATCTTTTTTTATTTTAGGCCAAATAAGTCTGTCTGCGGTCCCTCCTTCCAATAGTCCTCCACTGACCACACCAATGCTGCCTGTGTACCCCTGCAAGATAATTGAAACTGCATTGAACCTCCTTTTGTTATTTTAGGCCTACTAAGTCTGTCTGCAGTCCCTCCTTCCAATTGTCCTCCACTGACCACACCAATGCTGACCGTGTACCCATGTAACCTTTTTTAAATCTGTATCGAGCCAACTTTGTGGTGTAAGGCCTACTAGCAGTGTCTGGCTGTGCTATTCAATACAGCTGTCCTCTTAAAAAAAAGGACCTGCAATTATCAGGTTTTCAGCCTATCGGAATTTTAAAACTGCAGTGGGGCTACTACATTGGTTGGGGCCTACTAACAGTGTCTGCCACTCCAAGGTGTTCTCCTGGTTGCCTTACCTGAGCTTCTATCTTCAGGCTCTTGTTAAATAGTTGTTAAATGGAACAACTGCAGTGGGGCTACTAGTTTGGTTGAGGCCTACTAACGGTGTCTGCCGCTCCTTGCTGTTCTCCTGCACTGAACAAAGCAGTGCCGCCTGTTTACTACTGTTACCAATTTTGAACTGCATTTAGACTACTTAATGATTTGGGCCTACTCACTGTGTCAGCTTCTCATTACAGTTGTCCTCCACTGAACAAAGCAATGCCGCCTGGTTAGTCCTGTTACCAATTTTGAAATGCATTTAGCCCACTTTATTATTTGGGCCTATATCTGTGTTTCCTCCTCATCCTGCTTATTGCCCAGCCAGTGCTAGATGACTCTGCTGGTACATTGACCCAGACCACTACCTTCCCCTTGCACACTACACAGCCAGATTCTGACCCTGCTGAAAGTGAGGTTCCCCTTCCCACATACTATACCACCTTACACGGGGACAAAGAGGAAGGTGCAGATGAAAGTGCAGGTTCCTTGATCAGGTGGGGGGGAATACCCGTTGGCGACGTCACTGGCACAGGGCCCCTCATAGTACGCAAAAGTGTCGCTGCCGGTAGGAGGCGCCCCCGCCGTGCAAACACACCGCTGTACTTTGAGGGGCCCTGTGCCAGTGCCAATGCGAACGAGTGGGCCCCCCCTGCTTGCTCAGGATCACAGCACTTGCAAAGTTGAAATACTTACCTCTTAGCCCGGTTCACTATGTAATTTCGCCGGAATTTTCTGGAGAGTTTCAAATATGTACATTTTTGGAAAGGCTATGGTATAAGCAATAAGAAAAACAATGTTTCCATTTGCCCCGAGTCCTAAGTGGCCGCCATCTTGGATTTTACAAAATGGCTGATTTACATCGATTTTTGTTAATATCTCAGCTTGTAAGTAACGTAAAACTTAAATTTTGACAGCTAAACATACATTTTGAGTACTAAGAAATGCAGTGGTATCCAAATAAATACTCTATATACGACTACAAATTGTATCGGTTTATATTTGAACAAATTTTCGAACTCGAAAAGCAGAGAGTTAATGTTTTTAACTTTTGAACAACCAGAGTGTCTTTACATATCGCCACCATCACTGTCATCATCAGTTTCATATTTGGTCTGAGTGTCCTCGTCATTCATACACTCGCTGTCACACTGACAAAGATCGGTACAGGATAAGTTATTTTTTCGGCACGAACACCTTGAAGAAGAACAGTCATGTTTGCATTGACAACTAATCATCTCGATTATTGCTTTTGGAGCTGGAAGAACATCTGTCATGGTTGGTTTCAACTGTCCATCCAACCCTTTGTGATAGCCATTCTTCTCGGGATCCAGCTGAGAATCCTGCAAAGCAATGTTAGCTTGTCCCCACACTCTGGCTTGGATATGGACTCTGAGGACATGTTGTTTTAGAGCTCCGAGTGTAGGAGGTAACCTGTCACTTTCTGCCATATGCTTGCAAAATAGATGCCATCGCAGTTCGGGAATATTCTTAATAAAAATGCCTTTTGGAGAGTAAGCAAAACATACGAAGGTAGCAAGAGTTGACAACATAGTTTTGCTCACTTCTTTTTCAGTCGAAAGCATCTGCAGAGAACTGATTACATCTGGTGTTGCGTTCATGTAAGCTTGCAGCCAGATTGCTTTGCCAATTCGAGAGAACCTTCCAGTTGTGTCAGCACCAGTGAATTCCATTGCAGAATTAACCATGATTTCCTCACAGGCTTCTGGTGAATAAAGAACTGCTGATTCCCTTCTGTTTTTTGAAAGACAGGATTTCAGATGTGGCAAGGCATTCATTATAATTTCTTTGAGCCACTTTCTAGTGAATGTAGGTTTGTGATTTTCCACGCCTTCTATACCAAGCATATTCAAATAAGTGGTTTCTATATCTTGTATAGATAGATATGATTGGTTCTGTGTTTGAATATCCACTAGGTTTATCAACTCTAGCAGACTTGCACGTTGTAATAAGGGTTCTTTGTGGTCTGTTCTGTTGGTACTACGTTCTCGTTGTCCATGAAAAACATGCTTTGTCCAACAGCTTTTGTGGTACCGGACGTCAATAGAATGTGCATCCCCTGGTGCAATGCATGTGTTCAGTCTTATTTTCAGTGTTAAATTATCTGATGTTTCAATAGCTTGTTTCAACGATTTCCCTGCGTTGACTGTCCTCACATTATAAAGCTTCTCATTCTCATCGTTCTGACAAAAGAAACATTTTTCCTTATCCAGTGGCCATGTATGTGACCTCGTGAATGGTGATGAAGAGTCAGATGTTAATGAACCTGATTCGTCCATTTCAGCACGTCCTCTTTTTAATCCTCGTTTCTTGGTAATGTGGCTACCAGTAGCTAATGCATGTGCATAACGGTCCTGGGCTCGTTGTATTTGGTCGTTGTTAATTGCATTTGTGTAACAACTTCGATGGTAGACTGCCTGATGTGTAGCGATTGTGTCTTTCCTGTTGCTAATCCGTCGATGGATATCAACATAGTTGCCATCTTGTAAACTTGCCCTCTCTGCTACTATGTCCAAAACGCGCTGGTAAGACTGTATCCGAGGATTTTGCACCAACTTCTCATTGCCATTGGAAGACTGACAGAGCATACATAGCTTCCAGTTGATAGGTGCCTCACCTTCACAAGTGACTTCAGTAGCTTGTGGTTTGTCTGTCATGTTCAACTCCTGTAATAAAAGAAAAAAAAAACATGTGATTCCTGTCATTATGTATTATTATGTCAATACTAATTAATTATAAAAAACTGCTGTAGTAAATATCTAAAACACATCTGCAACTAGTAATATTGCATTTCTTAGCCCTAAAATGTATGTTTAGCTGTCAAATTTTATTTTTATGTTATTTATAAGCTGAGATATTAACGAAAATTGGTTTTACGTCAGCCATTTTGTCAAATCCAATATGGCGGTCACGTGGGACTCGGGGCAAATGGAAACATTGTTTTTCGTATTGCTTATACTATAACCTTTCCAAAAATGTATAGTTTTCAGACTCTCCAAAAAAATCCGGCGAAGGCCTAAATCAATACATAGTGAACCGGACTATCTCCCTGCTCCACTGCCGTGACGTGGTCCACATTTCCTGGGCCCACTAAATACTTGAACCATCAATCCCCCCCCACAACTTTAGCCAAATGACCAACAATTTCCAATGCCTAACTATTATTATAAGCTAAATTAAGATTGACAAGCTTCAGTACCAAGAATGGATGTTTTTGATATTAAAATGGGCACTGTAGGTGTCTTCCTGGCCTCCACTCACTGCCGACTATGCTCCCCCATTGACTTGCATTGGGTTTCGTGTTTCGGTCGATCCCGACCCCGACTTTATATCGGCCGATTTCACTCGACTCGACTTTTGAGATAGTCGGGTTTCGCAAAGCCCGACTCGACCCTAAAAAAGTCGCTCAACCCTAACCACCAGAACTCTGGGGCACCGCAGTATTCCTTATGCAAACTAGGGGGCAGGTCAGTGAGAGATCAGTGACATGTCAGCAGTCTGCATTATGAATATATAGCAATGTTCTACTAAAAAAAAAATTTCTGGCATGGACTTTAAGAAAAGTTTTAGACTAATTTGAGGGTGCTGAATTCAAATCTGATCTTATAATTTCTCTATCACATCTCGTTTTTGCGCTATAGGTATATAGCCCATTTTCATGAATTCCATGATAAATATAAGTAGTGTATGAAAAGTGCCGGTTTATACGGTTCACTAAGGTAAATTTAGTTTTCATTTAGTCTCCCAATAAATGTGAGAATATCTTTCTTTTCTTTGAACATGCATAATTCCCTTTTGTTATGATAACACTCTTGTTTTCTGTGCTACTGGGACAGTAGAGCTACAGCGGAGCATTGGGTAAAAACTGAATGGCCTCAGTGACAGAGTTTGGCATCTGGCGATAAGAATGTCATCCATGATCCTCTAGTAGATAGGAAGGACATTGTCTTTCCTCCCTTACGCATAAAACTTGGATTGATGAAGCAGTTTGTCAAAGCTCTCAATCACAGTGGAGAATGCTTTAACTATATACTGTATGTTCAATTTTTTCCTGGTTTTAGTGAAGAGAAGAAAAAGGCTGGAATATTTGATGGACCTCAAATAAGAACACTTATGTGAGGCCCAAGTTTTATCACATCAATGAATGAGACAGAAGAAAGAGCTTGGAATGCATTTTGTAAGTTGGTGCAGAAATTTCTAGGGAATAAGAAAGCAGACAACTATGAAGAGATTGTGGAAGAGCCACTAATGAGTCTGCGAAATCTTGGATGTAGAATGAGGATCAAGATTCACTATTTACACAGCCATTTGGACTTTTTTCCAGAGAACCTTGGGGATGTGAGCGAGGAACAAGGGGAGCGTTTTCATCAGGACATTAAAACAATGGAAGAACGGTATCAAGGCCGGTGGGACTCACATATGAAGGCTGACTATTGCTGGAGCTTGATGAGAGACAAGAAGCTGTACATCACAGATCAGCCAAGAAAAGAAAGTTCAAATAACTGCCATTTGTCATTCATCTGTGTGCCATATATATGTGTTTTTATATTTTGTACTTTAATTCTGTAAGTATATTTGATTTGCTGTACATAGACTTTGTAATCTTTGTTATTCCTTGATTAAAAATATACAAAATGTAGTACCGAAAATCATGTGTTTTTATCATAAAACATTAGGAGTAGTTTTCATCAAAAATTAAAATATGTTTTAAAACCTTTTGCCAGAAAAATTGCGTTGACCAGTGTAATCAGATCACCACATACACCAACCCAGCCCTTAGGGCACGAGAATCTCATTAACTACAAACTGAAAATAAAGATTAAGAAACAATCACAAGACGAATTTCATCAATTAAGGCATCTTTTTAATCAGTACATAGGCGCCGACCTGATAGTATCTGTAGGTTAAAAAGCAAACAAAAAGGGGAATGTTGCCTCACCGTGTATTATATGGTAGATAGCCTCTGATACTGTAGTCAGGATCCAGATTCCGTTTGACCATCGGATAATTTAGAAAAGAAAATTGGATCAGCAAACTGAATTTCAATAAAAAAAAAAATTATTTAATTCTTTAAAAAAAATTAGTCCAGACAGATGATAAAATCATGTAGCATTCTTACGCATTTATGGCTGTAGCCCTTAGTCTATGAAGGGCTACGTAACAATGCTACATAATTTTTTCGTCTGTCTGTAGGCTACTATGAACAATCCTGCTGGCAGGTTCCCTATAAAAGGAGTGAGAACATGCTCAGGTGTTCTCCAAGTATCTTGGGCGTGCTCGTAGATTATTTTTGTGTCCCCGCAACTGTATGATTTGCGGCTGCTAGACAACCTGAACACATGCAGGGATTGCCTGTTTGTTAGGTAAACCCCACATGTATTCAGGCTGTATAATTAGTGATGGGCGAGTGTGCTCTTTACTAGAAAAAAAACTTGTCGTGTTTGGAGGAGACAGAATGCTGAGTTGCATCCAAAGAACACCATACCTACTGTGAAGCATGGGGGTGCCAACATCATGCTTTGTGGCTGTTTCTCTGCAAAGGGACCAGGACGACTGATCCGTGTCCATGACAGAATGAATGGGGCCATGTATCGTAAGATTTTGAGTGCAAACCTACTTCCATAAGCAAGGTCATTGAAGATGAAATGTGGATGAGTCTTTCAGCATGATAATGATCCCAAGTGCACCACCCGGGCAATGAAGGAGTGTCTTCGTAAGATGCATATGAAGGTCCTGGAGTGGCCTAGCCAGTCTCCAGATTTCAACCCCATAGATAACCTTTGGAGAGAGTTGAAAGTCCGTGTTGCCAAGCGAAAAGCCAAAAACATCACTGCTCTAGAGGAGATCTGCATGGAGGAATGGGCCAACATACCAACAACAGTGTGTGGCAACCTTGTGAAGACTTACAGAAATCATTTGACCTCTGTCATTGCCAACAAAGAATATATAACAAAATATTGAGATAAACTTTTGGTAATGACCAAATACCTATTTTCTACCATAATTTGCAAAATAAATCTTGACAAATCAGACAAGGCGATTTTCTGGATTTGTTTTCTCATTTTGACTCTCATAGTTGTGGTCTACCTATGATGTCAATTACAGGCCTCTCTCATCTTTTTAAGAGGGAGAACTTGCAAAATTGGTGGCTGACTATATACTTTTTTCCCCACTGTAATTAATTTGCATTTTATAGCATGAAATAAGTATTGGATACAATAAAAAATCAGAACCTAATATTTGGTAGAGAAACTTTTGTTTGCAATTACAGAGGCCAGACGTTTCCTGTAGTTCTTAACCACGTTTTCACTCACTGCAGCAGGGATTTTGGCCCACTCCTCCAGATGTATCAGGCTTTGGGGCTGCAATTGGGCAACATTGAGTTTCAACTCCTCCCAAAGATTTTCTATTGGGTTCATGTCTGAAGACTGGCTAGGTCATTCCATTAGCTTGAAATGCTTCTGACGGAGCCACTCCTTAGCTTCCCTCGCTGTGTGTTTCATTTCATTGTCATGCTGGAAAACCCAGCCATGACCTATCTTCAATGCTCTTACTGAAATAATGAGGTTGGTGGCCAAAATCTTGTGATACATGACCCCATCTATCCTCCTTTAAAAATGGTGCAGTCGTCCTGTTCCCTTGGCAGAAAACCACCCCCAAAGTATGATGTTTCCCCCATCATGCTTCACAGTTGGGATGGCGTTCTGGGGATTGTACTCATCCTTCTTCTTCCTCCAAACACAGCAAATCGAGTTGATACCAACAAATTATATGTTGGTCTCATCTGACCACATGACCTTCTCCTATACCTCCTTTGGATTATCCAGATAGTCATTGGTGAACTTCAGATGGGCCTGGACTTGTGATGGCAGGGCAGGGGGACCTTGCTTGAGGGTGTGTATATTTATTCAACAACATTATTTTAGTTCTTTATTTTCTTTTTCCCACCCAAAATGATTTCTGTTTGTTTCTCAGTAGATTTGTACAAATTATGGGTGACTTTAAAGGTGGAAAAAGTTCTGAAATATTCTTCTTAGTATTATTTTTTTTGCAAGACAAAAACCTGACATTTTAACAGGGGTGTATAGACTTTTTATATCCACTGTAGCTGTACTAATCACCATGCAGCTCGTATTGCTAAAATAAGAGTGACGTGAAGAATTATAACCAGGGTGTGTTATGATCTGTTACACAATTTGTTCATCAGATCTGTCATTGCATATGTAATAATGGCAGCCATGACACTGGCGTTTAAAGTCTATAAATAATTCATATCAATAATTGAAGATGATACATCTTAAAGTATTACCAAATTTTGTTTTAATTGTTAAATCTAATTATAATTATTTTGCTTAACTTAACTTACTTCATTTTAACACTTTAATTTAGTCAGTAAGTCCACCTTATAAAGTGTACAGTGTGACCCTGGAACGCAGGAGGACTTGGCCGTCATCTGGAGGCTCCAATAAGAACAGTAACGAAACTTTATCTAGTATATAGCAGTAGTTATTGCTTGAGATTTCACATTCATTTGTATGAATAAAAGCACTTATAGTCAGGGCTGCCACTAGAAATTTTGGGGCCCCATACTGGCAAAATTTTTGGGGCCCCCTTGAGACTCCGCCCAGGCTCAACCCCAGCCCCGCCTCCACGCTCCACCCCTCGAACTGTCCACAGTCCCACCGCTCTCTCTTGGAAAAACTCCACTTCTCACCTATCACACATTAACAGTTCCCATCACCAGATCACACATATAGCCGGCAGCTTTTGTTTTGGCCAAAAGATTTTTTAAGCCGCCACCATAACACGGTAGACACTTTTGGCCGGGCCCTACTCTACTGTAACCTATTAAATATTTGTTAAAATATGCAATACAATTTAGGTATATTTTTATTTATTTTTAAATTTTTAAAATGACCAATAATATCACATACAAGGAACAAATACCACAACACCATGACCAGATGACATATTACCACCACAGTGATCGAATATCACATAAAAAGAACAAATACCGCTACACCATGACCAGACCACATATTACCACCACATAGTGACTGAATACTACAATTCTGATCAGTAATTTAAAAAAAAGCACCATACTATCACCATAAGTGCCATTATACACAAGAGATCTGTACTTAGTATGCAGTGTCTGTGTACAGATAATACAGTGATCACTAGTGAAATTATACACAGGAGCTCTGTATATAGTATACAGCGTATAGTGTCAGTGTATAGGTAACACACTGATTTACCAGTGATGTCTCTATGTGAAGTCCTTCATCTTTCATCCAGCACAGACCGCCATCATTTCATCCAGTCAGGGCTCGTCTCTGCAGGAAATAACACAGTTATCTCAAGCTCCGCTTGTAGAATACATTACTTAATTTTTCACAACTTCTACATTACACCACATGAAGAAAAAGAGGCAACATAGTATCACTCTATACAGTAACAGGACCGCCCCCTCATTTAAAACAGTATACTCAAAAAATAAAATAAATACATCACTGCAGTAATAATATCTCTAAATTAGCCCCTATGGTAATAATATTCCCCATCCTGGCCACCATGTATCTCATTCCTGGCATCAGCCATATGTTCTCGCATCCTGCCCTCATGAGTATCCATTCTGCCCCATATGATCTCCCCATCCTGCCCCATATGATCGCCCCATGTGATCTCTCCATCCGGCCCCATCTGTCTCCATCATATCCATCCTGCCCCATGATCCTGCACGATCTGTCTCCAATTCTGCCCCCAGTGTCTCCAATCATGCCCCATGTCTCCATTCTGCCCCTATGTCTCCAACCATGCCCCCGTGTCTGCAATTCTGCCACTTGTCTCCAATTATGCCCCCTGTGTCTCCATTCTGCCCCATCTGTCTCCAATCCTCCCCCATCTGTCTCCAGTCATGCCCCCATGTCTTTCATCCTGCCCCGTGTCTCAAATCATGCCCCGTATCTCCATTCTGCCCCGTGTCTCACATTCTGCCCCAATGTCCAGCATTCTGCCCCAATGTCCAGCATTCTGCCCCTGTGTCCAGCATTCTGCCCCTGTGTCCAGCATTCTGCCCCTGTGTCCAGCATTCTGCCCCTGTGTCCAGCATTCTGCTCCTGTGTCCAGCATTCTGCCCCTGTGTCCAGCATTCTGCTCCTGTGTCCAGCATTCTGCCCCTGTGTCCAGCATTCTGCTCCTGTGTCCAGCATTCTGCCCCTGTGTCCAGCATTCTGCCCCTGTCACTGTGTGTCCAGCATTCTGCCCCTGTCACTGTGGGTCCAGCATTCTGCCCCTGTCACTGTGTGTCCAGCATTCTGCCCCTGTCACTGTGTGTCCAGCATTCTGCCCCTGTCACTGTGTGTCCAGCATTGTGCCCCACTGTGTGTCCAGCATTCTGCCCCACTGTGTGTCCAGCATTCTGCCCCACTGTGTGTCCAGCATTCTGCCCCACTGTGTGTCCAGCATTCTGCCCCACTGTGTGTCCAGCATTCTGCCCAACTGTGTGTCCAGCATTCTGCCCAACTGTGTGTCCAGCATTCTGCCCCACTGTGTGTCCAGCATTCTGCCCCACTGTGTGTCCTGC
Source organism: Ranitomeya imitator (assembly GCF_032444005.1). Classification (NCBI taxonomy): domain Eukaryota; kingdom Metazoa; phylum Chordata; class Amphibia; order Anura; family Dendrobatidae; genus Ranitomeya; species Ranitomeya imitator. The sequence goes on from NC_091285.1 coordinate 634,348,242, forward strand.
ATTCTGCCCCACTGATCGCCGCTCTCAAAGAAAAAAAAAACACGAGTTCTTACCTGGCCGTGCTCCTGCGCCGGGTGAAGATCCCTCCAGGCTCCACACAGAGGCACTCGCCGGGCCCGGCGGCTGACAATGACGTCAGACGCCGGCGACGCCGGCGAGTGCGCACTGCGGGCCTATTCAGCTGCCAGCCTCAGACTGGCTGGCGGCTGTTAACTATTGACGTGTGCCCGCAGCACCTGCAGGGGGGCCCTGTGAGCAGATGAGACGGGGCCCTCTGCGGGCCCCCTCTGCGGGCCCCCTCTGCTCACCGGGCCCCATACGCCAGTCACGGCTGTAATGCCCTGATGGCGGCCCTGCTTATAGTGATCAGCCGATCAGTGTGATTTCATCCAGTTACATATTATTCCTATAGGTGTTGTGCCTGAGAAAACATATAGATGTACAGTAGATAGATAGATAGATAGATAGATAGATAGATAGATAGATAGATAGATAGATAGATAGATAGATAGAAATGTGCAGAGGCCAAATAATCTATGGTATAAAGTTCAATTTCTATTGCTCCTAGAAGGTGTGCATACAGTGGATATAAAAAATCTACACACTCCTGAATGAATGTCAATGGTTTTGGCAAATCCTTACTAGGAGAATTATTTCAAAACCTTTTCCATCTTTCATGTCACCCATAATTTGTACAAATCCATTGACAAACAAATAGTGATGATCGAGCATGGTCGTCACTGTTCGTTACTCACTTGAGCATCAGGGTGCTCGAGATGCCCGTTACTCGTCAAGCATTTTTGAATGCTCTCACGCAAGCTCGAGTCCCCACCCCGCATGTTTGGGGTATATTAGACAGCCAATAAATTTGTGGGGATTGCCTGACTGTCACTGTAATGCTGTAGCCATGTTGTTAGTGCATTACTGTGATTGGATGGCCGCATAGCGTTATCGGGACTATATAAGACCAGTGGTTCTATGCTCGTCACACTGTACCAATGGAAACAGCAGAGCAGGGAGAGGTGCTGCTGAACTAGGGACAGAGTTTTAGCTGTATAAAGGCAACCGCAACAATAGCCCTTATTAGGGCTACTTATAATCAATATTAATACTGCTGTTAGCAGTTATCTTATCCCACGAGCCAAGATCTTGCATTGAGCCCCAGACCAAGGAAGACTGACAGTCATCTTGTGTTTCTTCCATTTTCTAGAAAAATATTTATTTTCTAAATATGTTTCTATCTACTGGCTAACACGGTACCAAGATATATATCTTTCCTGTTCCATTTTCTAATAATTGAGCCAACAGTTGTTGCCTTCCCATCTGCTGACCACTGTTCAGCCTGGCTGGGAACCTAGCATCAGTGACCGGCAGTAACCGCAATGACGTCACCACTAGTCACTGACACTGTGCTCGCAGCAGCACATTCACCAGTGGTTCTCAGCCTCTATGGTCACACCTTGGCACAGTCCAGGTTGAAAAATGTTTATCCCCAGACATGGATTACGGCATGGGACAGAACGACTGACAGGTGAGGGATATTGTTGTTTTTTATTTATGCTTCTCTTACGGAAGATGAGGGATTCAGTGAATTAGGCGTTAGGTGAGTATAACTGTGTTTGTTATTTTTAAATAAAAAAGGAAAAGTGTGTTTAGTCTTATTTCTAATAAAGGACTTTATTCTGGCTGTGTCTTTATTTACCATGTAACTATAGGATTAGTAATGGATAGGTGTATTATAGATGCCTCTCCATTACTAAGCCGCGGGCTTGATGTCACCTGACAATACAAAGGTGACATCAACCCCACAAATATGAACCCCACTTGCCACTGCTACAGGGCAAGTGGGAAGAGCCAGGCAAAGCGCCAGAATTGGCGCATCTAACAGATGCGACATTTCTGGGCAGCTGTGGGCTGCTATTTTTAAAAAATACCAGCCCCCAGCTGTCAGATTTAGCAAGGCTGGTTGTCAAAAATAGGGGGGACCCAACGCTGTTTTTTTAATTATTTATTTAACTGCACCACTGCTTCCCTGGCGCCCATCGTGTGGTACTGATGCAGCACACGTGCAGCACACAGTTGCCACACACACGGACACTGTAATCTCCAGTTTTGACGTTAGCGCAAATGCCGGGGAATTTCCCACAGCGCTTTCGCTAACTTCAGAAAGGTAAAGTGAGTTAATAGGCTGTGAACTCCAACGACCTTTCTGAAGTTACCAGGAGCGTGAGAATGTTCTCATGCTCGTGGTGATGTCAGACAGGTCCTAACTGTTCACCTCGAGATATTGGGCAGCAGTAGTAGGCACTGCTCAGCATCTCTGCTGGATGGCAGACTGTATGGTTGCATCATGCAACCATTCAGCCTGACATCTAAATGTAACAGAGCTAGACACGTTGTGGGACAAATGGATTAACAGCATCTCTGCAGAATGGTGAGGAATATTGTTGTTTTATATTTTTAACTCTTTTACAGATGACAAGGGCATCGGTGGAATGGGTGAGGTCGTAAGTATGGCTTAATTAAGATATATTTCAATTAAAGGACTTTATTCTGGCTGTGTGTGTTTTTTACAATATGACTATGGGGTTAGTAATGGGGGAGTCTTATTGATGCCTTTCCCTCTCCATTACTAACCTCCGGACTTGATGTCACCTGACAAAGCAAAGGTGACATCAACTCTCCAACTATCACCCCACTTACCACCGCTACAGGACAAATGGGAAGAGCGAGGCTAAGTGCCAGAATTGGAGCATCTTAGAGATGCGCCTTTCCTGGGGTGGCTGAGAGCTGATGTGTTTAGCCTAGGGGGAGCCAGTATACATGGCCCCTTCCTAGGCTATTAATATCAGCTCGCAGCTGTCTGCATAGCCTTTGCTGGTTATTAATTATAGAGTGACCGTATCTTACTAGCCAGTAAAGACTAAGTATACAGCTTTGAGCTGATATTAATAGCCTGGGAAGCAAAATAGGTATTACGCCCTTCCCAGGCTATAAACATAGGCCCTCAGCCGCAGGCTTTCCCTCTGCTGGTTAAGATAATTACACCATTTTTTAAAATAATCTTTTAAATAATTGCATGTTCAGTAAGCTGCACACACACCGTACTAATTGTATATGTCACTGACATCTCCAGTACCATTTTTTTCCGGTACCAGAAATATGAAGACATGTGAAACCAACCTTAGGATGTAAATCGAATGCTAGGACTGTATGTGCATGAAAAAATGTACGACACTTGCATTACACTCGTACGACTTTACATGAATAAAATTTGACCGATTTTAAAATCGTTAGTTTGACTCCAGCCTTAGGGTATGTGTGCACGTTGAGTATTTGCTTGCAGAAATTTCTGCAAGGTTTCTGCATCTCTTGGCAGCAAAAATGCTATGGCAAAAATGCACGTTTTGCCACGGTTTTGTATTCATTTTTGTACAGCAATGAAGGCTTTGTTAAGCTAAATAAAGATATAAAGAAAAGTTTTGTGATGTAATTTCTTTGTTCACTTTTTTTTCATTCTGATGCAAAAGTATCAGGGTAATGGGATTAGGGCCTGGTGTCAGCAGCTGTTATTGACACTAAGCCCTAGGTTTAGTAATGAAAAGATATCAGCCAGACACCCTTATTACTAAACCGAAAAAACTGACATAGGGTCCCCCTTTAACCCCTTTACCCCCAAGGGTGGTTTGCAGGTTGTGGACCGGGCCAATTTTTACAATTCTGACCACTGTCCCTTTATGAGGTTATAACTCTGGAACGCTTCAACGGATCCCGGTGATTCTGACAATGTTTTCTCGTGACATATAGTACTTCATGATAGTGGTAACATTTCTTTGATATTACCTGCGTTTATTTGTGAAAAAAATGGAAATTTGGCGAAAAGTTAGAAAATTTTGCAATTTTCCAAATTTGAATTTTTATGCAATTAAATCACAGCGATATGTCACACAAAATACTTAATAAGTAACATTTCCCACATGTCTACTTTACATCAGCACAATTTTGGAACCTAAATTTTTTTTGTTAGGGAGTTATAAGGGTTAAAAGTTGACCAGCAATTTCTCATTTTTACAACACCATTTTTTTTAGGGACCACATCTCATTTGAAGTCATTTTGAGGGCTCTATATGATAGAAAATACCCAAGTGTGACACCATTCTAAAAACTGCACCCATCAAGGTGCTCAAAGCCACATTCAAGAAGTTTATTAACCCTTCAGGTGTTTCACAGGAATATTTGGAATGTTTAAATAAGAATTAACATTTAACTTTTTTTCACAAAAAATTTAATTCAGCTCCAATGTGTTTTATTTTACCAAGGGTAACAGGAGAAAATGGACCCCAAACGTTGTTGTACAATTTGTCCTGAGTACGCTGATACCCCATATGTGGGGGTAAACCACTGTTTGGGTGCAAGACAGAGCTCGGAAGCGAAGGAGCGCCATTTGACTTTTCAATGCAAAATTGACTGGAATTGAGATGGGACGCCATGTCGCGTTTGGAGAGCCACTGATGTGCCTAAACATTGAAACCCCCCACAAGTGACACCATTTTGGAAAGTAGACCCCCTAAAGAACTTATCTAGAGGTGTGGTGAGCACTTTGACCCACCAAGTGCTTCACAGAAGTTTATAATGCAGAACCATAAAAATAAAAAATCATTTTTTTTCACAAAAATAATCTTTTCGCCCCCAATTTTTTATTTTCCCAAGGATAAGAGAAGAAATTGGACCCCAAAAGTTGTTGTACAATTTGTCCTGAGTACGCTGATACACGATATGTGGGGGTAAACCACTGTTTGGGCGCATTGGAGAGCTCGGAAGGGAAGGAGCGCTGTTTGACTTTTCAATGCAAAATTGACAGGAATTGAGATGGGACGCCATGTTGCGTTTGGAGAGCCACTGATGTACCTAAACATTGAAACCCCCCACAAGTGACACCATTTTGGAAAGTAGACCCACTAAGGAACTTATCTAGATGTGTGGTGAGCACTTTGACCCACCAAGGGCTTCACAGAAGTTTATAATGCAGAGCCGTAAAAATAAAACAAAATTTTTTTCCCACAAAATTTATTTTTTAGCCCCCAGTTTTGTATTTTCCCGAGGGTAAAAGGAGAAATTGGACCCTAAATATTGGTGTCCAATTTGTCCTGAGTACGCTGATACCCGATATGTGGGGGGGGGGACCACCGTTTGAGCGCATGGCAGAGCTCGGAAAGGAAGGAGCGTCATTTGGAATGCAGACTTAGATGGATTGGTCTGCAGGCGTCACATTGCGTTTGCAGAGCCCCATATGTACCTAAACAGTAGAAACCCCCCACAAGTGACCCCATATTGGAAACTAGACCCCCCAAGGAACTTATCTAGATGTGTTGTGAGAACTTTGAACCCCCTAGTGTTTTACTACAGTTTATAACGCAGAGCCGTGAAAATAAAAAATCCTTTTTTTTCCCACAAAATTATTTTTTAGCCCCCAGTTTTGTATTTTCCCAAGGGTAACAGGAGAAATTGGACCCCAAAAGTTGTTGTCCAATTTGTCCTGAGTACGCTGATACCCCATATGTTGGGGTAAACCCCTGTTTGAGCCCCCTCCCTGCACGATGCTTCCCTGTACCGCCGGCACACCGCTATCATGTTTGATCATAGTGCCGGATGTCAGCTGCGATAGGCAGCTGACACCCAGCCGCGATCGGCCGCGCTCCCCCCGTGAGCGCGGTTGATCACGCTGGACGTACTATTCCGTCCTTGGGAAGTAGGGCCCACCCCACATGGACGGAATAGTACGTCCAACGGTAGAAAGGGGTTAAAATCTAAATAGCAAAGACTAGGCAGACAGCTGCGGGCTGATATTAATAGCCTAGGAAGGTGCCATCAGCTCTCAGTCTGCCCAGAAATGGTGCATCTGTAAGATACTTAGTCTCGCTCTTCCCATTTACCATCTGTTGCTGGCAAGTGGGGTAACGGTTGGGGAGGTTGATGTCACCTCTGTATCGTCAGGTGACAACAAGCCCACAGGTTAGTAATGGAGAGGAATCTATAAGACGCCACTATTGCTAACCCCATAGTAATAAAATAATGAAATAATGATGCAGACTCCTTTAATGAATCTAAATTAAACCATACTTACTGAACACCTAATCCACCGAAGCCAACATCTCCTGCATAAAAATGAAATAATAAATAATATTCCTCACCTGTCCACATAGAAGATAATCCAGAATGTCCCATGACGATTCTGATTGCTGTGAGAGCAGTCACTAATGTGACTGCTCTCAAAGACAGCCTACTATACACTGACACATGGGGTAATCACTCCTGCAGTGCAAAGCACTGAGCTGCCGTGAGAGAGTTCACTGGAGTTCATCAGCTGATCAGATCCCATGATCTCCCTTATGGCACCACTGCTGTGTGAGAAAGTTCACCAGAGTTCATCATGAACTCGTGTGACCTCTCTCACAGCAGCTCAGTGATACACTGCGGGAGCGATAATCTCCTCTCAGTGTATCGCCAGCAATCGGGTAGGGCAATAGGTTGGGTTCTACATGTGAGATCGCCATGGGACACTCAGAATTACATGTACTACAGCGGACAGGTGAATATATTATGGTGGTTTATTATTTTTTATTATTTTCAAGGAGATGAGGGCATCGGGAACTAGGAATCAAAAACAGCGGTATATCACCAGTCAAAAAGATATCTATCAAAGCAGGGTGTGACTAATAATTAAAAAATAACTTTTAATGTATAATACTAAAATTGGTATAATAAACCACGTACAAACAAACAGAAAGGACTCACAGAACAAATTCCCATATATAGAGAATCTGCGAATAATAAAATCCCTAAGACTGTCCACATAGACGCCTCAGTGTCAGTCTACAAAGGGAAGAAAACACAAACACCTCCTCGAAGGAGCATGTAAATGATAACTCTCACCGCATACAATGAAATCCCATCAATCTAGTGGGAATGCAGTACCGATACATATATCCTGTCTCTATCACTCAGAGACGTAAACCGTGTATAGAAAAAATTGGAACGATCTCACCTCCAGTTTCCTTATCTTTGTAACGGCCAGATCACTTACGTCCACAGCATTTTGGGAGGGTGGGGGGATCCACAATTCTGCCCACACATGTACCCATCCAAGCTGTCAGGAGTGCAAATTAACCCCAGAATACCACGCACATTTTTCCCTACGCGTTTCGTTTTATGAACTCATCAGGGGAAATCGATGTAAAACCCCTCCACCTCCGTGGGGGATTCTCAACCTAGGGGTATGCCAATGATCGCTGTATAGCGGCATTCCTGTTACTTAAATAGCCCGCCCCATGCTACCTAGGACCGGGTTGTTTGGCGTCATATCCTGTGCGCCCTCGTGGAGCGCAAGTCTTGGACCGCACGCGTCATTTCCGGCGACGCATGCTGTCCAGTTACCATGGCAGCGTACTGCCGGTGTTATGGCGTCTCCTTGCGCCGTGCGCTTCACTTCCTGTGTAGCGTCCCTGTCCGGTTGCTATAGCAGCGCGACGCCTGACCGCAAGCTCAGGTCCAGGCGACTCCGCTGTCTGTTAGCGTTCCGGAGTCCTGAAATAGCGCTGCGCTAGGTTATATAAAAATCCATCTGCAGCACAGTGTAGAGAAGTTTAATAGTCCCTTCCTAGATGCTACACATGCCAATCATGGCATGCTGCACTATTTTTCCATGCTGGGACACTTTTAAATTAAAAAAAATAGATCCTACTGTAACCTCCTCTCGGGAGGGAGGATCCTAACCATGGACACATGCTGACTACATCCTCTAGGGGGGGAAAAAACACCTATCACGGAGGGCAAAGGAAAAAAGACCCTATCCTTTGTCCAGGGTCGTCCCAATAAAAGGTTATAAGGAGGTCCTAATAGATGACAGAGAAGGACTTTTTGAGGAGCTGGTGACCAGAGATCTGGAGAAGTTGGAAAACGAACCAATGGGAAGGAAGTACAACTTGTCCAGATCAGAGATGGAGACTTTGAAGGGCCTAGAGAAGGACCCCAAGATCATAATCAAGCCCTCAGATAAGGGGGGCAACACAGTAGTCATGAACCACGAGGACTACGTAAATATGTGTAAAAGGATTCTTGATGATCCGGCAAACTATGAAAGAATCTCCTCAAATCCTACCTCATTGTATAGAAAACAGCTTAAATTGATTTTGGATGGAGGGTTGAGTAATGGCCTAATTGACAAGAACGAATATGAATACCTACTCCCACAGTACCCGGTAGTGGCAACGTTCTATTGCCTCCCAAAGGTCCATAAGGGTCTGGTACCTCTTAGGGGGAGACCCATCGTCTCAGGAATTAATAGCCTATGTCACCATGTGGGAATTTACCTTGATGAGATCCTTAAAACACATGTGACATCGCTTAATTCATATACTAGAGACTCCATGGACCTTTTGAGAAAAATAGACGGACTGACCCTGGAACCAGAGGCCCTACTTTGTAGCATCGATGTGGAGGCACTCTACTCGTCAATAAGACACTGTGACGGTCTAAGGGCAGTGGAGTATTTCATTAATAGTAGAGGCCAACAATATTCAGGGCATAATAAGTTCACTTTGGACCTACTTGAATTTTGTCTTACCAGGAACTTTTTTCTATTCAACGGTTCCATCTTCCACCAGCTCAGGGGCACCGCTATGGGCAATTCATGTGCGCCCGCGTACGCAAATCTGCTCCTGGGCTGGTGGGAGGAATCCGAGGTCTTTGGGGACACATTCTTGGAAGAACAGGCCAATATAGCCTTTTGGGCCCGATATATAGATGATGTGCTACTGTTTTGGAACGGAGATGCTGTAACCTTGACAAACTTCGTTTCTAAACTAAACAACAACCAGTTAGGTTTATCTTTTACTTTTGAATATCATAAAGACAAATTACCGTTCTTGGATCTATATATTCAAAAAATGCCAGATGGACATCTGGATACTAAGACCTACAGAAAGCCCACCTCCACGAATGCCCTTCTGAGATGGGACAGCCACCATCCGGTGTCCCTGAAGGAGGGCATTCCTAAGGGACAATATCTACGAGCAAGACGGAATTGTTCCTCGAATGAAGAGTATAAGACACAGGCTGATGAGTTAAAGACACGATTTTTGGCCAGGGGATACCTGGAGGGGATCCTAAGAAAGGCTTTCAATGAGGTGAAAGACATTAACAGAAATAGTCTATTGGTACCAGCTCCAACGAAAGAGGAAAGGCCGGTTTGCAGATACATCACCACCTACAATAATGGGGCTCAAAAGGTACGGACAATATTGCAGAAGTATTGGTCCATTCTAAACATGGATGAGGACATTGGAGAGATGGTGGGAGACTCCCCGAGGATCACTTTCAAGAAGGGTAGGTCCGTAGGCGATAGACTTGTACATAGTCACTACTCCCCGCCGGTGAATGACACATGGCTCCCAAAACCACCAAAGGGATGTTACAAGTGCAGTGGGTGCATAGCATGTCCTGTAATCGCAGGGGGCCCAAAGTTTAAAAGCGGAGTGACGGGGAAGGAATACGAGATCTACCACTTCATAAACTGTAGGTCCAAGGGAGTTATTTATAGAGCAGTTTGCCAATGCGGTCTAGAATACATTGGCAAGACAATACGCGAATTTAGAAGACGAGTTGGGGAACATCTGAGAGATATTGCCCTGAATAGGGATACACCCCTGGCCAGACATATCAACACGGAACATGGTGGTGATAATCGAGGGCTTAAATTCATGGGGATTGACAGGATTGGTGCACCAAAGAGGGGAGGTAATTGGGACCAAATGCTGTTACAATGTGAGACAAGATGGATTTTCCGTCTGAAAACACAAACACCAGGAGGCTTAAATGAGATTTTGACTTACAGCTGCTTTCTGGATAGTTAAATACATATATATTGACTCTTTTCTTCCTTCCCCCCTCTGTCTCTTTTCATTAGGGCCTTTATAGGGCCATTAATAGGGACAGCCGTCGCGGAATGGGGGCGCCAGTCTTGCGTTATTCTGTCTTAGGGTGCCAACCTCCATTGGTAGGTAGGCTTTGGAGGATAGGAGCCTGGTTAGGGAATATGGGGGGACACATAACTCTATCCCTCTTCCTGATTTTTTCCTGGGCACCTTTCCTGTCATAACCCCCCCCCCCTATTTCCATCTCTCCAGTAGGCCGCATCCATGTTTTTTCAAATTATGTTTTTTCAAATTACGTTTTTTCAAATTACGTTTTTTCAATTACGTTTTTTTTTTTTTTTTTTTATTACGTTTATTTATTTTTCCTTTGTTTCGATCCTGATATCCAATTAGTCCTTCTCTGTCATCTATTAGTAACATAGTAACATAGTTAGTAAGGCCGAAAAAAGACATTTGTCCATCCAGTTCAGCCTATATTCCATCATAATAAATCCCCAGATCTACGTCCTTCTACAGAACCTAATAATTGTATGATACAATATTGTTCTGCTCCAGGAAGACATCCAGTCCTCTCTTGAACCCCTCGACTGAGTTCGCCATCACCACCTCCTCAGGCAAGCAATTCCAGATTCTCACTGCCCTAACAGTAAAGAATCCTCTTCTATGTTGGTGGAAAAACCTTCTCTCCTCCAGACGCAAAGAATGCCCCCTTGTGCCCGTCACCTTCCTTGGTATAAACAGATCCTCAGCGAGATATTTGTATTGTCCCCTTATATACTTATACATGGTTATTAGATCGCCCCTCAGTCGTCTTTTTTCTAGACTAAATAATCCTAATTTCGCTAATCTATCTGGGTATTGTAGTTCTCCCATCCCCTTTATTAATTTTGTTGCCCTCCTTTGTACTCTCTCTAGTTCCATTATATCCTTCCTGAGCACCGGTGCCCAAAACTGGACACAGTACTCCATGTGCGGTCTAACTAGGGATTTGTACAGAGGCAGTATAATGCTCTCATCATGTGTATCCAGACCTCTTTTAATGCACCCCATGATCCTGTTTGCCTTGGCAGCTGCTGCCTGGCACTGGCTGCTCCAGGTAAGTTTATCATTAACTAGGATCCCCAAGTCCTTCTCCCTGTCAGATTTACCCAGTGGTTTCCCGTTCAGTGTGTAATGGTGATATTGGGACCTCCTTATAACCTTTTATTGGGACGACCCTGGACAAAGGATAGGGTCTTTTTTCCTTTGCCCTCCGTGATAGGTGTTTTTTCCCCCCCTAGAGGATGTAGTCAGCATGTGTCCATGGTTAGGATCCTCCCTCCCGAGAGGAGGTTACAGTAGGATCTATTTTTTTGAATTTAAAAGTGTCCCAGCATGGAAAAATAGTGCAGCATGCCATGATTGGCATGTGTAGCATCTAGGAAGGGACTATTAAACTTCTCTACACTGTGCTGCAGATGGATTTTTATATAACCTAGCGCAGCGCTATTTCAGGACTCCGGAACGCTAACAGACAGCGGAGTCGCCTGGACCTGAGCTTGCGGTCGGGCGTCGCGCTGCTATAGCAACCGGACAGGGACGCTACACAGGAAGTGAAGCGCACGGCGCAAGGAGACGCCATAACACCGGCAGTACGCTGCCATGGTAACTGGACAGCATGCGTCGCCGGAAATGACGCGTGCGGTCCAAGACTTGCGCTCCACGAGGGCGCACAGGATATGACGCCAAACAACCCGGTCCTAGGTAGCAAGGGGCGGGCTATTTAAGTAACAGGAATGCCGCTATACAGCGATCATTGGCATACCCCTAGGTTGAGAATCCCCCACGGAGGTGGAGGGGTTTTACATCGATTTCCCCTGATGAGTTCATAAAACGAAACGCGTAGGGAAAAATATGCGTGGTATTCTGGGGTTAATTTGCACTCCTGACAGCTTGGATGGGTACATGTGTGGGCAGAATTGTGGATCCCCCCACCCTCCCAAAATGCTGTGGACGTAAGTGATCTGGCCGTTACAAAGATAAGGAAACTGGAGGTGAGATCGTTCCAATTTTTTCTATACACGGTTTACGTCTCTGAGTGATAGAGACAGGATATATGTATCGGTACTGCATTCCCACTAGATTGATGGGATTTCATTGTATGCGGTGAGAGTTATCATTTACATGCTCCTTCGAGGAGGTGTTTGTGTTTTCTTCCCTTTGTAGACTGACACTGAGGCGTCTATGTGGACAGTCTTAGGGATTTTATTATTCGCAGATTCTCTATATATGGGAATTTGTTCTGTGAGTCCTTTCTGTTTGTTTGTACGTGGTTTATTATACCAATTTTAGTATTATACATTAAAAGTTATTTTTTAATTATTAGTCGCATCGGGAACTAGGCATTAAGGTGAGTATTAGTGATGAGCGACTATACTCGTTACTCGGGTTTCCCCAAGCATGCTCGGGTGGTCTCCGAGTATTTTGGTGTGCTCGGAGATTTAGTTTTTGTCGCTGCAGCCGCATGATTTGTGACTGCTAGACAGCCTTAATACATGTGAGGGTTGCCTGTTTGTTAGGGAATTCCCAGGGGCGGACTGGACAGGGTGGCAGAGAGGCATTTGCCCCCTGGGCCAGTTAATTATCAACAGACAGCGGTGCCCCCCCTCCCAGCAGCTGTACTGTCTATTCAAGACCTGGCTGTGGGGGCGGGGAATGCTTGACTTGTTATGCATCCTTTCTTAACCCCTTAGTGACAGAGACAAATTTAAAAAATTTGACCAGTGTCACTTTATGTGGTTATAACTCTGGAACGCTTCAACAAATTCCAGTGATTTTGAGATTGTTTTTCCATGACACATTATACTTTATGATAATGATAAATTTAGGTTGATACGTTTTGTGTTTAGTTATAAAAAAATATCAGAAAGTTGACAAATGTAAAAGAATAGCAATTTTCAAACTTTGAGTGATTATCCCTTTAATTCATTAAGGCTGTGTACACACGTTGCATTTTTTCACGGTGAAAACGCTGAAAAAACGCTTACAAAAAGCTTTCCATTATTTTTAATGGAATTCCGCATTGTTGTGCCCATGCTGCGTTTTTTTCCACGAAAAAAACGCATTGTGGGAAAAAAACACAGCATGTCCATTAATTTTACAGAATTTCGACCGTGAAAGGAGTCCGGTTTTTATCAGGAAAATTCTGCAAACATTCTGCAACGTGGGCACATAGCCTTATAAATAATATTTCTCACATGTTTTCTTTACATCAGAACCATTTGTTAAACGTTGTTTTCTTTTGTTAGCATTTTAGGAGGTTTACAAATGTAGCAGTAATTTTTCATTTTATCAAGGAAATTTACAAAATAATTTTTTAGGGGCCTATCCAGGTTTGAAGTGACTCTGGGGGTCCTATATATTGGAAAACACCCCAAACTGATACCATTTTAAAAACAACACCTCCTGACATACTGAAAACTGCTGACAGATAGTTTATTAACCCTTCAAGTGCTTTTCAGGAATTAATACAAAGTGGCATGATAGGAATGAAAAAGTTGATTTTTACAACCTAAATGTCGTAGACTTTTTAACAGGTCAGTGTGGCCGGCAGACTAAGTCCGCTATTTGCTCGTGAATTGCCAAGACAAACATCAGGACCACACAATCATGATCTCAGAGTGCCGATGGGGATAAAAAGGGAGAATTTCTCAATTTCACATACTGCTGTGCAAATGGAATAGACAACTGATGGAAATTATTGGCAATTATCAAGACACCCTCAATAAAAGAGTGGTTTTGCAGGTGGGGACCACAGACCACATCTCAGTACCAATGCTTTCTGGCTGATGTTTTGGTCACTTTTGAATGTTGGTTGTGCTTTTACACTCTTGTTAGCATGAGATGAACTCTACAACCCACACAAGTGGCTCAGGTAGTGCAGCTCATCCAGGCTGACACATCAATGCGAGCTGTGGCAAGAAGGTTTGCTGTGTCTGTCAGCATACTGCCCAGAGGCTGGAGGCGCTACCAGGAGACAGGCCAGTACACCAGGAGATGTAGAGGGGGGCATAGGAGGGCAACAACCCAGCAGAAGGACCGCTACCTTAGCCTTTGTGCAAGGAGAAACAGGAGGAGCACTGCCAGAGCCCTGCAAAATACCTCCAGCAGACCACAAATGTGCATGTGTCTGCACAAACGGTTAGAAACCAACTCCATGAGGATGGTCTGAGTGCCCGACATCCACAGATGGGGGTTGTGCTCACAGCCCAACACTGTACAGGACGCTTGGCATTTGCCACAGAACACCAGGATTGGCAAATTCGCCACTGGCGCCCTGTGCTCTTCACAGATGAAAGCAGGTTCACACTGAGCACATGTGACAGACGTGACAGAGTCTGGAGACGCTGTGGAGAGCGATCTGCTGCCTGCAACATCCTTCAGCATGACCGGATTGGCAGTGGGTCAGTAATAGTGTGTGCGGTGGCATGTGCTCACCAGAGGTAGCCTGACTGCCATTAGGTATCGAGATGAGATCCTCAGACCCCTTCTGAGACCATATGCTGGTGCAGTTGGCCATGGGTTCCTCCTAATGCAGGACAATGCCAGACCTCATGTGTCTGGAGTGTGTCAGCAGTTGCTGCAAGATGAAGGCATTGAAGCTATGGACTTGCCTGCCTGTTCCCCAGACCTGAATCCGATTGAACACATCTGGGACATCATGTCTCGTACCATCCACCAACGTCACGTTGCACCAAAGGCTGTCTAGGAGCTGGCAGATGCTTTAGTCCAGGTCTGGGAGTAGATCCCCCAGGAGACCATCTGCCGCGTCATCAGGGCCATACACAGGCATTGCAGGGAGATCATACAGGCATGTGGAGGCCACACACACACTATTGTGCATGATTTCCTTGTCTTGAGGCATTTCCACTGAAGTTGGATCATTCTGGTACGATATGTATTGGTTCTGTTTCCATATCTTGTTGTAGACCTACAGTAGTAAGCTTGGTTCTGCTCCCTTATCTCTGCAGTAAGCTAGGTTCTGCTGCCATATCTCTGTGGTAAGCTCCAGTCAATGTCCTTGTCTACGTAGCAATCTTGGTTCTGGTCTCGTGTCTATCTTGTTGTAGACATAGTAAGCTCGTTTCTGCTCCCTTATCTCTGCAGTAAGCTAGGTTCTGCTCCCATATCTCTGTGGTAAGCTCCAGTCAGTTTTCTTGTCTACATAGCAATCTTGGTTCTGGTCTTGTGTCTATGTAGTCAGCTTGCTTCTGTTACAGTATCTATGTAGGCAGCAAGCTTGGTTCTGCTTCCATATATATGCAGCTAACTTCGTTCTGTTCCCATATCTATGTACCAGTCTGTTTTTAAGGTCTGTTATCTCTGCTACTTTAAGGCAGCGGCCAGAGATAAGCAGGGCAAAAGCACTGCAACTGGAGGGCTACTGCCCTGTGATTGCCCCCCAGGCTGAAAAGTGCCAGCCAGCCCCTGGGAATTCCCACATGTATTCAGCCTGTCTAGCAGCTGCAAATCATGCAGTTGCGGCGACAAAAGCTAAATCTCTGAGAACGCCAAAATACTCAGAGACCACCACAGCATGCTTGGGGAAACCCAAGAAACAGGTATACTCGCTCATCACTAGTGAGTATATGTTCATTTTTATTGTACATTTCTTATAGCAGACGAGAGCATCAGGGATTTAGTGTTAGGTGAGTATAATGTGTTTTTTATTTGAATATGTATTTAATTCATTGACTTTTTTTTTACTTTCAGCACAAGTGCCAGCAGACAAGAGACTATTTCTCCCATCAGCAGCTCCTGCTCTCACTGTTATTAGTGGCAGCAGACATAGCCTAATGAGAGGAGTAGTAGCCTCTCATCAGTTGGTGCCAGCTGACGTGTGGTAACCTTTTTATGGTGGGTCACCGCATCTCTGCGGGATTTCGCCGACATCTGACAGCATGACCCCGCAGGGCTCTGATGATTACCGCCAATCTTTTGTGCTGTGTATGTTCAGCTATATTTAGTGATTAAACCGACGATTAAATCGGCAAATATTGCAAATTCGGTGATCATGAGCCTAACTGAATATTGAAATATTCGCTCAACTCTACTCATTACTACTTCACTCAACACGTTTCACATTATTATATATTAGAAAGGTCCATCAGTAGTGTTTTATAGGGTAACTAGAAAAAAATCACATACTCACCTCTCCATCGCTCAGGCCCCCGACACTTTCAATATTCACCTGTCCTCATTCCAGCCGCTGCTCCATCTTCTAAAGCGTCTTCTGCACTGACGTTCAGGCAGAGGGCGCGCACTAACCACGTCACCGCGCCCTCTGACCTCAGCGTCACTGCAGAGGACGTGGAAGACGGAGCGGCGGCTGGAACGAGGAGCAGGTGAATATCGCGCAGCGCTGCGCTCCCCTCCCCGTTATACTCACCTGCTCCTGGCGCTGTGCAGTCCCTGCTTCCCGGCGCTGGCAGCTTCTTCCTGTACTGAGCGGTCACTGTTACTGCTCATTACAGTAATGAATATGCGGCTCCACCCTTATGGGAGGTGGAGCCGCATATTCATTACTGTAATGAGCGGTACCATGTGACCGCTCAGTACAGGAAGAAGCTGGGGAGCCAGGGACCTGCAGGGACCACGCCAGCCGCCAGGAGTAGATGAGTATAATTAGACAGCCCCCGGCTGCTCCCCCTCCCCTGCCAAGTCAGCCCCGTGATGTGCCGCTAGCTGAGGGCCCCTGGGGGAGCGGTGGTCCTAGGCACTGGCAGCTGCCTGCCCTTAACGCCGGCCTTGAATGGGCCCCCTGTCTCACCAGGGCCCCGGCACTTGCCCGGGTACGCCGGGTGCTGATGCCGGCCCTGCATATAATATTTCTCTGTTGAAAAAACATAATAGAATTAGTATCGCAGAAAAATTTGCCCACCACAGGTGTTTTTGTTAGACTGCAGTAGCAATATAGCAATGCTTTTGCTAACCAACCAAGTCTAGCTGTATGTTTTTGACAACTGGCGCAGTATAAATCGTGTATAATATTTCCCTGCTGAAAAAATTTTGCAGGAGTACTATCACAGGAATATTTGCAAACATCAGATGGACTTGTTTCACTGCTTTCACTAAATAGTGAGTTGTTATTCTGCAATAGCAATATAGCAATGCTATTGCAACCAACAAAGTCTGGCTGTATGACACACACAACTGAAGCAGCATAAATGGCATATAGTATTTCCCTGCTAAGAACAATTTGCAGGATTAAGAGCAAAAAGAATATTAATATCCCTGAGAATGGCTTTTGGTATTAGTTGCAGCAGAAAGGACTCGCAATTAACCCTATCCTGTCCTACATGATCCCTTCGGCACAATCTCTGCCTTCTGTATGTGTTGCTAACAGCAGTATTAATCGGCTGAGCGCTATAAGTGCTTTTATTCATACAAGCGAATGTGAAGTCTAAAGCAACAACTACCGGTATATACTAGATAAAGTTTCGTTACTGTTCTTATTGGAGCCTCCAGATGACGGCCAAGTCCTCCTGCGTTCCAGGGTCACACTGTACACTTTATAAGGTGGACTTACTGACTAAATTAAAGTGTTAAAATGAAGTAAATTAAGTTAAGTAAAATAATTAGAATTAGAATTAATAATTAAAACAAAATTTGATAATACTTTAAGATGCATCATCTTATTGATATGAATTATTTATAGACTTTAAACGTCAGTGTTATGGCTGCCATTATTACATATGCAATGACAGATCTGATGAACTAATCGTGTAACAGATCATAACACACCCTGGTTATAATTCATCACGTCTCTCTTATTTTAGCAATACGAGCTGCATGGTGATTAGTACAGCTACAGTGGATATAAAAAGTCTACACACCCCTGTTAAAATGTCAGTTTTTTGTCATGAAAAAAAAATAATACTAAGAAGTATATTTCAGAACTTTTTCCACCTTTAAAGTCACCCATAATTTGCACAAATCTACTGAGAAACAAACAGAAATCATTTTGGGTTGGAAAAAGAAAATAAAGAACTAAAATAGTGTTGTTGAATAAATATGCACACCCTCAAGCTAACAATTTTTTGAGGTAGCCTTTGAATTTATGACACCATTCAGTCTTTTTTGGGTGAGAGATTATCAGCATGGCGCATCTACAATCAGCAATCTTTGCCTACTCTTCCATGCAGTAACTACAAATCTGTAAGATTGCAAGGGCTGTGTACAGCACCCTCTTTGGGTCAACCCACAGATTTTCAATTGGAATCAGGTACAGGCTCTGGCTGGGCCTTTCTATAAGTTTAAGCTTCTTCTGCTGAAGCCATCCAATGTTGATTTGGAGGTATGCTTAGAATTGTTCTCATGTTGAAAGGCAAAATTCCTCATCATCTTCAGCTTTTTAGCAGAGGCCTGAAGGTTTTCCTACAAAATTGAATGATATTTGTATAAATATATATAAATGTTCATAATCCTCTCTACTTTGACTAAAGCCTCAAATTTAGCTGCCAATAAAACAGCCCCAAAGCATAATGCTGCCTCCACCATGGTTCACTGTGAGCATGGTGTCCTTTTGGTGAAGCATAGTGTTGGCTTTGCGCCAACAATACATTTTGGAATTATGGCCAAAATACTTCTAACTTGCACATAACACATTTTCCTACTTACTTTTGGCAGACTTGATGTAGATTTTGGCAAATCATAGCTGTGCTTGGATGATTTTCTTTGTAAAAAAAGCCTTCCGTTTTGCCACTCTACCCTAAATGCCAGACGTATGAAGAATACAGGAGATTGTTGTCAAATTAAAGCACCTGCTCCAACATAAAGGTGCCTGTGCAATGTTGTGAGTTTGTTCCTAACACTCTTTTCAGTTCTCAGGTCCCAGTGCTTATCCCAGCCTGCTGCACCCGCCAGTGCTTGCCTCAATGGCAGCCAAGCCAGCTGCACCCGCCAGTGCTCAGTCAACAGCAGGCGAGCCCGCTGCACCCGGCAGAGCTCACCTCAATGGCAGCCGGTCCAATTGCACCTGAAAGATTTTATCTCAACAACAGCTGGTCCATTTGCACCTGCCAGTGCTCACCTCAATGGCAGCCGAGCTTGCTGCACCTGCCAGTGCTCATCTCTCCATCAGCCTGTCCTGTCTGCACCTGTGCTTCTCTGCCTGCCTGCATCTATTGGACATTTCCTCGGGCCGCCCCAACAACCCATTCCTAAGGGTCAGCTGCCATCTACCCAAGGTCAGTTCTGGAGTAGCACCTGGATCACTTCCCTTGTCTCTCCTCGGATCTCGGTGTCATTAGCCACTGCATATCTGTGGTCAGATTAAGTTAGGCTCCTAGTCACACCCCTTCAGGTCTCCCTTGGGCCTTGACACATTGGTTCCACCACCCAGCCCATTACATGAACACACAGCAATTCTTCTTAATGATGCAAGGCACAGAGACATAGACTATTATCTTTATGTTGACTTTTTAGTTGATCTTTATTGTGACTTATTATTTGCTATCTTTGCAAGGCAGGGACACAGGGTCAATGAACAACAAATCGTTGCTTAAAGGTACCGTCACACTTAGCGACGCTGCAGCGATACCGACAACGATCCGGATCGCTGCAGCGTCGCTGTTTGGTCGCTGGAGAGCTGTCACACAGACCGCTCTCCAGCGACCAACGATCCCGAGGTCCCCGGTAACCAGGGTAAACATCGGGTAACTAAGCGCAGGGCCGCGCTTAGTAACCCGATGTTTACCCTGGTTACCAGCGTAAAAAAACAAACAGTACATACTTACATTCAGCTGTCTGTCCCTTGCCGTCTGTTCCTGCACTGACTGCTGGCCGCAAAGTGAAAGCACAGCACAGCCACAGCGGTGAGTCACCGCTGTGTGACTCACCGCTGTGCTGTGCTTTCACTTTCACTTTGCGGCCAGCAGTCAGTGCAGGAACCAGACGGCAAGGGACAGACAGCTGAATGTAAGTATGTACTGTTTGTTTATTTACGCTGGTAACCAGGGTAAACATCGGGTTACTAAGCGCGGCCCTGCGCTTAGTTACCCGATGTTTACCCTGGTTACCAGCGAAGAGATCGCTGAATCGGTGTCACACACGCCGATTCAGCGATGTCTGCGGGGAGTCCAGCGACCAAATAAAGTTCTGGACTTTCTTCCCCGACCAGCGACAGCACAGCAGGGGCCTGATCGCTGCTGCCTGTCACACTGGACGATATCGCTAGCGAGGACGCTGCAACGTCACGGATCGCTAGCGATATCGTCTAGTGTGACGGTACCTTAATATGTTGATTGACGATTGTGAGTGTCATGTGGCTTGTTGGCATGCAAAACAAAGAACTATACAGATTGATTAAATACTGAAACAATGCAAGTTAATCTCGTCACACCTTCCTCTTGACTTCTGGATGATGGCTTGAAGGACTTAACTTGTGAACTATATAAAGGAGAGTTCAGAGACTTTAAAAAATCACAGGCAGGAACATTCTACAGGATGTCAACTGAGGGGACTATGGCCCCAGCTGGAAGAACACATATCTGCTCTATTGACCATAGCTGAACTCTCAGAGACATCTTGAAGAATCAAGGTGGGGACAATCGGGTCATCTGGCCACATACCTCATCACTACATATTGGGAATTGCAGATCTACCATTTAGCCTGTGTGTTTGTGTTTCATATTAAATGGATTTTGTTTCCTTTGGTGCTGAAGAGGTTAACGACCCTTTTTATGCTAGTTAGAAACTTACAGCTCCATCTCACAGCTGCTCCTGACCTGGTTAATTCCTCTTTCTATAAAATCTGGCCAGATCTTCTCTTCTTCATCAGGGAAAGTTTTACTTCCTAGCTCCTTGGAGTAGTTGGGCTGAGTTGGAGATCGTTGCTGCTGCTGGAGATTGTTGAATGCTTTTTTTGGGTGCGTGCTTTCCTCATTATCCTATTCCCATTTGGTTTCTACATCCCTTTGCTTTCCCTATATACCTTTCTACCTTTGTGTGTGTTTCATAATGCAGTACACAATAAAAAATGCCTAGAGGCTCTATTAATGTTGCTGTAGGCCTCTTGGAAAACTTTGTTGTGCAATTTTTCCAGAGCATATCGATACCCCATATGTGGGGGGAAACCACTGTTTGGGTGCACAGCAGGGCTTGGAAAGGAAGGAGCACCATTTGACTTTTTGAATGCTAAATTTCCAGGCATAATTAGTGCATGCCATGTCGGGGTTTGTAGAGACCCTGATGTGCCTAAACAGTGGAAACCCCCCACAAATGACACCATTTTGGAAACTAGACTCCTCAAGGAACTTATCTACATTGTATTGAGCACTTTGAAACCCCAGGTGCTTCACAGAAGTTGAGCTGCGAAAATAAAAAAAATCAAATTTTTCCATCAAAAATGTTTTTTTAGCTCCAAATTTTGCATTTTCATAACAGTAACAGGAGAAATTGCACCATACAATTTGCTGTGAAATATCTCCTGAGTACCCCAATACCCAATATGTGGAGGAAATCTACTGTTTTGGCGCATGTCAGGGCTTGGATGGGAAGAAGCGCCATTGGACATTTTGAATGTAAAATTTGCTTGAATAATTAGAGGACATTTTGTCACATTTGGAGTACCCCCACGTGCCTAAACAAGTGACACCATTTTTGGAAACTAGACTCTTCAGTGAACTTATCTACATCTGTGGAGAGCACCTTGAAACCCCAGGTGCTTCACAGAAGTTTATAACGTTGAGCCATGAAAAATAAATCACATTTTTCCCACAAAAAAGTTTTTTACCCAACACTTTGTATTTTCACAAGAGTAACAGGAGAAAATGGACCATAAAATTTGTTGTGCAATTTTTCCTGATTTCACAGATTCCCCATATGTGGTAAAAAACTACTTTTGAGGCACAATGCAAAGCTCAGAAGGGGGAAGGAGCGCCATATTACAGTGCAGCTTTTGCTGCACTGGTTTGAGGGTGCCATGTCATATTGGCCAAGCCCCTGAGGTGCAAGGTCAGCAGAACCTCCCATAAATAACCCCACTTTACAAACTACACCTCTTAATGAACTTATCTAGGGGTGCAGTGATCATATTGACATTAAGGGTGTGTTACAGAATTTTATACCATTGGGCAGTGAAGAAAAAATAATTCACATTTTTACCACCAACATTCTGTGTTAGCCCCAAATTTTAAATTTTTATACAGGGATATGGGTAAAAATGGCACCAAAATTTGTACCACAATTTCTACTGAATGGAGAAATACCCTATATATGGCTTTTACAATACTGCTTAGCCACACGGAGCGCAGATTTTGCTAGAATAGTTTGTGGACTCAATATACACAGCTCCTAAGTGCTAGAAAAGCAGAATCCCCCCTCAGGTGATCTACAGGTGTAGTGACGATTTTGACTCTATGGATATTTTCCAGAAACAAGCAGTAGTGGATGTTGCTAAGTGAAAATTGAAAACTGCCATTGTATTGACCAGTACGTTAAAGTGACCAGTACATTTTAGTAACTAGTACGTTATGCTCAGCTCATGATTATGGAGACTCGCACCCGTAAATTAGGCGGGCTGTCATCATTACAGAAATGCCAAACGTGGGCGATATATGTGGTTTTGACACACTTGGGCTCAGAAGAGAAGGGGGCATTTGGACTTAGGAGCGCAAAATTTGCTGAACTTCTTTTCAGGGGCGAGGAGCCATTTTGCTTTACCAGAGCCTTTGTGCTACCAGTAACGTGGATGCACCCTATATTTGAAGTTGAAGTTTTTATTGGGAAAATGTTACAAACATTTAAGATCACATTTATCTGGTGCTTTATGCTGAGCACTTACTTAGGGGTTTTCATCTAAATCTCCAAGTGACGTGACAGATGAAAAAGATCCATTCACGTTAATGAGGCAGCAGAGTTCCTTTGGACTCCATCTGCCCTCTGTTCAGCCTTGTCCTTCTTTTCAGAAGTGCACAGAATGGTGGTTGACCGCCCTTTTATGCTCGCCTAAAAAGACGGACACTGCCGGATCACAGGTCAGACGTTGTCCACAGTGACTCCATCTGCCTCATTAAAGGGAATCTTTCTGCCGGAATGACTGTATCTATCTACATATTTAACAATGTATCTATAAATCTATCTACTTATATCTATATATATATATATACAGTCATGGCCAAAAGTATTGACACCCCTGCAATTCTGTCAGATAATACTCAGTTTCTTCCTGAAAATGATTGCAAACACAAATTCTTTGGTATTATTATCCTCTTTTAATTTGTCTTAAATGAAAAAACACAAAAGAGAATGAAGCAAAAAGCAAAACATTTATCATTTCACACAAAACTCTAAAAATGGGCCAGACAAAAGTATTGGCACCCTCAACCTAATACTTGGTTGCACAACCTTTAGCCAAAATAACTGTGACCAACCGCTTCCAGTAACCATCAATGAGTTTCTTACAATGCTCTGCTGGAATTTTAGACCATTCTTCTTTGGCAAACTGCTCCAGGTCCCTGATATTTGAAGGGTGCCTTCTCCAAACTGCCATTTTTAGATCTCTCCACAGGTGTTCTATGGGATTCAGCTCTGGACTCATTGCTGGCCACCTTAGAAGTCTCCAGTGCTTTCTCTCAAACCATTTTCTAGTGCTTTTTGAAGTGTGTTTTGGGTCATTGTCCTGCTGGAAGACCCATGACCTCTGAGGGACACCCAGCTTTCTCACACTGGACCCTACATTATTCTGCAAAATTTACTAGTAGTCTTCAGACTTCATAATGCCATGCACACAGTCAAGCAGTCCAGTGCCAGAGGCAGCAAAGCAACCCCAAAACATCAGGGAAACTCTGCCATGTTTGACTGTAGGGACCGTGTTCTTTTCTTTCAATGCCTCTTTTTTTCTCCTGTAAACTCTATGTTGATGCCTTTGCCCAAAAAGCTCTACTTTTGTCTCATCTGACCAGAGAACATTCTTCCAAAACGTTTTAGGCTTTTTCAGGTAAGTTTTGGCAAACTCCAGCCTGGCTTTTTTATGTCTCGGGGTAAGAAGTGGGGTCTTCCTGGGTCTCCTACCATACAGTCCCTTTTCATTCAGACGCCGACGGATAGTACGAGTTGACACTGTTGTGCCCTCGGACTGCAGGGCAGCTTGAACTTGTTTAGATGTTAGTCAAGGATCTTTATCCAACATCCGCACAATCTTGCATTGAAATCTCTTGTCAATTTTTCTTTTCCGTCCACATCTAGGGAGGTTAGCCATAGTGCTATGGGCTTTAAATTTCTTGATGACACTGCGCACGGTAGACACAGGAGCATTCAGGTCTTTGGAGATGGACTTGTAGCCTTGAGATTGCTCATGCTTCCTCACAATTTAGTTTCTCAAGTCCTCAGACAGTTCTTTGGTCTTCTTTCTTTTCTCCATGCTCAATGTGGTACACACAAGGACACAGGACAGAGGTTGAGTCAACTTTAATCCATGTCAACTGGCTGCAAGTGTGATTTAGTTATTGCCAACACCTGTTAGGTGCCACAGGTAAGTTACAGGTGCTGTTAATTACACAAATTAGAGAAGCATCACATGATTTTTCGAACAGTGCCAATACTTTTGTCCACCCCCTTTTTTATGTTTGGTGTGAAATTGTATCCAATTTGGCTTTAGGACAATTCTTTTTGTGTTTTTTTCATTTAAGACAAATTAAATGAAGATAATAATAACAAAGAATTTGTGTTTGCAATCATTTTCAGGAAGAAACTGAGTATTATCTGGCAGAATTGCAGGGGTGTTAATACTTTTGGCCATGACTGTAAATATTGTTATTATTATTATTATTATTATTTATTGTTATAGCGCCATTTGTTCCATGGCGCTTTATATATATATATATACTGCTCAAAAAAATAAAGGGAACACTAAAATCCCACATCCTAGATATCTCTGAATGATATATTCCAGTTGCAAATTTGTATTCATTACATAGTGGAATGTGTTCAGAACAATACAACATAACAATTATCAATGTGAATCAAAATGGATATCCCATGGAGGTCTGGAGTTGGAATGATGCCCAAAATCAAAGTGGAAAATCATATTACAGGCTGATCCAACTTCAGTGGAAATGCCTCATGACAAGGGAAAGATGCTCAGAACTGTGTGTGGCCTCCATGTGCATGTATGACCTCCCTACTGTACAACAACTGGGCATGCTGCTGATGAGGCGGCAGATGGTCTCCTGAGGGATCTCCTCCCAGACCTGGACTAAAGCATCTGCCAACTCCTGGACAGTCTGTGGTGCAAAGTGACGTTGATGGATGGAGGGAGACATGATGTCCCAGACGTGCTCAATCGGATTCAGGTCTGGGGAACGGGGGGGGGGGGAAGGGGGCAGTCCATAGCTTCAATGCCTTCATCTTGCAGGAACTGCAGAAACACTCCTGTCACATGAAGTCTGGTATTGTCCTGCATTAGGAGGAACCCAGGGCCAGCTGCACCAGCATATGGTCTCACAAGGGGTCTGAGGATCTCATCTTGGTACCTAATGGCAGTCAGGCTACCTCTGGCGAGCACATGGAGGGCTGTGCGGCCCTCCAAAGAAATGCCAACCCACACCATTACTGGCCCACTGCCAAACCGGTCATTCTGAAGGATGTTGCAGTCAGCAGATCGCTCTCCACGGCGTCTCCAGACTCTGTCACGTCTGTCACATGTGCTCAGTGTGAACCTGTTTTCACCTGCGAAGAGCAAAGGGTGCCAGCGGCGAATTTGCCAATCCTGGTGTTCTGTGGAAAATGCCAAGCATCCTGCACAGTGTTGGGCTGTGAGCACAACCCCCATCTGTGGACATCAGGCATTCAGACCATCCTCATGGAGTAGGTTTCTAACCGTTTGTGCAGACACACGCACATTTGTGGCCTGCTGGAGGTCATTTTGCGGGGCTCTGGCAGTGCTCCTCCTGTTCCTCCTTGCACAAAGGCGGAGGTAGCAGTCCTGCTGCTGAGTTGTTGCCCTCCTATGGCCCCCCTCCACTTCTCCTGGTGTACTGGCCTGTCTCCTGGTAGCGCCTCCAGCCTCTGGACACTACGCTGACAGACACAGCAAACCTTCTTGCCACAGCTCACATTGATGTGCCATCCTGGATGAGCTGCACTACCTGAGCCACTTGTATGGGTTGTAGAGTCCGTCTCATGATACCACGAGAGTTAGCCCTTTTGTTAGCCCTTTTGCCTTCACTCTGTGGTTCAGCTCACCCCAAACCATCTCGATTGGGTTCAGGTCTGGAGGCCAGGTCATCTGGCGTAGCACCCCATCACTCCTCCTTCTTGGTCAAATAGCCCTTACACAGCCTGGAGGTGTGTTTGGGGTCATTGTCCGGTTGACAAATTAATGATGGTCCAACTAAACGCAAACTGGATGGAATAGCATGCCGCTGCAAGATGCTGTGGTAGCCATGCTGGTTCAGTATGCCTTCAATTTTGAATAAATCCCCAACAGTGTCACCAGCTAAGCACCCCCACACCATCACACCTCCTCCTCCATGCTTCACGGTGGGAACCAGGCATGTAGAGTCCATCCGTTCACGGTGGTTGGAACCAAAAATCTCAAATTTGGACTCATCAGACCAAAGCACAGATTTCCACTGGTCTAATGTCCATTTCTTATGTTCTTTAGCCCAAACAAGTCTCTTCTGCTTGTTGCCTGTCCTTAGCAGTGGTTTCCTAGCACCTATTTTACCATGAAGGCCTGCTGCACAAAGTCTCCTCTTAACAGTTGTTGTAGAGATGTGTCTGCTGCTAGAACTCTGTGTGGCATTGACCTGGTCTCTAATCTGAGCTGCTGTTAACCTGCGATTTCTGAGGCTGGTGACCCGGATAAACTTATCCTCAGAAGCAGAGGTGACTCTTGGTCTTCCTTTCCTGAGGTGGTCCTCATGTGAGCCAGTTTCTTTGTAGTGCTTGATGGTTTTTGCAACTGCACTTGGGGACACTTTCAAAGTTTTCCCAATTATTCGGACTGACTGACCTTCATTTCTTAAAGTAATGATGGCCACTCGTTTTTCTTTACTTAGCTGCTTTTTTCTTGCCATAATACAAATTCTAACAGTCTATTCAGTAGGACTATAAGCTGTGTATCCACCAGACTTCTGCACAACACAACTGATGGTCCCAACACCATTTATAAGGCAAGAAATCACACTTATTAAACCTGACAGGGCACACCTGTGAAGTGAAAACCATTTCCGGTGATTCCCTCTTGAAGCTCATCAAGAGAATGCCAAGAGTGTGCAAAGCAGTCATCAAAGCAAAAGGTGGCTAATTGAAAAATCTAGACTATAAGACATATTTTCAGTTGTTTCACACTTTTTTGTTAAGGATATAATTCCACATGTGTTAATTCATAGTTTTGATGCCTTCAGTGTGAATTTACAATTTTCATAGTAATGAAAATACAGAAAAATCTTTAAATGAGAAGGTGTGTCCAATCTTTTGGTCGGTACTGTATATATATACTCTGTCTTCTATTTATCTACTGTCCTTCTACTGTATTTAGATATTATATATCTATTTATTTATCTAAAAAAATTAAGAAAGGTAGGCAGTAGGGTTGAGCGACCTTTGCTTTTATAGGATCGGGTCGGGTTTCACGAAATCCGACTTTTTCAAAAGTCGGGTCCAGTGAAATCGGCCGATCCTATAAAAAAGTCGGGGTCGGGTCGGCCGAAACGCGAAACCCAATGCAGTGCATTGGGTTTCCATGGTTCCCAGGGTCTGAAGGAGCGGAAACTCTCCTTCAGGCCCTGCGATCCATATTTTAGTGTAAAATAAAGAATTAAAATAAAAAATATCGCAATACTTACCCTCTGACGCGCCCTGGTACTAACCGGCAGCCTTTCTTCCTTAGAATCAGCCTTCCAAGACCTTGCGGTGACGTCGCGGCTTCTGATTGGTCGCGCGGCGGTCACATGGGCGGCCGCGCGACCAATCACAAGCCGCGACGTCACCGCGACGTCACCGAAGGTCCTTCCTAAGAATCAGCGCTTCCAGGACCTTCGATGACGTCGCGGTGACGTCGCGCGACCAATCAGAAGCCGCGACGTCACCGCAAGGTCTTGGAAGGCTGATTCTAAGGAAGAAAGGCTGCCTGTTAGTACCAGGGCGCGTCAGAGGGTAAGTATTGCGATATTTTTTATTTTAATTCTTTATTTTACACTTAAATCTGAATTCCGATACCAATTCCCGATATCTTAAACATATCGGGAATCGGTATCGGAATTCCGATTCCAGATTCAAAAGATCGCCGACTTCATGGCCGACCCCACACAGGGGTCGGGTCGGGTTTCATGAAACCCGACCTTGCCAAAAGTCGGCGACTTTTGAAATATTTCGACCCGTTTCGCTCAACCCTAGTAGGCAGCGTACATAGTATGGGCTTTCAAAAATGCAAAAAGCTTTAATCAGCCTATGTATAGTGGCAACGTTTCGAATCCATGTACTTGAGCTAGTGATGAGCAAATCTGCTGAAATTCGAACTCAGACTCCAAAGTATAATGAACATATGTCAAAATTATTTTTAAAATGTTTACTCACCCGGTCCTTACCTGTCCCACCGCACAGCCTCACTATAGCCTGGTCGTCCTCTTAGGTACAGTCACTGGTGTAGTCTTCAGTGGGTCATCTTTGGTGTCATCGTCATCTCAGTCGCTGACAAGCGTGATGGCTAGGCAGCAGAACAGACGAGAGCATTGTGTAATTTTTTTTGTTTTTAAATTCCTTCCAAACCTTTTCTAATCCAACAAAATTTGTGCATGGTCAGCCGTCCTCCAATTTTCCTGTTTTTCGACCAAAGTGAATCTTATAAAATTCAAATTCAGCCAAATCCAATTTTTCTTTTAATTGAAGGTTAATTCAATTCTCTCATTTCAAACTTGAGCTCTTTCCGTGAAGTATAATACAATAGGACGACATTGTGAGATTCTGCAGTTATGGCCGCCTGTGCTTGTGGCATTGAGCTATGTTTGGGCACATTCAGCACCTCCTGTATAGTCACT
The DNA here is from genome assembly GCF_032444005.1 of Ranitomeya imitator. Lineage (NCBI taxonomy): Eukaryota > Metazoa > Chordata > Amphibia > Anura > Dendrobatidae > Ranitomeya > Ranitomeya imitator. The sequence goes on from NC_091285.1 coordinate 634,377,196, forward strand.
TGAGCCACGTCCTAGAATTCTCCAATTACTGAGCAGTAAATTGACCTCATTTAATTAAGTATTTACTGACATCATGCAGACAAGAGCTCAAACTGGCTCGCAATGTACCTAATATGGCCAAACGTGGATTTCCCTCCCCTGCAGATCACATAGACAGATTGTGTTTGCTTAGAATAGAAGAAATCTTAAATACATTTACTTCACCTCTTAATATTTCAAGGTCTCCTCTCCTTACAAGGTAAACAACAGCAGAAATTTACACCAAGAAAATTGATATTTTGGGGTTAACACCATCATTTTTCTACTCCTAAATCTCACCGTCTGACATAGCCGCCTCATTATGGACGCCCCCTGGTCAGACGCACTCACTCCTATCTTGATTTATTTTTTCTGATCCAATACATTTGACATATAACACAGCATGCTCTTGGTACTAGGTGACCTCGGCACCACATGTACATCTTTTGATAATCAGCTACATTGTCATCATTCTATCCAAAAACGAAATTATTTCTTCATTTCAACCATCTGTAGCTGCACATAAAGCCACCATGTGGAAAAATTACGTCCATTAAAATGGATTTATTGCAATTTTGTAGGCTTCTTTCCTTTTTATTAGCTTCTTTAATTTATTATGGTCTACAATGGTGAACATTTGGGGGTATAATATGAGCCAGAGATGTAGACAGATGTTCATTCACCCAGGGAAAATGAAGTTATTGGTGCACACCTGAATTAGATATAATAATAATACAATAATTATAATTTTTATTTATATAGCGCCAACATATTCCACAGCACTTTACATTTTAGAGGGAATTTGTACAGACAATAGACATTACAGAATAATACATAACTCAGATACCAAAAGGATTGAGGGCCCTGCTTGCAGGCTTACAATCTATGAGTCGGATCATCAGTTTTTCAACCTTACCTCGTGATGTCTATAAGGGTATGTTCACACTTTGTTTGTCAGATTTTTATAGCTTTTTGATGACAAGAACAGTATAGCCTTCTGTTTTTTTCAGTGACTGAGTATTTCAAGGGACTGAGTATTTCAAGTTCAGTCATTCAATGTTCTTTTTACCACCTCGCCCAGAAGCATATTTTAAGGTGTGACAACTGTTTCTGAAAGTATGCTCATTGTAGTGTAACTCCTGTACTTCTCCATTTCTTGTTTTTACACCATCTTTGTTTAGATCAGTAAAATTTCGAAAGTAAATAACAAGAGTTGAGCAAAAAGGTTTGCGGATCCATGGTCCAGCAAGCACATTGGCAACTCAAAAACAGTCCTATAAAACTCCTGCTAACTACGAGCATTGTTGGTGCCTCTTCTGATTTGTAGGCCCATAGTGATTATCATGTTGACATCACGCTGGGCATACTAATCAGATGATGTACCATAGATGGCAACAGGCAGGAGAAGGTTCACATGGCTCTGTTCTTCTCACGGACTACTCAAGTGGCTGTTCAAACCCGGATCAATGCTTATAAAAATGTTTACATTTTTCAACTTGTCCCAGACTATACATATTAAATTACTCAAGTCTATCCTAATATGTATTATGGCCCAAAATCAGCACAAAAGCCTTCTGGATTAGGCAGCAGAGCCCGGGCAGCCTTGCCCAGTGCAAGCTACATGCAGCAGTGAGAGCAGAAGGTTCACAGGCCGTGGGGATAAAGCTTCTATGGCAGTAAGGAGCCCCAGGCAGCAGATTGGGCAGTCGGGCATAGCTAAGAAGGACCATCCCAAGAAGGATCTGGGTCTAAGACCGGGGCGGGAGTAGCTGAGATGGCATTTCCGGCACCTATCCCTATTAGAACTGGACAAGGGGCTGGCAGGGAGCTGGTGACACTGAAGGCATGGGTGGATCATGAATTGTCTAGTGATATGGCAGGGATTGATGGAAGAAGGGAGACAGAAGTGATAGAAAGTATAGAGGCTGCCCGGACAGCAGGGAAAGATCAGAAGATGTCTCTATGCATAACCTGTGCTGCCAGTATTTTGAATGTCCTGCTGAGGAGTAAAGTTAAACTGTTGGAAAAGAACTGTGACTCTGAGATGTTTTGTGGAGTTCAGGAAAGCGGAACGGCAGTGACCGAACTTGAAAGGACCCTGGCAGTGAATGTAAGTGTGCTGCTGCGCATGCTGCACATGCAGCAGAAGGGACATTGTATTTTATCTGTGGGGCACCAGGGTGTGGGAACAGAACTGCCAGTTGCCACAATTACCACCCTGTCAGCCTTACAACTGTTCATACTGTGTGCCTTTTCTTTTTTTTTGAAGACCTCTACCTCGTTAATTTTGTATATGGTGTCAAGGGTGCCAGAAAATTGACAGGAGGTGACACATGCTACTGATTTGGCACTGGGACCCAGTTACTCCTCAGGGTGGTATCTGCAGAATTTATCATAATATTTTAAATGAGATCTCACTGAATCTCTACAGAATGGACCTTTCTCATCTACTAAACATACCTCTAGTGAAGCCTCCAAGAATCCAGCTAGCTCTCTGCCACAATTTCAACTTCAATAAGAGTCACGTATTAGGCGTCTCGTTCTTCGCAACTTCATTTTTAGCTCCAATACAGATTTTTTTAGCGGCAGACATATTATGAGTCGGGCCCTCCAGTCCTTGTTGCATTTTATGTCAAAAGAAACCAATATTTTGATCTTTACAGACAGATTTGTCAAAGTTCTTTGACATCTGTGAGCTCCAAACTGTTGATTTCTTTTATCCTGATAAATACCTGACAGGAGAACAGAAGACAGAATTTACTGACTTTTTTTTCAAACATGTGGTTGAAAGGGGAAAAAAATGATAAAGAAAGACAAGGTTTTAAAGGGGTCACCTCATGCAAGCATCATTGGTATATCATAGTATTTGTAAGTACTCAGAGATTTACTGTAGTTTTCAGCGCCGCAGCTGAATGATTTACATCTGTTAGCCAGCATAAGTACATGTGGGGGTTGCCTGGTTGCTAGGGAATCCCCGCATGTAGTCAAGCTGGCTAACAGATGTACCATGTTTTCCGGCGTATAAGATGACTTTTTAACCCCTGAAAATCATCTCAAAAGTCAGGGGTCGCCTTATACGCCGGGTATGGCGTGTGCAGGGAGCGGTCCTGGATGGTTCCCAGAGTCTGGAGGAGAGGAGACTCTCATTCAGGCCCTGGGATCCTTATTCATGTAAAAAAAAGAATAAAAATAAAAAATATGGATATATTTACCCTCCGACGGCCCCCGGCTCTCAGCGGTGCAAGCGGCGGCATCCGTTGCCAAGGATGCATTACCTGAGCTTGTTTTGTCAGCAGATCTACTGCTGAGTGTGTACTATAGATTGGGAAGGCTTCCAGGTAACTTGGAGAGATGGGTGAGTCCAGTCACCTACATACCCACCCAAGGGTTTGTGTCTAGAGTCTGTGTGCTTGTGCACTGGTGGCAGTGCTGGCAAGCCTGAGCCAGAGTGAGAAGTGTTGGAGGATGCCTCTGAGGATAAGAGATATCTGGGTAACCTGTGCGGCGTCGCTGACAGGTAACGGACTCTAACCAGTATTAGGCATACCGGGGCTCAGCAAAGACCGAAAAACACCCCCATAACATGTTGGTTGCCACCACCATGTTTCACTGTTGGGATTGTATTGGGCAGGTGATGAGTAGTGCCTGGTTTTCTCCACACATACCGCTTAGAATTATCACCAACAAAGTCTATCTTCGTCTCATCAGACCAGAGAATCTTATTTCCCATAGTCTGGGAGTCATTCGGTTTTTCTTTTTTAATAAATTTGCAAAAATTTCTACATTTCTGTTTTTTCTCAGTCAACAAAATTAACTTTTTTGAATTTATCAAATGGCTGCAAAGAAACAAAGAGTGAAACATTTAAAGGGGTCTGCATACCTTCCATACCCACTGTATATACAGGAAAGAAGGGGCCATATCTCAGGAATGGAGAGATGCAGGAACAAATCATATACACCAGGTATATTTAAGAGAAAGGTGTTCTATAAGTCATGTCCTACTCCATTTTCAGCAGTCAAAGCAATGGCAATTGTGCCTCTGAGAAGCATTAAAGTGCTTTCTTGACTAAATATGAGCTGTAAATTTCGGGGTTTGTGTGCAGTGCTGAACTCCGAACACGGACTTCTCCTGGAAGTCCATTTTACAACTAGGGGGGAGAGATGGGGTAGAGAGAAAGAGGGAGAAAGAGAAGAAGAGGTAGAGATTTTCCAGCTCCCAAGTTCGGGTCACCATTGATTTCTATGGTTCCAGGTTCCGGTTCAAGTTCGAGTACAGTTCTGGTACCTGAACCGAACTTTGAATTATAGTTCGCACGAACTCAAACCCGAACAGATCCGCCCATCCCTATTCTTGACAAGTCTGAGAAAAATAACAATTTAGAGCCTCTTTTTGCCATCACTCTCTTACCCCTCTTGTAAATCTGTGAATAAATTGAGTGAGTGTCCTGCATTTTTTAATCAGTGTTGTCAGTGGCAGACTGTATAGGTAAATACTCTTATCAGGGGCTCTTTCACATATCCAAATTTTTGGGTTTTCATAGATAGCACTGTCATAGTCTATGAACCCTTTCACATGTCCATGAACCCGGGGTCAGATCAAAATCGTATATGCAAGTCAATGGGTCTGTTAAAAACTTGGACCGCACCCGGATGACATCTGAGTGCGGTCCAATTTTCACGGATTGTCAAAATGGAGAAGGTTGAGAATTTTCCTTCTATTTCTCTACACATGAGAAAAGCGGATGACATTTTGACTAGAGATGAGCAAACTTGCTCGGAAAATGTTCGCCAATCTCAAATTTGGCACGAACATAGCACATTTGGATTCTTGTCCGGTTTCCCGAGCATTTTTCCTCAAAGTCATCAAAATTCAGTCACAGATTGGTAAATGATCACGTTTCCACTAATGCTTCTGTTTTGACTTTGTCTAGGATAGTGGTGCTGTATGATGAGCAGTGGGGAGACCTGTTTTATGAGGGGAGTGAGTGTGTCTAGGTCAGATAGGCAGCGGAGTGTAATTTTTTTTCTTTTTGTTCTTTAATAACTTAATGTGTGTACATTCCGGCAGCCAATCAGGGCACAGAAACCATCCACAACCTCATGACACAAGGTCTTCTGTGATTGACTAATGAAGTTACATGTCCCCGTCCATATAAAAAGTGGACATCTTGTTTAGCTGTTGCCATTTTCTCTCCTCCGCTCCTGCTTCTACTGCTGAAAGTGAACTTGTCAGTTAGCTCAATAGGATCCTGTCCTTTGTGAAATCGATCTTCCAGCATCTAACTAGATTATGCTAAAACTGTGTTGCAATCAAAAGGTCCCATTTGCTAATTAAAAATCGTTTGGGCAAAAACTGTATTGCAGGAGGAATCAGGAAGTCCCATGTCCTCTTAACAATTGTTAGGCCTAACAGGATTTCAGCCAGGAAGCCTTATTTTCTAATCCAAATAGTTTGTGATAAAACTGTGTTGCAGTGAGGAACTAGGAGGCCCTATTTCCTTTTAAAAAATGTTAGGCCTAATATAAGAGTTCAGATAGGAGGCCCTCTTTTCTAATCCAACTCGTTGGTGCTAAAACTGTCTTGCAGTGAGGAATAAGGAGGGCCTATTTCCTCAAAAAAAATAGCTAGGCCTAACAGAGGGGTTCAACTAGGAGACCCTATTTGCTAATCCCAATCCTTTGGGATAGAACTGGGTTGCAGTGAGGAATCAGGAGGCCCCATTTTCTATTAAAAATCATAAGTCCTGATATTGGGGTGCAACCAGGAAACTCTATTTGTTTTTCCTTTTAGAGACCTCAAAGGATGCCCCAACTCATGTTACCTGCCAAAAAAACTCAGGAGAGGCAATGATTTAACAACTACATGCATGAACCAACACATGCATGATCAACATGCCTTAGTCTGTGAATCTCACTATGCTAAAATGCGGACTAGTGGGCCTCGCCAACCACTGGCCATCCCATCAACCAAATCTGCTGCTTCTTCCTCCTCTGTCACCGTGCCAAGTGTTCTGTTCTCCGGCTACAAAAACTTCACTTCTTTACCCACTACAGTCATGGTGAGGGAGAGCCCGTCAGCTGTTATGGAAGTGGAAATGCCTGCTGTTTTTGTATCACCTAGCACAACACATCTTTCTGAAACCACCATAATATCGCTGCCTGCACCTCACTCTCAGTCCAGCAGTTTGTCCTGTTCACCCTACTCCACTCTCTCTCAGCACAGCAGCCAGCTCTTGGTTGTGGTCACATAAAATAATGTTTGATCCTACACTTGCCAAAGCTAAGAGCTTGAATTCCACCAGCTGCTTTCCGCCTGGTGGATACAGAGGGTTTCTGAAAGTTGATGGCCGTAGCAGTCTCCCAGTACCAGTTGCTCAGTCTCCATTACTTATTTGAGTAAGCTGTGCATGCGTTACATCAGCATTTCGCAGATAACATCACCCATTCCCTGAAAAAAATCAATGTCTGCCAAGGTGAATTTCACCACTGACATCTGGATGAGCAAACATGGGCAAGGGCATTATATATCGCTAACTGGGCACTGGGTGACTCTGGTGGCTGTGGGGGCAGGCGGTCAAGGGGCTGCTCCACAAGTCTTGGAATCCTCAAGGCTTGCGGGACAAACCTCTGTATCTAATACTTCCTCCACTGCTTCTGGCTTCTCCACCTGGGCCCTCATCCTCTCCCTTACTGAGACACGCATTCTAACAATGCGGAGAGAATTCCCCCTCACTTCCGTCCTGCACAGCCAAGGCTACCTTTGGTAGCGGCGAGACACTGGTCCGGCACCATACTACTATATGGGTAAGCATTCCTGACAAGCACCGCTATATACTATAATGTCGCCACCATGCAATGAATCTGTATTTGGTTAATGCACTTTATGGTGGGTTATATTGCGGATGCTTCCCATAGTAATTATGAGCACTAGGCACTTTATGTTTTTATGACATTTTGCCGGTATACCTGTCACTGACCTGATCCCTCTGTATGTAGATGTTTGTCATACTAGTTTGGTACGTTAATAACTGACTATTTAATAAACTGATATACATTTTTACAAATTTTGGACAGTACTCCTTTTCTTTTTGGGTATTTCTGGCTCCTCCACCTGGGCCCTCATCCTCTCCCTTACTGAGACACGCATTCTAACAGTGCGGAAAGAATTCCCCCCTCCCCCCCCCCACTTCTGTCCTGCACAGCCAAGGCTTACCACAATCAGGCAGTGTTAAAATTAATATGCCTTGGAGATCGCAGTCACACAGGTCAAGAGTTGTGGTCGGCTATCCAGGCCAAGTTAGAGCAGTAGCTCTATCCACTGAACCTGGAGCCAGGAAAGGCGGTGTGCAATAAGCTTACAAAACCTGGTGGTGGCACTACGCCAGGGCAACCTCACACATGTGCCTTACATGGCGCACACCTTCAACCTAGTGGTACAGCAATTTCTCTGTCACTATTCCGGCCTGGATGCGCTGCTGCAGAAAGCACGTTTGTTGTGTGCTAACTTTCAATGATAGCACCCCATAGATCATCAACTTGCATCACTATTAGTGTTGAGCAATACCGTCCGATACTTGAAAGTATCGGTATCGGATAGTATCGGCCGATACCCGAAAAATATCGGATATCGCCGATACCGATATCCGATACCAATACAAGTCAATGGGACATCAAGTATCGGAAGGTATTCTCATGGTTCCCAGGGTCTGAAGGAGAGGAAACTCTCCTTCAGGCCCTGGGATCCATAGGGATGTGGAAAATAAAGAATTAAAATAAAAAATATTGATATGCTCACCTCTCCGGCGGCCCCTGGACTTCACACTGCTAACCGGGAGGCTTCTTTGTTTAAAAAGCGCGCCTTTCGGACCTGTGAATGACGTCCCGGCTTCTGATTGGTCGCGTGCCGCCCATGTGACCGGCACGCGACCAATCAGAGGCCGCGACGTCATTCGCAGGTCCTCAATTCCTATAATTAGCAGTTTTGTGAATGAGAATGACGTCGCGGCTTCTGATTGGCCGCGTGCCGGTCACATGGGCGGCACGCGACCAATCAGAAGCCGCGACGTCATTCTCATTCACAAAACTGCTAATTATAGGAATTGAGGACCTGCGAATGACGTCGCGGCCTCTGATTGGTCGCGTGCCGGTCACATGGGCGGCACGCGACCAATCAGAAGCCGGGACGTCATTCACCAGTCCGAAAGGCGCGCTTTTTAAACAAAGAAGCCTCCCGGATAGCAGCGTGAAGTCCAGGGGCCGCCGGAGAGGTGAGCATATCAATATTTTTTATTTTAATTCTTTATTTTCCACATCCCTATTGATTCGATACCGATACCCGATATCACAAAAATATCGGATCTCGGTATCGGAATTCCGATACCGCAAATATCGGCCGATACCCGATACTTGCGGTATCGGAATGCTCAACACTAATCACTATAGAGGTCTTTCGGCCTACTGGCTAACAATTTTATTTGCTATGTTCCAAAATGGTGGAATTCCACTCTGCACATGCTGCAGTAACTGTGGCAGGAGTGAAAAGCCCTAGTGCAGTATGTCCTTTTGCATAGCCTGTGCCAATGCAGTACAGATGTGGTGCAAATCACGCTTGCAGAGTGGGCACAGATGAAGGACATCTGCACCCTTCTGCATAGTTTTCAAATGATTACAAGGATGGTGAGCTCTGACAATGCCATCATCAGCATAAATATTCTGGACATCTACATGCTGGAGCACACTTTGAATAGTCTGCGTGAGGAGGTGGTGGTCCTACAGGAAGAGGTGGAAGCAGAAGAGGAAGTGGAAGGGATAACAATATCTCTAAGTTCCGGACTGTCGTCTCTCAGGAGGGTGCCATGGGAGGGTGGATTACAGTGATTGAGGGTGACTCATGGTACCAGATAAAGTGTTTGTGAAGGTGCAGGAGCCAAGTAACAAATTGAGAAGGATGAGGAGGAAGAGGTACAACAGTCAGGAGATGAAGAGGATAATGGTTGGTGGTATAGAAAGGAGGAAGCAACTTTGAGTGTTACCCCACCTCCAACACACCATGCACTTGGACATCTTGGAAGCGCCCAACACATGAGAACCTACTTGCTGCACTATCTGCAGCATGATGTCTGTATTGTAAGGATTAGAAATAGTTCTGACTGCTGGGTTGCCACTCTGTTAGATCCACAGTACAAGAGTAAATTTTGCCAGATGCTTCCCACCTGGAAAGGGACGCCCGCATGCTGGAGTATCAAAACACCCTCATAGACAATCTTAATGTGACGAGCACGCTGCTAAGTTAAGATAGATGCGGGACAGGTCTCATGAATTTTTTGGAACTCTGGGGGAACCGTTACTCACGGCGACCATGTACTGCAGCTTCCTCAGGCACAAGATGGATCCACTTGCAGACACAAATACAATTGATAGAGTCCTCATGAACATGAACAGTGTAGTTTAATGTCACAGCACATCAAGTACAATTCAAGTCTCTTAAGCACAGGCTTTATAAACAGTACAGTTGCTTCTTAGAGGCACATTGACTAACAGTCTCTTTTGATAGCACAGTTCAGCACAGATCAAGACTCTTTACAAAGGTAGTACACAGCATTTCTTCTAGTACAGTGTAATAGAGGAGGGAGGAGGGTTTGCTGATGAAGATTATCCCTGTAACACAACTTCTTCCAGTCCTTATCTTCCTGCTCCTGATAGACTTTCTCAACTAGCAGTACAGGGAATAGCTCAACTCCACTCTGTTTGAAATTGTGTGTCCCTATGGTTCACTTGCCTAAACTTTTGTGAGAGAGAGATCACACACCTCTCATCCCTTTGGCTGCTGCCAGAGCAGTAAACAAGTGTCCCACAATGTCTGCTAACCACTCCCTGTCTCCTGTGACTGTATTAACCCCTCTAGTTGCTGGATGCTTTTGAAGCACAGCACTTAGCACTACTTCCGCATGTCACATTAAGAGTGGTTTTCCCCAAGACAGCAGTGTAGCAAACATTGTGCCTCACAGTTCTAGACTTCCAACCCCAAGAACGTTAAGGCGTCACTGCAAAAACATTAGCAGCAGCAGTATAAGTGGCATACTCAATTTCTGTGAGTCATTTCACACATTTTTTACCAGCCTGTGCACCAGCAGAACAGAGTACAAGTGTGGTACGTTGTGAATGACTTGAGAGGACAACTTTGCAGGTTCACTCATCTCTAATTTTGACCACACTACAAAGTAAATGAAGCCCTACAATGAGAATTCTAAGATTCAGCTGTAGCTTTATTTAATCATTTCTAAGGGGCATAAGAGAGGAGTAGCCTATGCAGAGCTGTGAAAAAATGCATTAGGCTACTTTCACACTAGTGTTTTTTGCAATACGTCGCAATGCATCGTTTATGGGAAAAAACGCATCCTGCAAAGTTGTTTGCAGGATGCATTTTTGCCCCATAGATTAACATTAGCGACGCATTGACACACGTCGCAACCGTCGTGCGACGGTTGCGCCGTGTTGTGGCAGACCGCCGGGAGCAAAAAACGTTACATGTAACGTTTTTTGCTGCCGACGGACCGCTTTTTCCGACCGCGCATGTGCGGCCGGAACTCCGCCCCCACCTCCCCGCACCTCACAATGGGGCAGCGGATGCGCAGGAAAAATGCATTCGCTGCCTCCGTTCTGCGGCGCCTTCACTGCTAGCATCGGAACCTACGACGGGCCAAGTCCGACGCTAGTATGAAAGTAGCCTTAGAGTTGTTACTTAACAAGAAACACAAGTATTTACTAAAACAGATAGGATATATGACAGGTCGTCCTGGAAGAAACCCTCCCATCAAAATTTGTATCCTCGTAATATTTTGCAATTATCATATTATATAGCACTGTGTACTTACAATTGCTCATTTTTCCCTTCTACCCACTAATTCTTCTCTTTTCAATTAGGTCTATGATATCACGTGATTTAAAGCAGACTAGCTGAATCCTTCTAAGCTCCATGTAGAAACAGGTAGTCTATTTTCCGTGCATGAGTCATCATTGTGAAAGTCTCTGGCAGTAGGTAGGTATAGAGCAGCTGGGACAGGAGTTGAGGAGAGGGATTACCCAAATTAACACTCGCAATAATGAATATATGAAATGCTATGATTGAGAATAGGATATGATCTCCCCATCCTATGGGGGATTCGGCCGAAGAAGTGACAAGAAAGTCCGACATTGGCATTAGGCCAGTGACAGCACCTGTGGGTTAGGGGTAGAGTCATATCTAATCTCAAAAGGGGAGACTGATAGGGAAATCAGGGACCACCTTAATGTGTTCTTATAATTCATATATATGTCTCTGAATATGTCCAGACATGTTTCACCTTGCTGAGACTAATTCTGCTTACTATTGATTAAAGTTGTTGACAAGGTTGGGATGGGACTTGGGACTTTAGCCCCTTACGTGTCTAAACCCAAGTTACCTCTTATGATTACCTGTCCACAGTTCTGTCCTTATTAGGAATAAACCTGGTAAATTAAGAATGATCTCATATGTAATAAACAGCTGATCTGAGCACAAACATAATGTATACGCCTACTCAAAAGTGTATATAACTGAATGACTTTACATTAAAACGTTATGGCTTGATACAGATTCACATCTGTCTCTGTCCGTCATTTCTCCGGAGAACTCACACATTTGGCAACCATCCAATATCCCTGAGGGTCTGACTTGCAGACCGCCCTAACAGCAGGGAAAAGAGACTTCCTGTTTCTACAAAAAGCAGAAAAAAAAGAGAAACAAAAATTAACTTGTTAGTAGGGCAAAATGAGTAATTGTGAGTTCACGGCGCTATATAATATGATGATTGCAACATATTAGGAGGATAAAAATTTTGATGATAGTGCTTCTTCAGTCTATTGTTCGTGCCATCAGGCAGATTACAATACCCCTGAAAGAGGTAAAGAGACCACATAATGATATACAGGCTAAGATCCTGCATGAATTAAGCATGAAACAATTAGCTGCCATGTCACGAAGCTAATCATGTGATTAGAAGTTTGGATAAGGATAATATTCTGATTATTTCTGCATGTCTTTTCCAGAGGTCTGGGCATAGAATTGCACAGATGTTAAGGTGCCAGTTGCATAATGATGTTGGCACCTTCGCAGCTCTCTGGGCAAAAAAATAATATGATTTTCTGAATCACAACAGCATTTTTTTTTTACTGCTTGTCCTCCGGTCATGAATGAAATGACCATTACTGCCATGAAATTTAAAATGTGGTTTATCTCACCGTGAGAAATGCAGGGTCTCAACAATCTGCAAGATGCCATATCGGATCCTTTGTATTCCACAATAGTCTCTACGTGCCAATGACAGATTAGAACGGTCTCTGAATCCCATTGTAGACCAATATTCAAGAATTTATTTAACATTGTTCTTTCAGGCTCTTACAAATACATTTACTTAAGTGGTCATTCGTTGGTTATAAAGTTGACAGTAGCGGTAACACGAAGACCATTATGCAAATGTCAGCAATTTAGGGATTGTTGCTGTATAATCCTGGAACGGTTTTACATTTCTCTATTCAGAGATCCAAATGCCAGTGTGTGACTATTGTGGGATCCAAGAGTCAGTGTATTACTGTGGCACACACTACTCTAGAACCCAACAGTCTGGAACCCACAGATTCACTGCCCAATAACCCAAGCTTCAGTAAGTAATTGTACTGGAACTAAGCAACAAATTTAATTGTCCAACAACCCATGGTTCAGTCTACCACTGTTTTAAATATCAAAGACTGACCATCACCTCCAAACAGAACAGGTGTGAACAGGTGCATGCTAAGAGTAACCATCTCTGTTAATAACTAACAAATACAGTTGCAGGCTGTATAGCATGCAAACATGAAATGCAGTGCCTACAAGTAGTATTCAACCCCCTGCAGATTTAGCAGGTTTAATAAGATGCAAATAAGTTAGAGCCTTCAAACTTCAAACAAGAGCAGGATTTATTAACAGATGCATAAATCTTACAAACCAAAAAGTTTTGTTGCTCAGTTACATTTTTATAAATTTTAAACATAAATGTGTGGGTCAATTATTATTCAACCCCTAGGTTTAATATTTTGTGGAATAACCTTTGTTTGCAATTACAGCTAATAATCGTCTTTTATAAGACCTGATCAGGCCGGCACAGGTCTCTGGAGTTATCTTGGCCCACTCCTCCATGCAGATCTTCTCCAAGTTATCTAGGTTCTTTGGGTGGCTCATGTGGACTTTAATCTTGAGCTCCTTCCACAAGTTTTCAATTGGGTTAAGGTCAGGAGACTGACTAGGCCACTGCAACACCTTGATTTTTTGCCTCTTGAACCAGGCCTTGGTTTTCTTGGCTGTGTTCTTTGGGTCGTTGTCTTGTTGGAAGATGAAATGATGACCCATCTTAAGATCCTTGATGGAGGAGCGGAGGTTCTTGGCCAAAATCTCCAGGTAGGCCGTGCTATCCATCTTCCCATGGATGCGGACCAGATGGCCAGGCCCCTTGGCTGAGAAACAGCCTCACAGCATGATGCTGCCACCACCATGCTTGACTGTAGGGATGGTATTCTTGGGGTCATATGCAGTGCCATCCAGTCTCCAAACGTCACGTGTGTGGTTGGCACCAAAGATCTCGATCTTGGTCTCATCAGACCAGAGAACCTTGAACCAGTCAGTCTCAGAGTCCTCCAAGTGATCATGAGCAAACTGTAGACGAGCCTTGACATGACGCTTTGAAAGTAAAGGTACCTTACGGGCTCGTCTGGAACGGAGACCATTGTGGTGGAGTACGTTACTTATGGTATTGACTGAAACCAATGTCCCCACTGCCATGAGATCTTCCCGGAGCTCCTTCCTTGTTGTCCTTGGGTTAGCCTTGACTCTTCGGACAAGCCTGGCCTCGGCACAGGAGGAAACTTTCAAAGGCTGTCCAGGCCGTGGAAGGCTAACAGTAGTTCCATAAGCCTTCCACTTCCGGATGATGCTCCCAACAGTGGAGACAGGTAGGCCCAACTCCTTGGAAAGGGTTTTTGTACCCCTTGCCAGCCTTGTGACCCTCCACGATCTTGTCTCTGATGGCCTTGGAATGCTCCTTTGTCTTTCCCATGTTGACCATGTATGAGTGCTGTTCACAAGTTTGGGGAGGGTCTTAAATAGTCAGAAAAGGCTGGAAAAAGAGATAATTAATCCAAACATGTGAAGCTCATTGTTCTTTGTGCCTGAACTACTTCTTAATACTTTAGGGGAACCAAACAGAATTCTGGTGGGTTGAGGGGTTGAATAATAAATGACCCTCTGAAAAGACTTTTCACAATTAAAAAAAAAAAAAAAAGAAATAACATTCTTTTTTGCTGCAGTGCATTTCACACTTCCAGGCTGATCTACAATCCAAATGTCACAATGCCAAGTTAATTCCAAATGTGTAAACCTGCTAAATCTGCAGGGGGTTGAATACTACTTGTAGACACTGTATATGAAATTGGAATTGCATTACTGCTCTAGAAAATAGGAAAAAAAGATACTTAACTCATAAATTGACCATTGTTCTAAAACACAAAACACAAAGGGCCGTTGCCCTAGAACCCAAATTTTAGTGTGTCATTGTACTGGAACCCAAGTTGTATTGTGGCTTTGTCCAAGAACTCAAGTTTCAGTGTGTTTTTGCTGCCTCAGCTGCATGTTTTACGGCTGCTAGCCAAGCTGAATACATGTCAGGAATGCCTGTTTGTTAGGGAATTCCCTCATGTATTCAGGCTGTTCAGCAGCTGTAAATCATGCAGCTGAGGCGATGAAAACTAAATGTCTGAGCACTACAAAATGCTCAGAGACCACCCGAGTGTGCTCGGGGAGACCCGAGCAACAATGTTATTCGCTCATCACTAATGAGAACCAATGTTTTATTATCCAAGAACGAAAGTTTCAATGTATCCTTGTATAATAACCAATATTTATCTAAGAACACAAGTTTAAGTGTGTCCTTGCACAAGAAGCAATGTTTTATTATCCAGAAACACAGGTTTCAGTGTGTCCTTGTACAAGAACCAATGTTTTATTATCCAAAAACCCAAGTTTCAGATTGTCCTTGTACAAGAACCAATGTATGAGATGCAATGTTTTATTATCCAAGAACACAAGTTTCCATGCATCCTTGCAGAAGAAGCAATGTTTTATTATCCAAGAACACAAGTTTCAGTGTGTCCTTGTACAAGAACCAATGTATTATTATCCAAGAACACAAGATTCAGTGTGTCCTTGTACAAGAACCAATGTTTTATTATCCAAGAACACAAGATTCAGTGTGTCCTTGTACAACAACCAATGTTTTATTATCCAAGAACACAAGATTCAGTGTGTCCTTGCACAAGAACCAATGTTTTATTATCCAAGAATACAAGATTCAGTGTGTCCTTGTACAAGAACCAATGTTTTATTATCCAAGAACACAAGATTCAGTGTGTCCTTGTACAAGAACCAATGTTTTATTATCCAAGAACACAAGATTCAGTGTGTCCTTGTACAAGAACCAATGTTTTATTATCCAAGAACACAAGATTCAGTGTGTCCTTGTACAAGAACCAATGTTTTATTATCCAAGAACACAAGATTCAGTGTGTCCTTGTACAAGAACCAATGTTTTATTATCCAAGAACACAAGATTCAGTGTGTCCTTGTACAAGAACCAATGTTTTATTATCCAAGAACACAAGATTCAGTGTGTCCTTGTACAAGAACCAATGTTTTATTATCCAAGAACACAAGTTTCAGTTTGTCCTTGTACAAAAACCAATGTACGGGAACCAATGTTTTATTATCCAAGAACACAAGTTTCAGTGTGTCCTTGCACAAGAAGCAACGTTTTATTATCAAAGAACACAAGTTTCAGTGTTTCCTTGTATGAGAACCAATGTTATATTATCCAAGTTTCTTTGTGTCTTTGTCCTGGAACCCTTGCCTTGATGTTTGATTGTCTAGAAATACATAAAACAATGTTGCATCGTTCAATAATCAAAGTTTCACTATGCCATTGTACTTGAAATAATAAAGCAATGCTTATTTGCCCGAGAACACATTTTAGTCTGTCATTATTCAAAAATCTAAAATCCAAATTGCAAATATCTAAAAAACCAAGTTCCTGTTAGCTATTGTTCTGGAATCCAGATGACATGCTTTACTGTTCTGTAACATAAGTTAAAAGTAAAATTCTTCAGAATTGAAAGTAATAATGCTTCCTTGGTTTGACATCCATTGCCATTGTTCTGAAAATAAAACTCTGATGCTCTTTCATCTTAAAACACAAATACCATCGATTGTAATCTAAAGAAATGATGTTCCTATATCCTGGAACCCAATTCATTGCCTCACTATTTTTAACTCAAGTTATCAATGTCTTATTGTCTTAGAACCCATGTGTTAGTGTTTCATTTTTGTAGAACCCAACTGTTCTCCCTTGTCCTTCTCAACATAAATGTGTCCTTAACCATCGAGTTTTAAAAGGTAAAACTTCACATCATGGTGATTAGGGCTGTTGCCTTGCAGGCAGTGCTGGATGTCCTGGGTTCCAATCTGACCAAGATAATGTTTTTATGGAGTTTGAGAGCTTTACCTATATTTGCACAGGTGACCACCAGGTATTCAAGTTTAAAAACATAATGATTATATATTGTAATGCAGTGACCCCTGTTACAGCTAGAGGGCACTGTAGGTGCTCCTCGGGATGCACAGGGAGGCATATCTGTGGTTATGATTGTGAAACAGTGACCGGCAGGATTGTAAATGGCCGGTATTTTGTCGCAGAGGGAGTCTGCACTGTAAGCCAGTTATGTTGTTGTTGTTGTGGCACCTGTAGTCCCATAAGTATTTCTACAGTTTGTAAAGGGAAGCTTGCAGGGTTAATTGGAGAGCTGGGCGGGTCTGACTAACCACACATACCTCCCACCTATGGGAGTGGTTACAGGTACATAATGTGACCACGGTGTGGTCACATGGTGGTGAGTGTGTAGGTCCTGGAAGGCTTCTGTATTGGGAGGTCCTGTGTGTGGACCGGATCCCTGAATAGCGCACTGAGAAGCCATGGACCTGAAGGCCTGTGTGTTGGGAAGTCATGTGTGTGGACCGAATTCCTGAAAAGCGCACGGAAAGGCCAAATGTGCAAAGTCGGTGACGGCTACTGTGTTGGGGAGCTACAGCCCATCTGAGGATCTGGACTGTCAGGTGGGCTGGTGAGCAAGGCATTGTCCGGGACGGTGATCCCTCTCCGGCAGCTTCCCTGTGAGAGAGTGTACTGGCAGGAGTCAGTGTGTGGAGCAAGAGCTCCTGGAAGGTAACCCAGAGTATGGGGAACTGTGTGCACTGATGAGGGTCAGTAATAAACTGTGTCATTTCCCATGGTAACTGGACGAAGTGAGGTCCGGCGAGTTTAGAGACTGCGAACCAATGTCGTGTGCACTATATGAGTAGAGACATTGAAAGTTCATACGCACACCCCCCGGTGAACTGTGAGTTCAAGCTGTATATGAAGTATCTAGGTTAAAGCTGCAACTTAATGCAATCTTTTGGTGCCTATTGTGTTCCATGAAGTATATAATGAACTGTGCATGACCTGGTTTATGACTGCATAATAAACCGCATAGACTGTTTAATAGAGAAAATTGTGCCTGTGTGACTGAATCCCGTTGCTAAGCGAGTATCCCCCAAGCCGCTAGTGATCGCGGCATTACAATATATAATAATTATTTTATTTTATATAGCTCCAACATATTCTGCAGCACTCTACAATTAAGCGGGGACATGTACAGGCAATAAATTCAATACAAGGTAAGACAGTTTACACAGTTATTCGGAGCGAGGACCTTGCTCGCAAGCTTACAATCTAGAAGATAATAGGGGGAAACACAATATGTAAAAAGTGCTTGTTATTAGAGTTGAGCACATTTCTCAAAATTCAGTTCCAATTATGTTCAGCTGCGCATATTGTTTTTGCAATATTCGCCGAACACAGCCGAATGTTAATGGAGTCAATGGGAGTACAAATGACCGAATATGTTCGGAACGATCAAACAAAAATTCGGCACGAATAGGGTGACAATATGGCACAAATATGGCAATTTCAGATTCGGCCACCGATTCCGAACATATTCGCTCAACTCTACTTGTTATTTCAGGTCCCGCGATTTTCATATGAAATTACATGATATAATCATCAGCCAGTGTATTTAAGTGCAATTATCAGGTACAGTTATCATGTGTATGGAGGGCATGGAGACAGATGAATAGGAGGGAGCGGACTCTGAATAATGTTTAGAAGGAAGGAACAGAGAAGAGCTAGTCTAGTGAGTTGATGTGATAGGCTTATCTAAAGAGATATGTTTTTAAAGCGCTCTTAAAATGAGAGGAAATATAGAAAATTTAGGTTATGAGAACTTTGGAATGGGACAGCGATTGATATGAGTGATTATTATTAATTTACAACAGGAATCCCTGCACCACTCCTGTCACTTGCATTATCCCCTTATGACCTCTATTCCTGTCCTTGTTGGAAATAGAGTTCATTTCTGTGGCCAGCGTCCTCGACCCAGCACACCCTGTAATGTCATGACATAATGCAATGCCTAGCTCATATGGAGACATAAAGTGGGGTGCCTAGGAAGCATCAATTACCAGTAAATGCCAAGCTGAGGACATTATTACAGGAAGGTTCCTGGGGTGGAAGGCATTAATACGTGAAATTGTTAGAATGGGGGAATAATTACTGAAAAGGACCCAGAAAGAGAGACATTATTGATGGAAGGGACCCAGCATAGGGATTATTATTACTGGAAGGAGCCTGTGATAGGAGGCATTAAACAACAGTGGAGCTCAGGATGGGGGACATTATTACAGAAAGGGTCTAGGATTAGGGGCATTATTACAGGAAGGGTCCAGTATGGAAGACACTATTACTGGGAGGGGCTCAGGATGAAGGATATTGTTACCGGAAGGAGTTGGGATGTGAGACATTATACAAGGAAGAGGAACAGGATATGGGATATTAAACCAGGAAGAGATGCAGGATGGGGGACATTATTACTGGAAAGGGTACTGGATAGGGGATATTATTACTGGAAGGGGCCATAAATCAGACCGGACATTCAGCGTCTCCCACTCACACACCACCTCCTCACCTCGCCCCCTATCTGTCGGAGTCCCACAAGGTTCAGTCCTTGGGCCCCTGCTCTTCTCCATTTACACCTTTGGCCTGGAACAGCTCATAGAATCTCATGGCTTTCAGTATCACCTCTATGCTGATGACACACAGATCTACATCTCTGGACCAGATATCACCTCCCTACTAACCAGAATCCCTCAATGTCTGTCCACTATTTCATCCTTCTTCTCCGCTAGATTTCTGAAACTTAACATGGACAAAACAGAATTCATCATCTTTCCCCCATCTCACACGACCCCCCCAACGAACCTATCCATTACAGTAAATGGCTGCCCACTCTCCCCAGTCCCACAAGCTCGCTGCCTCGGGGTAATCCTTGACGCTGATCTCTCCTTCAAACCACATATCCAAGCTTTTTCCACTTCCTGTCGATTTCAACTCAATAATATTTCACGAATCCGTTCATTCCTCAACCAAGAATCTGCAAAAACCCTAGTCCATGCCCTCATCATCTCTCGCCTTGACTACTGCAACCTCCTGCTCTGTGGCCTCCCCTCTAACACTCTCGCACCAATCTATTCTAAACTCAGCTGCCCGACTAATCCACCTGTCCCCCCGCTATTCCCCAGCCTCTCCCCTCTGTCAATCCCTTCACTGGCTCCCCATTGCCCAGAGACTCCAGTACAAAACCCTAACCATGACGTACAAAGCCATCCACAACCTGTCTCCTCCATACATCTGTGACCTCGTCTCCCGGTACTTACCTACACGCAACCTCCGATCCTCACAAGATCTCCTTCTCTACTCCCCTCTTATCTCCTCTACCCACAATCGTATACAAGATTTCTCTCGCGTATCACCCTTACTCTGGAACCCTCTACCACAACACATCAGACTCTCGCCTACCATCGAAACCTTCAAAAAGAACCTGAAGACCCACCTCTTCCGAGAAGCCTACAACCTGCAGTAATCACCGATCGACCAAACTGCTGCATGACCAGCTCTATCCTCACCTACTGTATTCTCACCCATCCCTTGTAGATTGTGAGCCTTCGCGGGCAGGGTCCTCTCTCCTCCTGTACCAGTTATGACTTGTATTGTTTAAGATTATTGTACTTGTTTTTATTATGTATACCCCTCCTCATATGTAAAGCGCCATGGAATAAATGGCGCTATAACAATAAATAATAATAAATCGGGAACATTATTACTGGAATGGGCCAAGGATGGGGACATTGTTACTGAAATGGTCCCATGATGGTTGACATTATTACTGGAAGTGACCCACGATTGGGAGAATTATACCAGGAAAGGGTCAGGATCGAGTGCATTAATACAAGATGAAGCCATGAATGGGGACATTATTACATGAGGATCAAACACATACTTTACAAATGTCTTTATAGGATTTAGAATGCAACAATGACCCATACAGTTTACTAACATACAAGTGGGAGCCCAGGTCCAAATTTTGCACTGGAGCCCATCAGACTCTAGTTATGTCACTGCATGGTGGCCTTGTAACACTGGAGTCCTAGGTTCAAATTCCACCAAGGACAATATATGCAAGATTTGTTCTTCCCAGGTTGGTGTGAGTTTCCTCCAGGTACTTCAGTTTCCTTCCACACTCCAAAGACATGGTGATAGGGAATTTAGATGGTGAGCCCCACTGGGGACAGAGATGATGATGTACTACGGTAGAGAGTTAAAAAAAAACACATTTGACATAGTAAAGCTTTTTCTCTTTCAAAGCTAGCACAATCTCTTATAGTACATCTTGGACTATCTCATTCAAGAAGAAAGGTAAGAAATGACACATCTGTAGGAAAGAAGCAATTTCAGGGAATTAATTCCTCAATTCCATACGTAGTCTTTTTTTAAATCTACATATAAAAGTGCAGTTAGCAATGTCATCTAATGTAAAGGGCGGCGTCTCGACTCTTGAGCCATTGTCAGGCACTACAAAGGAGCAACGCTACAATGGATATCATTGGTGATGTCTTGCCATCTATTTTTGTAAACTGTATTGATCTTTGCCGTTTTTGATCTCTAACGAAATTATAGAATAAAGAAGAGATTTCCCCTGATGAAAATCTTGACAGGCCCGAGAGAACAATGGTGGGCGATATGCTATATTTAAGAGTATATACTGCTAACCAGCAGTGGAGCGTATATGAAGGCGATACTAACAAACACATGTCTAGACAAAGATGTATTAATATAACCCGGCACCGTAGCAGCATCGAGCACATGTGGCTGCCGATGTGTTGCTTGGTTACTTGTGTGGGGAGGGTGGTGATCTATACAATTTCCTGAAATTCAATTATCAGAAAGAATCAGAGCAGGAAATAGACTGATAAGAGTGTGTGTCAGCCGAGCTACATGTCACTAACAGAGTGGGTCACCGATTCTGCGGCAGGAGACATCTGTCTTGTGCACCATAAGCGTCTATTTAGACATGCAAGAATATTAGAATGGAAATATTACTGTTTGTTGATTAATTGTTGTCATATATGACAGTCGTTAGTTGATCAATGGCTGCTTACAAGGTTCTTCTTACTAAAAATTGCCTTCAGACCACAACAGACCATCTTTACGAGGGCTAAAACCCTCATGCAGCGGTCTGACCAATTGTCCCGTCACCTTTTACTTAGGGAGTAGAGTTCTTCTAGATTATGACCATACCAGGTTAGGAAAAATACAAAAGTGGTGACCTTCTGTAATGTCCCTCAGTCTCTACTTCTTCCCAAGTTTGTCCATTGTTTGCTCGTTGTTGATTACCTAATGGAATTGTCACCTCATTAGTGTCATTTATCTCACAGGAATTTTCCAAATCATACTTTTTTTAGCATAACACAATGCATAATATGATCCATAATGTACTTCGACTCCTATTTCGGGTAGGATTTGGCACTTCTGAACATAATCACATGTCATAGAGGTTAAGTGGAAAGCCAGGAGTGGCACATTCAGCACGAGATAATCAATTTGATGCATACTAAGTTTGCTTTGAATTTAACAAAAAATATACAGTGGGGGAAATAAGTATTTGATGCCTTGCTGATTTTCTAAGTTTGCCCCCTGACAAAGACATGAACAGTCTATAGTTTTAAGGGTAGGTTAATTTTAACATTGAGAGATAGAATATCAAACATAAAATCCAGAAAATCACATTTTATATATTATATAAATTTATTTGCATTTTGCAGTGCGAAATAAGTATTTGATCCATCTGGCAAACAAGACTTAATACTTGGTGGCAAAACCATTGTTGGCAAGCTCAGCAGTCAGACATTTTTTGTAGTTGATGATGAGGTTTGAATTTTGGTCCACTCCTTTTTGCTGGGGGGGGGGCAATGTGCTGCCACTGGCACCTGGCCCTACAAACTCACTGGCCCAATAGTGGTCATGCAGACTGCCGCTATTAGCGGGACGCCACTGCCTCTATCTATTTTGGTCAAGGGCCATCATGAACAGTTCTTACCAGCAATTCGATTTGCATCAAATACATTAAATTTGAATTTAATTTTCTGACCAAATTTGAGTGAATCTGGAATTTCAGGAGATTCACTTCTCCCCGTTATTCAGCACATGTGGTCAAGTAGTTATTTTCATGTATTGAGGTTCAATCTTTAACTGTTTCCAACAGTGCGAGAGAAATTCTGACTGTGCCAATGCAATTGGAAAATTACCATTAGAAGGCCCATGGATGGGACGTAGGGCATGTGCAACTCAACCCTTTTTATGTATGTGATAAACAAGGCTCTTGCTTTGGTTGGTTCTTTATGATATCCCAGTGTGTACTGGACATGTATTACTGGATAGGGAATGTACGGTTCCATTGGGTGTATTCGGCAAGACAAAAATTAGCTTTTTGAGCACATGCCATGGATTTAAAGATTTTCAGTTCAGAGCTGTATTCTTTACAAATGACTTGCCCCGAAACTGAAAGTCTTCTCCTAAAAGAATAAAAGTAAACAAAAACCCTGCTTTGTAAAATAATGTAAAAGGTACAACAATAATGAAGTATACTTTCCCAACTCCTGGAAATAGCCCTTTCAAATTTAAAGGCTAAAATAGAAACACTATTTTCATTGACAACCCACTCAATGTTTTCTGTAGACAAGAAAAGCTCATCGAGATCTTCTTCACTGTAGTTTTAGAGATCAGGGAATGGCTCTTATTTTAGTGCAACATCATAGTCTAATTAAAACTCAAGTTTTAAGATTCCCTCTGAGCTCACGTAGGCCTAATTTAGATAGCTCTAATGCGGCCTCATAAGAGCATCCATGTTACTGACCAAGTGCTGACCCAGCTGCCCTGGTAATGACCGAAGCATCGTAGATTTGTTCAACCAGAACAGTTTAAGGACATTTAAATAACGGATTTAGAATTGTCATGAGTTGTTGGAAGTTTGAAAGTTTGCATCTGATGACCCTTTGCAAAATGTCATGATAGTTTTTTTTACTAGAAGTTTTAGATGGAATTGTCACCTTGTTCAATCTGAAAGCCTTATCCAAAAATGAAATAGTTTTAGTAAAAGGACAGCTCAGAGGGGTCCACTTGAAAATTTGTTTTTGAGATATTTTCAAGACCGAGGTGTTAATTGAAGCAGCTAGTCTCTGATACAAAATCTGTTGATATTTACCATATTATCATGCTGACCATGATGTTTATGATGCTTGATCTGTGGGTAGCATTAATCAGACACTGGCTGTGTTATAGCAGTCGTGAATATTTTAACCTCAAGTTTTGCGCTGTTACCAAGAAACTAAAGTTTGAAAAGCTGCTGGGCACTATGCATCATGGTTGACTAGTCCAAGCCAACTGTCAGGGACAAGATCATAAACCTGCATGAAGCTGGAATGGGCTACAAAACCATAAGTAAGACGCTGGATGAGAAGGAGACAACTCAACTGTTGGTGCAATAGTAAGAAAATGGAAGAAATGCAAAATGACTGTCAATCAACATCGATCTGGGGCACCATGAAAAATCTTACCTCGTGGGGTATCCTTGATCATGAGAAAGGAGAGAGATCAGCCTAAAACTACACAGGGGGGACTTGTTAATGATCTCAAAGCAGCTGAGACCACAGTCCCCAAGAAAACCATTGATAGCACATTAAGCCGCAAAGGTTTAAAATCCTGCAGTGCCCACAAGGCCCACCTGCTCAAGAAGCCACATGTACAGGTCCTTCTGAAATTTGCTAATGAACATCTGGATGATTCTGTGAGTGATTGGGAGAAGGTACTGTGGTCAGATGAGAAAAAATTGAGGTCTTTGGCATTAACTCAACTCGCCGTGTTTGTAGGGAGACAAATGCTGCCTGTCACCTAAAGAACACCTTCCCACTGTCAAGCATGTATGTGGAAGCATTATGTTTTGGGGGTGTTTCTCTGCTAAGGGCACAGGACTACTTCACCGCATCAATTGAAGAATGGATGGAGCCATGTACCATAAAATCCTGAATGACAGCCTACTTCCCTCCGCCAGGACAATAAAAATGGGTCGTGGCTGGTCTTCCAGCAAGACAATGACCCAAAACATACAGCCAAGGCAACAAATGAATGGCTCAATAAGAATCACATTAAGGTCATGAAGTGGCCTAGCCAGTCTCCAGACCTTAATCCCATAGAAAACTTATAGAGGGAGTTGAAGCTCCGAGTTGCCAAGCGACAACCTCAAAATCTTAATGATTTGGAGATGATCTGCAAAGAGGAGTGGACCAAAATTCCTCCTGACATGTGCACAAACCTTATTATCAACTACAATAAATGTCTGACTGCTGTGCTTGCCAACAAGGGTTTTGCCACCAAGTATTAAGTCTTGTTTGCCAGAGGGATCAGATACTTATTCTCACTGCAAAATGCAAATAAATATCTATAATTTATACACTGTGATTTTCTGGATTTTATTTTTGATATTCTATCTCTCAATGTTAAAATTAACCTACCTTAAAATGATAAACTGTTCATGTCTTTGTCAGTGGGCAAACTTAGAAAATCAGCAAGGGATCAAATAATTATTTCCTTCACTGTACGTCCTACCTTTCTGAGAAAAGAAAAATGTACACATGTGCTGGAAAAATTTGAGTCATACCATTAACCACACCAGTTAACCATTTCTTGCTCCTAGTGATGAGCAAGTGTGCTCGTTACTCAGGTTTTCCGAGCATCCTTGGGTGGTCTCCAAGTATTTTGGGCGTGCTTGGAGATTTAGTTTGAGTCGCCGCATGTTAGGGGTCGAGTTCCCGCCTCTGCACAGGGGAATCTCGGGCCGTCTCCGCTGCGGTCTCCCTTTCTTCTCCTGCCGCAGTGGAGTCTGCCAAGACTTTGTCAACAAAATCTTCCGGGATATGCTTTCCACCTCGGTCGTAGTCTATCTGGATGATATTCTCATCTTTTCTACAGATATTGACTCCCACCGGAGAGATGTTGGCAGAGTCTTCGACCTCCTACGGGCAAACTCTCTTTATGCAAAGTTGGAGAAGTGTATGTTTGAGCAGGAGTCTTTACCTTTCCTGGGCTATATCATCTCCGCCCAGGGATTGGCTATGGATCCTGCCAAACTACAGGCTGTGATGGACTGGCAAGAGCCCCATTCTCTTAAGGCGGTGCAGCGCTTTATGGGGTTCATTAATTATTACCGCCAGTTCATTCCCCACTTCTCAACTTTGGTAGCTCCCTTGGTGGCCCTCACCAAGAAGGGAGCAAATCCCAAGTTGTGGTCTGAAGAGGTCTCCAGGGCCTTTTCTTCTATTAAGTCTCATTTTGCTAGCGCTCCCATTCTACACCGTCCCGATGTGGATAAGCCGTTTATAATGGAGGTTGATGCCTCTTCCGTTGATGCAGGAGCAGTCCTCTTCCAAAAGGATGCTCAAGGTCGGAAGCATCCTTGCTTCTTCTTCTCCAACACCTTCACACCAGCGGAGAGGAATTATTCCATCGAGGACAGGGAGTTGCTAGCGATGAAGTTGGCCTTTTCGGAGTGGAGACATCTCTTGGAGGGGGCTCATTTTCCCTTTCAAGTTTTCACTTACCACAAAAATTTGCTATATTTGCAAACAGCCCAGCGGCTAAATTCTCGCCAGGCCAGATGGTCCTTGTTCTTCTCTCGGTTCCACTTCACCCTCCATTTTCTCGCTGGGGAGAAGAACATTCGTGCTGACGCCCTTTTTCGCTCTGTTGTATCATCTGAGGAGGAGGAAGGAGAGCCTCGGCTTATTGTCCCCCTCTGAGAGCCTGAGAACCGTAGCTCCGGTGTTGCTAGAGTCTGTGCCTCCGGGCAAGACTTTAGTGCCCATAAATTTGCGACCGAAGGTTCTCTCTTGGGCTCATTCGTCCAGGGTGGGTGGACACTTTGGGACAAAGAGGACATCTGAGCTGCTGGCAAGGACGTACTGGTGGCCGCATATGCTCCGAGATGTCAGAGATTATGTTCTGGCATGTGTCTCCTGCACCAAAAATAAGTCTCCTCGACAACGGCCAGCTGGCTTGCTTCATCCCTTGCCGGTGGCAGATAGGCCCTGGGAGATGGTCGGGATGGACTTTGTGGTGGGTTTGCCCAAGTCTCGTGCCTGTACTATCATTTGGGTTATTACTAGTGTTGAGCGATACCGTCCGATACTTGAAAGTATCGGTATCGGATAGTATCGGCCGATACCCGAAAAATATCGGATATCGCCGATACCGATATCCGATACCAATACAAGTCAATGGGACATCAAGTATCGGAATGTATCCTCATGGATCCCAGGGTCTGAAGGAGAGGAAACTCTCCTTCAGGCCCTGGGATCCATATTAAAGTGTAAAATAAAGAATTAAAATAAAAAATATTGTTATATTCACCTCTCCGGCGGCCCCTGGACATCAGCGGGAGGATCCGGCGTCCGGCACGGCTTCTTTCTTCAAAATGCGCGCCTTCAGGACCTGTGGAATGACGTCCCGGCTTCTGATTGGTCGCGTGCCGCCCATGTGACCGCCACGCGACCAATCAGAAGCCGCGACGTCATTCCTCAGGTCCTAGAAGGCGCTCATTCTAGGACTTTAGCTGAGGAATGACGTCGCGGCTTCTGATTGGTCGCGTGGCGGTCACATGGGCGGCACGCGACCAATCAGAAGCCGGGACGTCATTCCACAGGTCCTGAAGGCGCGCATTTTGAAGAAAGAAGCCGTGCCGGACGCCGGATCCTCCCGCTGATGTCCAGGGGCCGCCGGAGAGGTGAATATAACAATATTTTTTATTTTAATTCTTTATTTTACACTTCCGATACCGATACCCGATATCACAAAAATATCGGATCTCGGTATCGGAATTCCGATACCGCAAGTATCGGCCGATACCCGATACTTGCGGTATCGGAATGCTCAACACTAGTTATTACCGATCATTTCTCGAAAGTGGTGCATTTGGTGCCGCTTCCACGGTTACCTTCTGCACGGGCCTTGGCAGTGTTGTTCATTAAGCACATCTTCCGCCTACACGGCATGCCGGACAAAATTGTCAGTGACCGGGGTCTCCAGTTTGCATCTTGGTTCTGGAGAGAGCTGTGTCGTCTTCTCAGCATTAAATCTCTCTTCCGCATATCATCCCGAGACAAATGGGTTGGTAGAGAGGGCCAATCAGACTCTGGTCACATATTTACGACATTTTGTTTCTGCCAGGCAGGATGACTGGGCATCCTTGTTACCATGGGCAGAGTTTGCCCTTAACAACGCTGTAGCTGACTCCACCTGTCAGACTCCTTTCCCCCTTAATTACGGCCAGCATCCGCGGGTTCCTGTGCCTATGCCTATGTCCTCTGCTGACTCCAGGGTGGCAGACTGGGCTGTGGAGGCACGGGACATTAGGGACCGCACTCAGGAGGCCATTCGGGCCTCCAAGGAGAGAATGAGGTCCTCCGCCGATGCACATTGGCGCCCTGCCCCGACCTTTGCTCCTGGCGATTTGGTGTGGCTCTCCGCCCGTAACATCAGGCTGCGTGTAGAGTCCACTAAGTTTGCACCTCGCTACTTGGGTCCCTTCAAGGTCCTCGAAAAGGTTAATCCTGTGGTCTACCGTCTAGCCCTTCCTCCACGCCTAGCTATCACCGACACCTTTCATGTGTCCCTCCTTAAGCCTGTATACATGTCACGGTTTTATGAGTCATCTGCCGGGACATCGGGTTCGTCTACTGACAATTTCAAGGTGAACGCTATTTTGGGGAGCAAGGTGGTACATGGCAAAAAATTTTATTTGGTGGACTGGAAGGGTTATGGTCCTGGGAGCCTGTTGAGCACATTCAGGCTCCGCAGCTCATTGCCGCCTTCGAGCATAGCAAGACCCAAGGAGGGGTGCCCTAGGAGGGGGGTAATGTTAGGGGTTGAGTTCCCGCCTCTGCACAGGGGGAATCTCGGGCCGTCTCCGCTGCGATCTCCCATTCTTCTCCTGCCGCAGTGGAGTCTGCTCAGTGGAGACGTCGGTCCCAGCATCTTGCTCAGCCCCACTCTGTACAAAGAGTTACTACTGTTTTTCCTGCTTCTGCCATTGAAGTCATTGTTGGGCAGCAGCGAGCAGATGCTTTTGGGACTAAGTCCTGCTTTTCTCTTTCTGAGCATGCCCAGGGCAAGATCTCCCGTTGGAGATCGAGGGTCACATGCTCAGGTACTGCAGCACATCCCATTGGTCCTCCAGGAAGGTCCTGAAAGTGCAAAACTTTGGTAGCAGCTTCCCATTGGTCCTTTATTGGAAGGTCCTGAACATGCTGCAACTATATAAGCTGCGCATGACCGCACGGCCATGCGCCAGTATTGACTTGATATAATGTGTGTGTAGATGGATGTACGTCGATGGATGAAAGCTCCTAAATCATTCCCATTCCTAGTGTTGTTGACTGTTCGCGAATGATGGTAGCTATCTAGCGCCCGACTAAGCCATCAGCACGAAACACACATTACAGCATCTAGTTGCTGTGACCGCCAGTGCGGCGCCGTGCGCTTTCTCAGCGCTTTCTTGACCCAAGCCTGGGTGGTTAGTAGCGTCCGCCAGTGCGGCACCGCACGCACTTACGTGCATCTTTAATACATTTATTTCTGTCACTCTGACACCCCAGTAGCGGTGTCGAACGCATGAGGTTTTTTATGAACTCTATTCCTGTGTCTTGGGATTGAGTTCTGAGACTCCTTGCTTGCGCTCTTGGTGCGGTACCGCGGCCCTGTGACGCAACAAGGTTCGCTTCCTTCACACAGGGTGAAGTAAACCCGTGTGTGTATTCACATTGTAACGCCATATCGTCCGTCATCACTAGCAGCAGGTTTTCACCTGCACAGTGGACACTGGACTGCGAACGCACCTGATACTATTCCATCTTAAACTTGGTGCGTTCCGCCAGTCCTAACACCGCATCTGCACGATTTGCGGCTGCTAGACAGCCTGTTTACATTTGGGGGTTGCCTGTTTGTTAGGGAATTCCCACATGTATTCAGGCTTTCTAGTAGCTGCAAATCATGCAGCTGCGGCGACTCAAACATAATCTCCAAGCACGCCCAAAATACTCGGAGACCACTCGAGCATGCTCGGAAAACCCGAGTAACGAGAACACTCGCTCATCACTACTTGCTCTCCATTATGACCACATTAAGAAAGTGTGATGGATAACTTATTTAAGGCTGTGTTCACACTCTTGCTAAACCCTTCAACTATAGGAGGAGAGCAGCAAAAAGCAGCTGAATTCATCATCAGGCCACGGTCACACTATCAATATTTGGTGAGTGTTTCACTTCAGTATTTGTAAGCCAAAACCAGGAGTGTAACAATCAGAGGAAAAGTATAATAGAAACACGTCACCACTTCTGCATTTTTGACCCACTCCTCGTTTTGGCTTACAAATACTGATGTGAAATACTGATCAAATACTGACCAAGTGTGAACGTGGCCTTAGACATACACCAGCAGAGCCCTCGCTGATTATAATGAGGTCTGTGAGGTTTCTGTCAAGATGCCATCATACAGTATTTCACACCCAAGTTGTTGTTCTTATAAGTCCATGCTTGGGCCATCTGCTCCTCACGGCCCTGTGTGCAGGGCATGTTGCAACTTTGGACATTAAAACTTTTCCTGTCTTCAGAAAGTGATAAGCTAGAAGAGTTTGGTCGTGTACTGAGTGGCAATTCTCCTTTATTTAAAAAAAAATTCAGGGAGGTTTCCATTCCTGAAATAATATGATGGAATAACAAACCTCAAGAGGTTTTACCAAGATGAAAAATTAAGCTCAATCTTTGTTCCATTCAGATGGAGCTCTATAGAGACCCCTTCTCAGGATTAGTAGTAGTCCCAAAGGTTGGACACTCAACAATCAGTAAAACATCCCATCTTATTTTCCTACAAAACTTCATGCCTTCCAAGGTAACGCAGAGGTAGCAGTCACACTTTGGCCCTGGTGCCTGATGGATCCAAAGGTCCCTCTACCATAGAAGGCAACAGAATTATAAATGTCACATACTATGTGTGGGCCCGCATTGCTATTTTTCTCTGCCTTTTATTTCTTCCCCATTCTTTCCCCATCCTACAGTTTGTCTGTGTGAACAGACATAGATCTGTTTATATATATACATTGTGCTATTGTTTTTGTCTCTCTTGTATCTTTGTCTGATGTATCCTTTGTTTTTGGTATAAAGCTGTATAATTGAGTCGGTAGGCATGTGTTGGCAATGTCATTTTTATTGTTACTTTACATTAGTATAGAATTAGTGCCGCTGCTTTGCTTTGTGAGCGCCCTACTCGTCTTTCTGTTTGTAAAGAACCTCCTATTACATCACTAGATGAGTATTCTTTTCTTATGAAACTTTTTATGTGTGAACTTTTGACAATTAAAGGGAAATATAAAACTTATCTTCCAAAGTGTAGATGCTAATACACAGTCAGTAATTAAATCATTATCTTGGAACAATGAAGATCTATTCAACAATTTAAGACATAGACGTTTTAGGGAAAAAAACGTTACTCTGAGTATAATTGTAGAACCAGATGTTAGGGGTCGAGTTCCCGCCTCTGCACAGGGGGAATCTCGGGCCGTCTCCGCTGCAGTCTCCCATTCTTCTCCTGTCGCAGTGGAGTCTGCTCAGCGGAGACGTCGGTCCCAGCGTCTTGCTCAGTCCCACTCTGTACAAAGAGTTACTGCTGCTTTTCCTGCTTCTGCCATTGAAGTGAGTTTTGGGCAGCGGCGAGTAGATGCTTTTGGGACTAAGTCCTGCCTTTCTCTTTCTGAGAATGCCCAGGGCAAGATCTCCCGTTGGAGATCGAGGGTCACATGCTCAGGTACTGCAGCACATCCCATTGGTCCTTTATTGGAAGGTCCTGAAAGTTGGGTGTCGTGGGTCCCTGACTGGTGGTTTACATTTGGTAACTGGTACTGTGAACATTTTGGTGACTGCACGGTGGTTGTCCATGATGCTGCGGCTGTCGGTGACATTGCGCTTGTTACTAAGATATATTTATTCCCTATTAGTCTTCTAATATATTTAACATTAATACATACATATTTCTTATATTCTATTTAAATAATCTTTGTGCATTGTCATCTATGACCGCTGCACTGGGGATACTACTGGCTACACCTGCAGGATTTTTTTTTTTTCTTTCTTGCGGGTGTGTATATACGCACTATATGATTGATTGGAAGGTTACTCCTTTTATATATATATATATATAGTTCTTTGCCACTGTTCCAGTCATACCTGTCGGTTGTCTCTGTATTTTGGTTGCTCCATAATTTTATGTGTGGTATATGGTTTTAGATATGTTCAAAATAAAGTTTGTATTTTTTCATATGTTATGGCCTGGTGTTCGTTCTTGGTGTTAGTAATAATTATCACTTGGCTTAATTTTGATTAAAGGCAATATTATAGGTGTTAATAAGGTCCTGAAAGTGCAAAACTTCGGTAGCAGCTTCCCATTGGTCCTTTATTGGAAGGTCCTGAACATGCTGCAACTATATAAGCTGTGCATGACCGCACGGCCATGCGCTAGTATTGACTTGATATAATGTGTGTGTGTAGATGGATGTATGTCGATGGATGAAAGCTCCTAACTCATTCCCATTCCTAGTGTTGTTGACTGTTCGCGAATGATGGTAGCTATCCAGCGCCCGACTAAGCCATCAGCATGAAACACACATTACAGCGTCTAGTTGCCGTGACCGCCAGTGTGGCGCCGTGCGCTTTCTCAGCGCTTTCTTGACCCAAGCCTGGGTGGTTAGTGGCATCCACCAGTGCAGCACCGTACGCACTCATCTTTAATACATTTATTTCTGTCACTCTGACACCCCAGTAGCGGTGTCGAGCGCATGAGGTTTTTATGAACTCTATTCATGTGTCTTGGGATTGAGTTCTGAGACTCCTTGCTTGCGCTCTTGGTGCGGTACCGCGGCCCTGTGACGCCTCAGGGTTCGCTTCCTTCACACAGGGTGAAGTAAACCCGTATGTGTATTCACATTGTACCACCATATCGTCCGTCATCACTAGCAGCAGGTTTTCACCTGCACGGTGGACCCCGGACTGCGAAAGGCACCTGATTCTATTCCATCTTACACTTGGTGCGTTCCGGCAGTCCTAACAGAATACTAGTGCCAGGGTCTGGCTAGTAAATGGCGGACATTCAGCAATCTTTGCGGTATAACCAGCAGCTGGAGGGTAGGTTGGCGGCTCTCGAGAGCTCGACCTCAGCTGTGGATGTTACCGCAGTTGCTGTACAGGCTGCTAGCGTGGCTGCAGCAACCTTGTCCACTGCCACCCCTGTTCTGACATTATCTCGCCTCCCGCTGCCAGAAAAATTTTCTGGAGATAGCAAATCTTGTAGGGGATTCGTGAGTCAGTGCTCTATTCACCTCGAGCTCCTGGCTGCACGTTTTCCCACAGAGCGGGCTAAGGTGGGATTTATTGTGTCTCTCTTGTCGGACAGGGCGTTGGAGTGGGCTACGCCGCTGTGGGAGCGTGGCGATCATGTGGTGCAGAGTGCTCCGCTGTTCCTGAGCACTCTGAAGCAGGTCTTTTTAAGACCTCAAGTCACCCATGACACGACGCTCCAACTGCTGGCATTAACTGAGGGTGAGTCAATTTTTCCATCCGCTTTCGCACTTTAGCTTCAGAGCTGGAGTGGTCGGATAAAGCCCTTAACCCCATATTTTGGAGGGGCCTGGCTGATCACGTTAAGGACGCTCTGGCCACTAGGGAGATTCCTGCCACACTGGAGGAATTAATAACTGTCTCTACTCGAATTTACCTCCGTTTTAACGAGCGGAGGTTTTAGCGAGCCCAGTGTAGGCAGAGTTTTCGGCTGGCTCCCACCTTCCCCAAACCTCTGGAATCTCCGGTCCAGGTTCCTGAGTCACATGAGGCCATGGAAGTGTTACGAGCGGGATCTAAGTCCCAGACCGCTTGTGCACTCAAGGTCTGTCATGCTTGCCAGCAGTCAGGACATCTTGCCACCAGATGTCCCCAGCGGTCGAGGAAACGTCAGCGTCTGGTGGTAGTAAGTGGAGGTACACTAGACACGGCGACGTTTGCCTCCAAATTGTCCTTTAAGGGGACAATTATTATAGGCTCATTCTCCCACTCGGTAGAGCTCTGCGTGGATTCTGGGGTGGAGGGCAATTTTATGTCTTCTGCCTTCGCCCAACGTCACGCAATACCCCTGGTTATGCTAGCTCACTGATTAACGGTACGGGTGGTGAATGGGTCGACACTGCCCTCACAGATAACACACCAGACCATCCCTTTTACTCTGTCCATGTCGCCATCCCATCAGGAGATTATATCTCTGCTCGTCATTCCTGAGGGAATTGATGAGGTCCTGTTGGGGATACCTTGGCTATGGTACCACTCTCCTCACATCGAGTGGTCCTCAGGCAGGATTCTGGGATGGGGTGAATCTTGTGGGGGTAGGTGTCAGTAGGAGTGCATTCAGGTTGCTACTACAGAGGTACCCGCAGATCTATCCTCTCTCCCCAAGCAATATTGGTCTTATGCAGACGTGTTCTCCAAAAAGGCTGCGGAGACCTTTCTGCCCCATCGCCCCTATGACTGTCCTATTGATCTCTTGCCTGGTGCTGAGCCTCCCCAGGGTCGAGTCTATCCATTATCTCTCCCGGAGATGGAGGCAACGACTCAGTACATTCAAGAGAATCTGTCAAGAGGATTCATCAGGAAGTCAGTGTCACCGGCTGGGGCTGGGTTCTTTTTCGTGCAGAAGAAGAATGGGGAACTACGTCCATGCATAGACTACAGGGGTCTTAACACCATCACTGTTAAGAATAAGTATCCTTTGCCCTTGATGTCTGAGCTCTTCGATAGACGATGTATCAGGTGATGCCCTTCGGGCTCTGTAATGCCCCAGCCGTTTTCCAAGACTTTGTCAATGACGTCTTCCGGGATATCCTTTCCACCTCGGTCGTAGTCTATCTGGATGATATTCTCATCTTTTCTCCAGATATTGACTCCCACCGGAGAGATGTTGGCAGAGTCTTCGACCTCCTACCGGCAAACTCTCTTTTTGCAAAGTTGGAGAAGTGTATGTTTGAGCAGGAGTCTTTACATTTTCTGGGCTATATCATCTCCGCCCAGGGATTGGCTATGGATCCTGCCAAACTACAGGCTGTGATGGACTGGCAAGAGCCCCATTCTCTTAAGGTGGTGCAGCGCTTTATGGGGTTCATTAATTATTAGCGCCAGTTCATTCCCCACTTCTCAACTTTGGTAGCTCCCTTGGTGGCCCTCACCAAGAAGGGAGCAAATTCCAAGTTGTGGTCTGAAGAGGTCTCCAGGGCCTTTTCTTCTATTAAGTCTCATTTTGCTAGCGCTCCTATTCTACATCGTCCCGATGTGGATAAGCCGTTTATAATGGAGGTGGATGCCTCTTCCGTTGGTACAGGAGCAGTCCTCTTCCAAAAGGATGCTCAAGGTCGGAAGCATCCTTGCTTCTTCTTCTCCAACACCTTCACACCAGCGGAGAGGTATGATTCCATCGGGGACAGGGAGTTGCTAGCGATGAAGTTGGCCTTTTGAGAGTGGAGACATCTCTTGGAGGGGGCTCGTTTTCCTTTTCAAGTTTGCAAGTAAACACATCTTCCGCCTACACGGCATGGCGGACAAAATTGTCAGTGACCGGGGTCCCCAGTTTGCGTCTCGGTTCTGGAGAGAGCTGTGTCGTCTTCTCAGCATTGAGTTGAATCTCTCTTCCGCATATCATCCCGAGACGAATGGGTTGGTAGAGAGGGCCAATCAGACTCTGGTCAGATATTTACGACATTTTGTTTCTGCCAGGCAGGATGACTGGGCATCCTTGTTACCATGGACAGAGTTTGCCCTTAACAACGCTGTAGCCGACTCCACCGGTCAGACTCCTTTCCTCCTTAATTACGGCCAGCATCCGCGGGTTCCTGTGCCTATGCCCGTGTCCTCTGCTGACTCCTGGGTGGCAGACTGGGCTGTGGAGGCATGGGACATTTGGGACCGCACTCAGGATGCCATCCGGGCCTCCAAGGAGAGAATGAGGTCCTCCGCCGATGCACATGGGCGCCCTGCCCCGACCTTTGCTTCTGGCGATTTGGTGTGGCTCTCCGCCCGTAACATCAGGCTGCGTGTAGAGTCCACTAAGTTTGCACCTCACTACTTGGGTCCCTTCAAGGTCCTCGAACAGGTTAATCCTGTGGTCTACCGTCTGGCCCTTCCTCCACGCCTAGGTATCACCGACACCTTTCATGTGTCCCTCCTTAAGCCCGTATACATGTCCCGATTTTCTGAGTCATCTGCCGGGACATCGGGTTCATCTACGGACGATTTAGAGGTGAACGCTATTTTGGGGAGCAAGGTGGTACGTGGCAAAAATTTTTATTTGGTGGACTGGAAGGGTTACGGTCCTGAGGATAGGTCCTGGGAGCCTGTTGAGCACATTCAGGCTCCACAGCTCATTGCTGCCTTCGAGCGTGGCGAGGCCCAAGGAGGGGGGGGGCCCGAGGAGGGGGGGTAATGTTAGGGGTCGAGTTCCCGCCTCTGCACAGGGAGAATCTCGGGCCGTCTCCGCTGCGGTCTTCCATTCTTCTCCTGCAGCAGTGGAGTCTGCTCAGCGGAGACGTCTGTCCCAGTGTCTTGCTCAGTCCCACTCTGTACAAAGAGTTACTGCTGCTTTTCCTGCTTCTGCCATTGAAGTCAGTGTTGGGCAGCGGCGAGCAGATGCTTTTGGGACTAAGTCCTGCTTTTCTCTTTCTGAGCATGCCCAGGGCAAGATCTTCCGTTGGAGATCAAGGGTCACATGCTCAGGTACTGCAGCACATTCCATTGGTCCTTTATTGGAAGGTCCTGAAAGTGCAAAACTTCGGTAGCAGCTTCCCATTGGTCCTTTATTGGAAGGTCCTGAACGTGCTGCAACTATATAAGCTGCGCATGACTGCACGGCCATGCGCTAGTATTGACTTGATATAATGTGTGTGTGTAGATGGATGTATGTCAATGGATGAAAGCTCCTAAATCATTCCCATTCCTATTGTTGTTGACTGTTCGCGAATGATGGTAGCTATCTAGCGCCGGACTAAGCCATCAGCATGAAACACACATTACAGCGTCTAGTTGCTGTGACCGCCAGTGCGGCGCCGTGTGCTTTCTCAGCGCTTTCTTGACCCAAGCCTGGGTGGTTAATGGCATCCGCCAGTGCGGCACCGCACGCACTCACACGCATCTTTAATACATTTATTTCTGTCACTCTGACACCCTAGTAGCGATGTCGAGCGCATAAGGCTTTTATGAACTCTATTCCTGTGTCTTGGGATTGAGTTCTGGGACTCCTTGCTTGCGCTCTTGGTGCGGTACCGCGGCCCTGTGACGCAACAGGGTTCGCTTCCTTCACACAGGGTGAAGTAAACCCGTGTGTGTATTCACATTGTACCGCCATATCTTCCGTCATCACTAGCAGCAGGTTTTCACCTGCACGGTGGACCCCGGACTGCAAACGCACCTGATTCTATTCCATCTTAAACTTGGTGCCTTCCGCCAGTCCTAACACCAGAAACACACGGGCTACTTGCACACTGAACAAGTCTGTAGGAACATGTTCACACACCACCAAGAAACTTGAAGACACAAAAGAGCACAGTGAGGTAAAAAATACTCTGTTGTAAAAAAAATCACAATAACAAGCAAGTGCTAGTCAAAAGATGGAAAAAACAGGGTATTTAGGTGATACTTTTTTTTGCAAAAAAATGTATACTAAGCTGCTCCACCAATCGTCAAGATAAAACCAGATAGAGCAGTCCTAACTAATGTATATATTCCCTATCTGATGTATTTAAAAACCTGATCATCTGTATAGTATCTGTATAAGCAGGGTTCAGAGAGGGAATATCCATGTGGACATGCTGGATGGAACAGCTTTGATGCAAATGACCCATAAGGAGTGGTGGACTCCCCAATCTTGTAGAAACAAGAGAACAATTATAGAACCAGAAACACATGGGCTACTTGCACATTGAACAAGTCTGTAGGAACCTGTTCACACACCACCAAGAAACTTGAAGACACAAAAGAGCACAGTGAGGTGAAAAATACTCTGTTGTTAAAAAAAATCACAGTATCAAGCAAGTGCTAGTCAAAAAATGGAAAAAACAGGGTATTTAGTTGATACATTTTTTTGCAAAAAAATGTGTACTAAGCTGCTCCACCAATCGTCAAGGTATACCCATATAGAGCAGTCCTAACTAATGTATATACAGTGGGGCAAAAAAGTATTTAGTCAGTCAGCAATAGTGCAAGTTCCACCACTTAAAAAGATGAGAGGCGTCTGTAATTTACATCATAGGTAGACCTCAACTATGGGAGACAAACTGAGAAAAAAAAATCCAGAAAATCACATTGTCTGTTTTTTTAACATTTTATTTGCATATTATGGTGGAAAATAAGTATTTGGTCAGAAACAAAATTTCATCTCAATACTTTGTAATATATCCTTTGTTGGCAATGACAGAGGTCAAACGTTTTCTGTAAGTCTTCATAAGGTGGCCACACACTGTTGTTGGTATGTTGGCCCATTCCTCCATGCAGATCTCCTCTAGAGCAGTGATGTTTTTGGCTTTTCGCTTGGCAACACGGACTTTCAACTCCCTCCAGAGGTTTTCTATAGGGTTGAGATCTGGAGACTGGCTAGGCCACTCCAGGACCTTGAAATGCTTCTTACAAAGCCACTCCTTCGTTGCCCTGGCAGTGTGCTTTGGATCATTGTCATGTTGAAAGACCCAGCCACATTTCATCTTCAATGCCCTTGCTGATGGAAGGAGGTTTGCACTCAAAATCTCACGATACATGGCCCCATTCATTCTTTCATGTACCCGGATCAGTGGTCCTGGCCCCTTTGCAGATAAACAGCCCCAAAGCATGATGTTTCCACCACCATGCTTTACAGTAGGTATGGTGTTTGATGAATGCAACTCAGTATTCTTTTTCCTCCAAACACGACAAGTTGTGTTTCTACCAAACAGTTCCAGTTTGGTTTCATCAGACCATAGGACATTCTCCCAAAACTCCTCTGGATCATCCAAATGCTCTCTAGCAAAGTTCAGACGGGCCTGGACATGTACTGGCTTAAGCAGTGGGACACGTCTGGCACTGCAGGATCTGAGTCCATGGTGGCGTAGTGTGTTACTTATGGTAGGCCTTGTTAAATTGGTCCCAGCTCTCTGCAGTTCATTCACTAGGTCCCCCCGCGTGGTTCTGGGATTTTTGCTCACCGTTCTTGTGATCATTCTGACCCCACGGGGTGGGATTTTGCGTGGAGCCCCAGATTGAGGGAGATTATCAGTGGTCTTGTATGTCTTCCATTTTCTAATTATTGCTCCCACTGTTGATTTCTTCACTCCAAGCTGGTTGGCTATTGCAGATTCAGTCTTCCCAGCCTGGTGCAGGGCTACAATTTTGTTTCTGGTGTCCTTTGACAGCTCTTTGGTCTTCACCATAGTGGAGTTTGGAGTCAGACTGCTTGAGGGTGTGCACAGGTGTCTTTTTATACTGATAACAAGTTTAAACAGGTGCCATTACTACAGGTAATGAGTGGAGGAAAGAGGAGACTCTTAAAGAAGAAGTTACAGGTCTGTGAGAGCCAGAAATCTTGATTGTTTGTTTCTGACCAAATACTTATTTTCCACCATAATATGCAAATAAAATGTTAAAAAAACAGACAATGTGATTTTCTGGATTTTTTTTTCTCAGTTTGTCTCCCATAGTTGAGGTCTACCTATGATGTAAATTACAGACCCTCTCATCTTTTTAAGTGGTGGAACTTGCACTATTGCTGACTGACTAAATACTTTTTTGCCCCACTGTATAATCCCTATGTGATGTATTTAAAAACCTGATCATCTGTATAGTACCTGTATAAGCAGGGTTCAGATAGGGAATATCCATGTGGACATGCTGGATGGAACAGCTTTGATGCAAATGACCATAAGGAGTGGTGGACTCCCCAATCTTGTAGAAACAAGAGAACAATTATAGAACCAGAAACACATGGGCTACTTGCACATTAGACAAGTCTGTAGGAGCCTGTTCACACTCTGTTAGGGCTAGCGGAACGCACCGAGTAAATATAGATGTTTTATTGTAATTGATGCGTTCGCAGCCCGGGGTCCACCGTGCAGGAGAACCTGCTGCTAGCAATGGCGGCACTATATGGCGGTATGAACTAGCTCTGTTATTTCACAGAGTAGCCGTGAAAGCAAAGCACTGCGCCCTGTTAGACCTCACAGAGGCACAGGCTAACCGCCCAACAGAGAGAAGTCAGTGGTCATGTACCAGACTGATGTATTTAAAAACATGATCATCTGTATAGTATCTGTTTAAGCAGGGTTCAGAGAGGGAATATCTATGTGGACATGCTGGATGGAACAGCTTTGATGCAAATGACCCATACGGAGTGGTGGACTCCCCAATCTTGTAGAAACAAGAGAACAATTATAGAACCAGAAACACATGGGCTACTTGCCTTATGGGTCATTTGCATCAAAGCTGTTCCATCCAGCATGTCCACATGACATGGATATTCCCTCTTTGAACCCTGCTTATACAGGTACTATGCAGATGATCAGGTTTTAAAATACATCTGATAGGGATTATATACATTAGTTAGGACTGCTCTATATGGGTATACCTTGACAATTGGTGGAGCAGCTTAGTATACATTTCATTTTTTTGCAAAAAAAGTATCAACTAAATACCCTGTTTTTTCCATCATTTGACTAGCACTTCCTTGTTACTGTGATTTTTTTTTACAACAGAGTATTTTTGACCTCACTGTGCTCTTTTGTGTCTTCAAGTTTCTTGGTGGTGTGTGAACAGGTTCCTACAGACTTGTTCATTGTGCAAGTAGCCCATGTGTTTCTGGTTCTATAATTGTTCTCTTGTTTCTACAAGATTGGGGAGTCCACCACTCCTTATGGGTCATTTGCATCAAAGCTGTTCCATCCAGCATGTCCACATGGATATTCCCTCTCTGAACCCTGCTTATACAGATACTATACAGATGATCATGTTTTTAAATACATCAGATAGGGATTATATGCATTAGTTAGGACTGCTCTATACGGGTGTACATTGACGATTGGTGGAGCAGCTTAGTATACATTTTTTTGCAAAAAAACATATCAACTAAATACCCTGTTTTTTCCATCTTTTGACTAGCACTTGCTTGTTACTGTGATTTTTTTTACAACACAGTATTTTTGACCTCACTGTGCTCTTTTGTGTCTTCAAGTTTCTTGGTGGTGTGTGAACAGGTTCCTACAGACTTGTTCAACGTGCAAGTAGCCCATGTGTTTCTGGTTCTATAATTGTTCTCTTGTTTCTACAAGATTGGGGAGTCCACCACTCCTTATGGGTCATTTGCATCAAAGCTGTTCCATCCAGCATGTCCACATGGATATTCCCTCTCTGAGCCCTGCTTATAAAGGTGCTATACAGATTATCAGGTTTTTAAATACATCAGATAGGGATTATATACATTAGTTAGGACTGCTCTTTATGGGTATACCTTGATGATTGGTGGAGCAGCTTAGTGTACTTTTTTTGCAAAAAAATGTATCACCTAAATACCCTGTTTTTTCCATCTTTTGACTAGCACTTGCTTGTTACTGTGATTTTTTTTTACAACAGAGTATTTTTTACCTCACTGTGCTCTTTTGTGTCTTCTGAGTATAATTGGCATAGGCCAAGAGAGAACTGGCATAAGTAATTTAGTAAATATCCAAAAGATAACTACTAGAGATGAGCAAATTGATTCTCCAGACCCTGGACACTAGCCCATGGCTGCTGGATAGGAGACCTGTGAATTTCCTCCTATCTCCCGATGCTTTTCCTTATTTGTAGGCCTGACACAACATCAACTTTACAGTATGTCACACATATGATGTTTCACCTACTAAAAAGAAGAAGCATCGAGAATGCCAGCAGGTAGGATATGGCTCTTTGTTGCCTATCCAGCAGCCACAGGCTACAGACATAGCCACTGGACTGGACAAAGGCCATGCAAATCAATTCTTTCAACTCTAGTAACTATCATTTGTAAAAAGTCTTAATGTGTTACATTAGGCCCTGAGGCTCCGAGTCATTGATCCAAACACTGCGTGCTTTTTTAGGGCTCAGTGGGAATCTCAGGGCTCAGACCATCCCCGATCTTTGCCCCTAGACATTGCAAGGTCTCAATAGTAACTCTATGGATCCATACACCACACTTTGCACAGAGAGTTGAACAGACCCATAAATTTACTATTGACCTGTCTACGTCAGTATGTGTGCACTGCTTATTCAGGAGCTGCGCGTTTCAAGAGCAATGTTTTGAGAGATCATGGAGGAGGGGGCTCAGAACCTGGATCCACACCGATCAGCAACAATTTGCAGCCCCTATAACATATCAAAACTTTTTGCAAATGATAGTTACGCTTTAAAGGGGTTATCCGAGACTACAGGTCCTTCTCAAAAAATTAGCATATAGTGTTAAATTTCATTATTTACCATAATGTAATGATTACAATTAAACTTTCATATATTATAGATTCATTATCCACCAACTGAAATTTGTCAGGTCTTTTATTGTTTTAATACTGATGATTTTGGCATACAACTCCTGATAACCCAAAAAACCTGTCTCAATAAATTAGCATATCAAGAAAAGGTTCTCTAAACGACCTATTACCCTAATCTTCTGAATCAACTAATTAACTCTAAACACATGCAAAAGATACCTGAGGCTTTTATAAACTCCCTGCCTGGTTCATTACTCAAAACCCCCATCATGGGTAAGACTAGCGACCTGACAGATGTCAAGAAGGCCATCATTGACACCCTCAAGCAAGAGGGTAAGACCCAGAAAGAAATTTCTCAACAAATAGGCTGTTCCCAGAGTGCTGTATCAAGGCACCTCAATGGTAAGTCTGTTGGAAGGAAACAATGTGGCAGAAAACGCTGTACAACGAGAAGAGGAGACCGGACCCTGAGGAAGATTGTGGAGAAGGACCGATTCCAGACCTTGGGGAACCTGAGGAAGCAGTGGACTGAGTCTGGTGTGGAAACATCCAGAGCCACCGTGCACAGGCGTGTGCAGGAAATGGGCTACAGGTGCCGCATTCCCCAGGTAAAGCCACTTTTGAGCTACAGAGAAGCAGCACTGGACTGTTGCTAAGTGGTCCCAAGTACTTTTTTCTGATGAAAGCAAATTTTGCATGTCATTCGGAAATCAAGGTGCCAGAGTCTGGAGGAAGACTGGGGAGAAGGAAATGCCAAAATGCCTGAAGTCCAGTGTCAAGTACCCACAGTCAGTGATGGTGTGGGGTGCCATGTCAGCTGCTGGTGTTGGTCCACTGTGTTTCATCAAGGGCAGGGTCAATGCAGCTAGCTATCAGGAGATTTTGGAGCACTTCATGCTTCCATCGGCTGAAATGCTTTATGGAGATGAAGATTTCATTTTTCAGCACGACCTGGCACCTGCTCACAGTGCCAAAACCACTGGTAAATGGTTTACTGACCATGGTATTACTGTGCTCAATTGGCCTGCCAACTCTCCTGACCTGAACCCCATAGAGAATCTGTGGGATATTGTGAAGAGAAAGTTGAGAGACGCAATACCCAACACTCTGGATGAGCTTAAGGCCGCTATTGAAGCATCCTGGGCCTCCATAACATCTCAGCAGTGTCACAGGCTGATTGCCTCCATGCCACGCCGCATTGAAGCAGTCATTTCTGCCAAAGGATTCCCGACCAAGTATTGAGTGCATAACTGAACATTATTATTTGTTGGTTTTTTTGTTTGTTATTAAAAAACACTTTTATTTGATTGGATGGGTGAAATATGCTAATTTATTGAGACAGATTTTTTGGGTTATCAGGAGTTGTATGCCAAAATCATCAGTATTAAAACAATAAAAGACCTGACAAATTTCAGTTGGTGGATAATGAATCTATAATATATGAAAGTTTAATTGTAATCATTACATTATGGTAAATAATGAAATTTAACACTATATGCTAATTTTTTGAGAAGGACCTGTATATAATTTTTTTTTAATATGGGCCTAAGAACTAACATGCAGATAATTAATACCTACTCACCTATTGTGAGTTCTGTCATTGACCACTCCTGCTGTTGACTCGGCGACTTCCACTGACATCACATCGACAGACCAGGGGCTTCTCTTTCGCTCT
This sequence comes from Ranitomeya imitator, assembly GCF_032444005.1. Lineage (NCBI taxonomy): Eukaryota > Metazoa > Chordata > Amphibia > Anura > Dendrobatidae > Ranitomeya > Ranitomeya imitator. Next base: position 634,421,067 of record NC_091285.1, read on the forward strand.
GTTCTGTTATTAGGGAGTGACTGCCAATGTCATACTTATTGACAGCTGGCTCCCCGCTGCATAACTGTGGGGAGCCGACTGTCAATCAGCATGCCATTGGCAGTCACATCCTGTCAACAGAGCAGTCCAGAAGAAGAAAAGCTGCTCTGTTGAGGTGGATCAGCTGAATCGCTGGCAGGAGTTGATGACCGATCTGAGATCTGCCGGGCAGAACAGGCAAGTTATTGCCTCTGCTTGCAACTGTCTGCCTGTTAACTTTTTGACTCATAAAACAAATAATAGTCCTGGACAACTCCTTTAAGGAGTATTATGTTAGTATGAATTCTTATTCTCTATGACTACTCAATGCTGCATTATTTCCCTCTTTTATTTCTCCTCTTTTAATTAGGCGGTACTTCTAATTAATGACCTTTTCAATCAGGGCTTAGAAGGAACCTCTCACCAGGTTTTCCCAATACAAAGTAAAGCCACAACCTTTAACGAGTCTATTGCTGCAGGTGAATGATCTGTATATAAGCCCCAACTCCCCTTATATAACCCCAAAAAATAACTTTTATGTCTCCCGCATTGTATGCTAAATGGCAAGGTCTCGTTCAATGGGTGTCGGTGGTCTGGGTCCTGTGTCTCCTCTATTGTCAAAATTGCCTTCCTCCTGCCTTGATTGATGCGGATGAAACAGTACATCACCCATAGATTCCTGCTAATCTTGTACCTGTGCAATTTAAGAGTAGACTTTCAATGACGCACTTTGCTCTGCCGTACTAATGGACCAGCGCCTATTAACTGGAAATGAAGCACGGCAGAGCAAAATGCGTCAGCACAGGCCTTTGTTCAACTGCGCAGGTGCAAGATTCATAGAGATTTATTGATGATGTAGAATGCTGGTGGTGGTGGCACAAAAACATCTGTAGATGGTTCAGGGGCTACCTATGGTTGGTGCTTGGTATAATGGAAGAACTTGTGACTGTAACATCTTGTGGAGGAATTTGCTGCTGATGCAGGATACAGCTGGCTACGTATCAGTAACATAATGACTACAAGTTCTTAGAATTTTGTAGCAAATATTCTGGCACCCATACATTTTAATTGACATGCAAGTAAAATATAATTTCTCAATTTTTCTATTTGGATGAGTCACATTTCACACACCTCTCTTAATTTTTTCCCTCATTAAAAATAATATTTGTTGCTTCTGGCTGCTTTTAATCAGCCATAAGTGAGAATTTGGGGTCGGCGTCTGTGCACGGTATGCAGCAGCCTGAAGCTCTCCATCCAAGTAATCATTGCCAGATCCCGGGTGGTGGCTCTGCTGAAATAAGTAATGTCAGAGTCTATGAGGAACGGTTACAGAGATCAGATGGGAAAAACATACAAAGGGAGGGAATGCCAAATGTTCAATAAGTTTTCAAAAATATAACTTTTTACCAGCAAAACAAGTTGAATTTGAGATGAATCTGACACTATTTCACTTAGTATAATGGATTATTTTACAATATTTTGCTATTACATGAATGTTTAATCATTTGATATAAATGTTTTTTAGGGATTAACGTTTCTACGATGAGTTTTGGTGAGTTTTTTATGCTGTGTATTTTTTTTTTTTTAAATTAATTAACTATTTAATGGGTGCAGAAATGGTGCAGAAAATCTGCAACATCAAAAATTCTCCAAAATCTCACGGAGGGAACATAGCCTAAATACACTAAAAACGCATGTGCATTTATTACCTGCAGAATTTCTGCATATGATCCAAGTCTATGGGAAAAATCAACACAGAAAACTCAGTGTACCCACAAGAGAAATTGAGATGTTGCGGAGGACATGAGACTTCTAAATGCCATCCGCGTTGCTGAAATTGTAAGAAGCTGCGTTTTTTAACAAAGTGAAAATACACAGCATCAAAAACTCATCTTGGAAATGTGACGCAAGGTCAGGTTCACACGTACAGTTTTTGGTTAGTAGTTTACCTTAGGGTACCGTCACACTATACGATTTACCTACGATCACGACCAGCGATATGACCTGGCCGTGATCGTAGGTAAATCGTAGTGTGGTCGCTGGGGAGCTGTCACACAGACAGCTCTCCAGCGACCAACGATGCCGAGGTCCCTGGGTAACCAGGGTAAACATCGGGTAACTAAGCGCAGGACCGCGCTAAGTTACCCGATGTTTACCCTGGTTACAAGTGTAAAACTAAAAAAAAAAAAAACAGCACATACTTACATCTGGTGTCCGTCACGTCCCTTGCAGTCTCTGCTTCCCGCACTGTGACTGCCGGCCGTAAAGTGAAAGTGAAAGCACAGCCGCTGTGCTCTGCTTTCACTTTACGGCCGGCAGTCACAGTGCTGGAAGCAGAGACGGCAAGGGACCTGACGGACACCAGAATGTAAGTATGTGCTGTTTGTTTTTTTTTAGTTTAACGCTTGTAACCAGGGTAAACATCGGGTAACTAAGCACGGTCCTGCGCTTAGTTACCCGATGTTTACCCTGGTTACAAGCGAACGCATCGCTGGATCGCATCGCTAGATCGCTAGATCGGTGTCACACACACCGATCTAGCGATGACAGCGGGAGATCCAGCGATGAAAGAAAGTTCTAAACGATCTGCTACGACGTACGATTCTCAGCAGGATCCCTGATCGCTGCTGCGTGTCAGACACAGCGATATCGTAACGATATCGCTGGAACGTCACGAATCGTACCGTCGTAGCGATCGAAATGTTATAGTGTGACGGTACCCTTAGTACTTGTACTTGGTGAAAGACCCCAGTCATAAATAAAGTATAGATCATATAAATAGTTAAGGATAAATCACAAATATATCAATGGTTAAGAGATGTGAACGAAGATTAGTTATAATAAACATATAATAATGAAGATTGGGTATACAGATGACATCAATATGGCACGGAAAGTCTAAGGATAATAGAAATAAAAACAAGGTGTAGTTAATAATAGGAAGCTCACCCATCAAACACCCGACGCGCGTTTCACAAATTCTTCGTCAGATAAGACTATGATTATGGTTTGTCCCAATGAAGAATTTGTATACTTCGAAACGTGTTGACGAATAAATCGCCTATAATTGGATTTTGTATCCTTAATTTTTTATTCTACGACAACGCAGATTGACTTATTTGTTTTGAAGTCTATAAGAATATGGGTGTAGCAGAGTGTGGACAATGCAGACATTGAATTGACAGGGGGAGAGAGAGATAGCAGAGGTGCTAGCAGCAGTAGCAGACTCCATGTGATTGTACAGTGATGTGGTGAAACTTGCTTTTGTCCTACTATATTTGAATTTCAATTACACATTTTTTCTTTGTTTTTGATACAGTAAAAAGCAGCAGCAAGGCAGCGCAATATTTTTTTTACAGAAATTAAATGTATTTTTTTTTACACATTTATTTTGCCAATCAAATTTTACATCTGTACACATCACAGCAATACACTGTCTGTTCCTAACTACCATTTCTTACCATGTCATTTTGGGGAAAACAAATGAATTTTGTTTAAAAAAAGGTTGTTTTTTTTAAATGTAGAAAATTAGTTGCATATGTCTGTTTTTGTACACCTGTTTTATTAATCCATTTTGACAACTGTATATAGAAATCCTATATTGCAGCTTGCTGCCACATTTTGCTTTATGTACACTTACCTACCTATCATTTCTTATTGCATCATTTTTACCAAGTTATTAATTAGAATTGAAAAGATTGCCAATACGTTGTTGAACAAAATGTATAGTAAATGAAAAAGTGTCAATGAACAGATAGTGTAAAAATTAAAAAAAAAATCATACAATGGCAAAGAATGTGGGAGCCACCAGCAGCAGCAGAAGCACCTCCACTAGAATCAACCCTCCGGGCAGCAGCACTACCATACAGAGACCATAATTTGCTTCCTTTGCTTTTGGGAAGAATATTAGTGGGAACAAGAAGAGGACATTATGTAATAAACAGCACCGCATTTCCATTCCTCCCATTCTATAGATGTCATTTTAGTTTTTCTTGCCCAGATGTAGAATCTTGAATTTCTCAATGTTAAATTCCATTCTATTAGTTGCTGCCCATTGTTCAAGCTTATCTAGATCCTTCTGAATCCTTTCTTAAGGTACCGTTACACTAAACGATTTACCAATGATCACGACCAGCGATACGACCTGGCCGTGATCGTTGGTAAGTCGTTGTGTGGTCGCTGGAGAGCTGTCACACAGACAGCTCTCCAGCGACCAACGATGCCGAAGTCCCCGGGTAACCAGGGTAAACATCGGGTTACTAAGTGCAGGGCCGCGCTTAGTAACCCGATGTTTACCCTGGTTACCATTGTAAATGTAAAAAAAACCAAAACACTACATACTCACATTCCGGTGTCTGTCACGTCCCCCGCCGTCACCTTCCCGCACTGACTGTCAGAGCCGGCCGGTCGTAAAGCAGAGCACAGTGGTGACGTCATGACGTCACCGCTGTGCTCTGCTTTACGGCCGGCTGGTGCTGACACAGTCAGTGCAGGAAGCTGACGGCGGGGACGTGAGAGACACCGGAATGTGAGTATGTAGTGTTTTTTTTTTACATTTACAATGGTAACCAGGGTAAACATCGGGTTATTAAGCGCGGCCCTGCACTTAGTAACCCGATGTTTACCCTGGTTACAAGTGAACACATCGCTGGATCGGCGTCACACACGTCGGGTGATCCAGCGACTAAATAAAGTTCTGGCCTTCTAGCTCCGACCATCGATGTCACAGCAGGATCCTGATCGCTGCTGCGTGTCAAACACAACGAGATCGCTATCCAGGATGCTGCAACGTCACGGATTGCTATCATTATCGTTCAAAAGTTGCTCAGTGTGAAGGTACCTTTACTTTTCTCTAGTGTTAGCTATCCCTCCTAGCTTTGCATCGTCTGCAAATCTGATTAGTTTAAATTCAGTTCCCTTATTTAGATAATTTATAAATATGCTGAACAACACTGGGGCCAGGAGAGAGCCCTGTGGTCCCCACTTGAAACACTTTTCCAATTACTTGTGCAACCATTTATTACCACTCTTTGAGTATAGTCACCGAGTCAGTTATGAATCCACCTAACTGTAGCTTTGTTAATCCCATATTTGGTGATTTTTTAATAAGGATAATATGAGATACTTTATCAATTGCTTTGATGAAGTTAAGATATACTATATGTACCGCATTTCCCTTATCCACCCTGTCAGTGATTCCATCATAGAAGGAAATTAGATTAGTCTGGCATGACTTGCTTGCTACAAACCCATACTGGATCTGGTTAATTACTGTATTTTTATCCATGTATAATTATGTTTTCTTCTAATGCAGGCAGTGTCAAGTCTGTGCAAGGTCACAGGTTCAAAAAGGTTATCTCAGACTGACTTGGCACAAGCTCATTTGTCAGGCAGATTCCAGAAAAACCCTGACACCCTTTAACCCCTATATAGGTATCTGGACTTACAACGTGGGCCAGTGGATTGCTACCTATGCAAGTGCTGCGATCCGCCAATATGAACCAGAGGCCAGAATGGTCACGAAGCAGGGTCAAAGCGGAGAAGTAAGGTCAAGGATAAGTTCAGGAGATGAGCAGGTAGTCAGAATTCAAGTTTCTGTTAGTAAACAAGAAAAACAAAACAGATAACAAAAGTTCAAGTCAGAGTCAGATCAGAGAGCCAACTGTTAGCTACGCACACTATCTAAATAACTGCCAGCTAGTATCAGTCTGCTGGAGCTTATATAGAAGGGAACCTTGCCCATGGCTCTCAGCAGAGAGCTAATTATTACCTACCAACTCACTGTAGCAAACCAACAAGAGAACAACAAAGAGGAAGATATGCAGCAGTATCTGTAGTGTCAGAACAGCGCCTCTTAGCAATCAGCGCAGAGGTTTCAGCAGTATGTTAAGACACTAATATAAAAGGGAGCCTGTGGGTGACATATAGCCTTGTATATCTAGCACAGTGTGGACATAGCTTATCATTTAGGGACAATAATGAAAATATTTAGTTAACCAAAATCAAATCCCTTAACATTCTCATTTTCTCTGATTTTCTCTTTCTCATTTTCTTTGCTGCATCATGGGATATTCATCAAGTCCACTTAATTGTCCTGCGTGTGGTTGTAAGACTGCAGCAGGAGCCTCCCCCCTTTGCCCTGTTTACAGTGGAGAAAAAATGGTAAAGCCCCACCCCACAGCCTGAGAGGCCACTATATGTTCCTGTCATAGCTGGAGGCAACCACACCAAAGGACGAGGCTGACATATTAGACCAAAGTAAGTTGCAATCTTGTTGTATGATAGTGTCATATTTTATTGTCACCAGGCCATGAAGTTATTGGGAGTATGTACTTGATGTCTTACTGGAAAATGCTGAACCTGCACACCTAAGCGCTGCTTTAGCCAGTGCAGATTCCTCTTGGCTCTACTTTGTCATACGGGTAAATACAATGAAATCAGACATGGTTTTCCAATCTATTGAAATGTCATGTTCTAAACTTCACTTGTGATTTTGAACAGACAAGTTTTTCATGTGCATATTTTCCTAATGATAGTTTTCACATTACACAGCCATTGTCAGCCTGAAATATGGATTCTTAAATAGATCTTTGTTATTCAGATTCTCCCAGTCTCCCATCCTCTGATACTGCTGGGCGTCTCTCAAGAAACTGCTTAGTTGACAACATTTAGACATTTCAGGGACTGCTTCATGGGAATACAGAATAAAACCCAAATAAAAAAGATGGATTATAGCTGATCAAGTTCGAATAATGGTACATGACATGAAGATTACAGTGTCAACCATAGAATCTATTGCTTGTCAATGGGGTCACATTGTGACTGGCACTCCACCTTGGCCACAGCATAACATGTTGCAAAAAAATCCAACATGGATTTTTAGTCATAAGTTGCACTCGGCAGGCTCCACATTCAAAGTCATTGCCATGAACTTCCTGAGAAGATGCAATCTCTCTAAATTAATGATGAGCGAGTATGCTCGCTACGCGAGTTTCTCCGAGCAAGCTCGGGTGGTCTCCGAGTATTTCAGCGTGCTCGGAGATTTAGTTTACGTCGACGCAGCTGCTTGATTTCCGGCTGCTAGACAACTGGAATACATCTGGGGATTGCCTAACAAACAAGCTTTTGCAACTTGCAAAAATTCCGGCAAAACACCAACCATATGGCCTCCATTTTGCTGGATTATGGGTGCGTGGAAAAGGTTAAGAAAAAAATCTTATACTTGCCTCTCCTCATATCTCTTCCACTACCACCAGTCCTCCGATCATCTTCTCTCGTCTATCACTTTTTTTTTTTTGGATGGGGGGCACTGGTGCTGCCATTCTTCACTAGGCCCCACACTTGCACTTGAAGTGCCAAGCGCACTAATAACTTGTGCAGTGTCACGCACAGTCATTTGGGGCAATATGCATATCACTGAAGTCAATGACATGTGATGTGTCCTCTTTGAGGGCATGGGGCCTTGGGAAAAGCAGCAACAGTGGCCCAGAAATAGAAAAAATAAAAGAAGGCAGAAAACTGAAGAGATTAGACAGAGAAGCTGATAGGAGGAGGAGAGATAGTGTGCGAGTCATGGTCAAGGCCGAAGAATGGTAAGTATAAGAGTTTCTTTATTTATCACCCCGAAGCCTGTTTTCACCTTCCTGACCAGGCCAATTTTTAGAGTCCTGACTAGGGTTGAGCGACCTTGACCTTTTTAGAGTCGAGCCGTGTTTCGCGAAACCCGACTATCTTAGAAGTCGAGTCGAGTGGAATCGGCCGATTATCGCGAAAAGTCGGGTATCGCCCGAAACACGAAACCCAATGCAAGTCAATGGGGGAGCATAGTCGGCAGTGAGTGGAGGCCAGGAAAACACCTACACTGCCCATTTTAATGGCAAAAACATCCATTCTTGTTAAAGAAGCTTGTCAATCGTAATTTTCCTTATAATAATTGGAAGGCATTTGAAATTGGGGGTCATTTGGCTAAAGTTGTGGGGGGTAGGGCTGGTTCAAGTAATTAGTGGGCCCAGTAAATCTGGACCACGTCACGGCAGTGGAGCAGGGAGAGGTAAGTATTTCAACTTTGCAAGTGCTGTGATCCTGAGCAAGCAGGGGGGGCTCACTCGTTGGCATTGGCACTGGCACAGGGCCCCTCAAAGTACAGCGGTGTGTTTGCACGGCGGGGGCGCCTCCCACCGGCAGCAACACTTTTGCGTACTATGAGAGGCCCTGTGCCAGTGACGTCGCCAACTAGTATTCCTCCCCCCACCTGATGAAGGAACCTGCACTTTCATCTGCACCTTCCTCTTTGTCCCCGTGTAAGGTGGTATGGTATGCGGGAAGAGGAACCTGACTTTCAGCAGGGTCACAATCTTGCTGTGTAGCGTGCACGGGGAATTTTGCGTTATGGGTCAATGTACCAGCAGACTCATCTATCACTGGCTGGGCAATGGGCAGGATGAGGAGGAAACACAGATATAGGCCCAAAGAATAAAGTGGGCTAAATGCAGTTCAAAATTGGTAACACAGGACTAACCAGGGGGCATTGCAGTGGAGGACAACTGGAATGAGAGGCTGACACAGAGAGTAGGCCCAAATCAGTAAGTAGTCGAAATGCAGTTCAAAATTGGCAACCGTAGTAAACAGGCGGCACAGCTTTGTTCAGTGGAGGAGAACAGCAAGGAGTGGCAGACACCGATAGTAGGCCCCAACCCAACTAGTAGGCCAAATGCAGTCTAACATTAACAACTACTTAACGAGAGCCTGAAAATGGAATTTCAGGACAGGAAACCAGGAGAACAGCAAGGAGTGGCAGACACCGATAGTAGGCCCCAAACCAACTAGTACGCCAAATGCAGTTGTTCCGTTTAACCACAATTTAATGAGAGCCTGAAGATAGAAGTTCAGGAAAGGCAACCTGGAGAACACCTTGGAGTGTAACACACCATCTCTCTACACCCCATACCCAATTTGTAGGCCTAATGCAGCGTAGTTTCCAACAACTACTAAACGAGAGCCGGAAGATCGAAACTCAGGAAAGGCAACCTGGAGAACACCTTGGAGTGGAACACACCATCTCTCTACACCCCATACCCAATTTGTAGGCCTAATGCAGCGTAGTTTCAAACAACTACTAAACGAGAGCCGGAAGATCGAAGCTCAGGAAAGGCAACCTGGAGAACACCTTGGAGTGGAACACACCATCTCTCTACACCCCATACCCAATTTGTAGGCCTAATGCAGTGAAGTTTCCAAGAACTACTAAACGAGAGCATGAAGATCGAAGCATTGGCTAGGAAACCTGGGGAACACCTTGGAGTGAAACACACCATCTCTCTACACCCCATACCCAATTTGTAGGCCTAATGCAGTGTAGTTTCCAACAACTACTAAACGAGAGCCGGAAGATCGAAGCTCAGGAAAGGCAACCTGGAGAACACCTTGGAGTGGAACACACCATCTCTCTACACCCCATACCCAATTTGTAGGCCTAATGCAGTGTAGTTTCCAACAACTACTAAACGAGAGCCGGAAGATCGAAGCTCAGGAAAGGCAACCTGGAGAACACCTTGGAGTGGAACACACCATCTCTCTACACCCCATACCCAATTTGTAGGCCTAATGCAGTGTAGTTTCCAAGAACTACTAAACGAGAGCCGGAAGATCGAAGCTCAGGAAAGGCAACCTGGAGAACAACTTGGAGTGGAACACACCATCTCTCTACACACCATACCCAATTTGTAGGCCTAATGCAGCGTAGTTTCAAACAACTACTAAACGAGAGCCGGAAGATCGAAGCTCAGGAAAGGCAACCTGGAGAACACCTTGGAGTGGAACACACCATCTCTCTACACCCCATACCCAATTTGTAGGCCTAATGCAGTGTAGTTTCCAACAACTACTAAACGAGAGCATGAAGATCGAAGCATTGGCGAGGAAACCTGGGGAACACCTTGGAGTGAAACACACCATCTCTCTACACCCCATACCCAATTTGTAGGCCTAATGCAGTGTAGTTTCCAACAACTACTAAACGAGAGCCGGAAGATCGAAGCTCAGGAAAGGCAACCTGGAGAACACCTTGGAGTGGAACACACCATCTCTCTACACCCCATACCCAATTTGTAGGCCTAATGCAGTGTAGTTTCCAACAACTACTAAACGAGAGCCGGAAGATCGAAGCTCAGGAAAGGCAACCTGGAGAACACCTTGGAGTGGAACACACCATCTCTCTACACCCCATACCCAATTTGTAGGCCTAATGCAGTGTAGTTTCCAAGAACTACTAAACGAGAGCCGGAAGATCGAAGCTCAGGAAAGGCAACCTGGAGAACACCTTTGAGTGGAACACACCATCTCTCTACACACCATACCCAATTTGTAGGCCTAATGCAGCGTAGTTTCAAACAACTACTAAACGAGAGCCGGAAGATCGAAGCTCAGGAAAGGCAACCTGGAGAACACCTTGGAGTGGAACACACCATCTCTCTACATCCCATACCCAATTTGTAGGCCTAATGCAGTGTAGTTTCCAACAACTACTAAACGAGAGCCGGAAGATCGAAGCAATGGCGAGGAAACCTGGGGCACACCTTGGGGAGGCAGACACCGTTAGTAGGCCCTACCAAAGTTGTACCCCCAATGCAGTTTTAAAATTCCTAGAGGCTGAAAACAAGACTATTGACGCTCAGCTTTTTTCAAAGGAACACAGCTGAATTGAGTGGCGCAGACAGACACAGGTAGTAGGACTTAACCCAAAAATGTGGCTCACTGCAGCTTAAAAAAGTTACAGGGGTACACAAGCAGCAGTGCTCTGGTGTTATGGCTGGCAATCAGGCAACACAGCGTGCAGTAATCAGCGCACATACAGAGATCTGGCAATAACCAAAAACAATAGGACGAGCTCTGAGACGTGGAATCTCTGTAGACTGCAGTACCTGAACTATCCTCACACAACTGTAAGCAGCAGTGGATTGCGCCTATCAACTACCTATGCAACTCGGCACTGCCTGAGGAGCTGACTAGCCTGAAGATAGAAATACAAGCCTGACTTACCTCAGAGAAATACCCCAAAGGAATAGGCAGCCCCCCACATATAATGACTGTTAGCAAGATGAAAAGACAAACGTAGGAATGAAATAGATTCAGCAAAGTGAGGCCCGATATTCTAGACAGAGCGAGGATAGCAAAGAGAACTATGCAGTCTACAAAAAACCCTAAAACGAAAACCACGCAAAGGGGCAAAAAGACCCACCGTGCCGAACTAACAGCACGGCGGTGCCCCCTTTGCTTCTCAGAGCTTCCAGCAAAAGTTAATAGCAAGCTGGACAGAAAAAACAGAAAACAAACTAGAAGCACTTATCTAGCAGAGCAGCAGGCCCAAGGAAAGATGCAGTAGCTCAGATCCAACACTGGAACATTGACAAGGAGCAAGGAAGACAGACTCAGGTGGAACTAAATAGCAAGACAGCCAACGAGCTCACCAAAACACCTGAGGGAGGAAGCCCAGAGACTGCAATACCACTTGTGACCACAGAAGTGAACTCAGCCACAGAATTCACAACACTCTGGGCAGTGGAGGACAATTTCAATAGTGGACCGCAGACAGACTTTGTACGCCTACTATTAAAAAAAGGATGCTCTATGCAATTAAAAATAGGTTCCAGGGGTCCACGGGCAGCAGTGGTGTGGTCAGTGGACGAGTATTGGAAGGAGGGACCGCAGACAGGCGTAGTAGGCCTAACATAACAAAAGTTAGGCTGTAGACACTGTAAAATTGGTTCCAGGGGTACACGGGCAGCAGTGGTGTGGTCAGCGGAGGAAAATTGGAATTAGGGACTGCAGACAGACTTTGTAGGCTGTCCCCTGTGGACCATGCATCCAACACATTAACCCAGTGCGCCGTAATGGACACGTAACTTTTTGTGGACATGCCTACTGGTCCATGCGTCTCTTGTCAGGTGCACCTTTCTACTGTTTGATTGCTTGAGTGCTATGACAATGCAGACTTTTTCATGCCGGTGGAGGGCTGGGATGGCTTTTCTCGCAAAAGAAATGTCGACTGGGTAGCTTGAACCGTTGCACAGCGTAGTTCATCTGGGCTTTCTAAATATAAAACAAAGAAAAAAAGGAGGCTACATGCACTTTCAGCTGGGTTCCAGGGGTACACGGCCAGCATTGGTCTGGTCAGTGGAGAACTATTGGAAGGAGTGACCGCAAACAGGCATTGAAGCCCTAACATAATAACACATTGCTGTTGCCAATTTTAAATTGGTTCCAGGGGTACACGGGCAGCAGTGGTGTGGTCAGTGGAGGCATAATGTAAGGAGTGACCGCAGACAGGCATCGAAGGCCTAAAATAATAACACATGGCTGTAGGCAATTTTAAATTGGTTCCAGGGGTACACGGGCAGCAGTGGTGTGGTCAGTGGAGGCCTAGTGGAAGGAGTGACCGCAGACAGGCATCGAAGGCCTAAAATAATAATACATGGCTGTAGGCAATTTTAAATTGGTTCCAGGGGTACACGGGCAGCAGTGGTGTGGTCAGTGGAGGCCTAGTGGAAGGAGTGACCGCAGACAGGCATCGAAGGCCTAAAATAATAACACATGGCTGTAGGCAATTTTAAATTGGTTCCAGGGGTACACGGGCAGCAGTGGTGTGGTCAGTGGAGGCATATTGTAAGGAGTGACCGCAGACAGGCATCGAAGGCCTAAAATAATAACACATGGCTGTAGGCAATTTTAAATTGGTTCCAGGGGTACACGGGCAGCAGTGGTGTGGTCAGTGGAGGCCTAGTGGAAGGAGTGACTGCAGACAGGCATCGAAGGCCTAAAATAATAACACATGGCTGTAGGCAATTTTAAATTGGTTCCAGGGGTACACGGGCAGCAGTGGCCTGGTCATTGTAGTAGTAGTAGAAAGAATGGACCGCAGACAGGCATCGAAGGCCTAAAATAAAAAAATTGGGCTGGCTGTAGGCAATTTTAAATTGGTTCCAGGGGTACACGGGCAGCAGTGGTGTGGTCAGTGGAGGCATAGTGGAAGGAGTGACCGCAGACAGGCTTCGAAGGCCTAACATAACAAAAATGTCAATACAATGGTATTGTCAGTGGCAGGCATTGAAGGATGTCAGCGCATAGACTAAACATTGGTGGAGCTGTGAGATAATTTTGCAAGTGGTAGAGCACTGTTTGAGCTGGGGGGGGGGGAACTGTCTTGTGGCCGGCGGTACAGGCCCAGGGCCCCTCATATTACAACGGTGTGTCTGACGTTGGGTGCGCACCACCACCGCCAGAGACACTTTATTGTACTAGGAGGGACCCAGTGGCAGTGCCGTCGACCAAAAGCGGGCACACCCACCTCTTCAGACAAACAGCACTCTCACGGGTGCTGTCGCCAAGTGTCGATACCACGGCCCCGTGTGGGGAGTTTGGCCATTTAGTGAGGTGTAAACATGTCGTATGCTGGACAATCAGGTGCAGAAAATTACGAGATTGGAAAAGGCATTCAGAATAGTCCACAGGCAAGACCTTTTCATAGGAAAGCTAGGTGTCAGCCGGGCAAGGTGGGGCAAAAGATTTCGAAATCCAGTTGTGGTTCATTTTAATGAAGGTTAGATCATCTACATTTTGGGTAGCCAGACGAGTCCTTTTTTCTGTTAGTATTGAACCTGCAGCACTGAATACTCTTTCTGATAGGACACTAGCTGCCGGGCAAGCAAGCTCCTGCAATGCATATTCTGCCAATTCTGGCCAGGTGTCTAATTTTGATGCCCAGTAATCAAATGGGAATGACGGTTGAGAGAGAACATCGATAAGGGATGATAAATAGTTTGTAACCATACTGGACAAATGTTGTCTCCTGTCACTTTGAATTGATGCTGCAGTACCTGTCCTGTCTGCGGTCATAGCAAAATCACTCCACAACCTGGTCAGAAAACCCCTCTGGCCAACGCCACTTCTGATTTCTGCCCCTCTAACTCCTTTGGTCTGCTGGCCCCTGCAGCTCGTGTGAGAACGATCACGGGCGCTGTGTGCAGGGAATGCCAGAAGCAAACGGTCAACAAGAGTTGATTGTTTGGTTGCTAATATTAGTTCCAAGTTCTCATGTGGCATTATATTTTGCAATTTGCCTTTATAGCGAGGATCAAGTAGGCAGGCCAACCAGTAATCGTCATCGTTCATCATTTTAGTTATGCGTGTGTCCCTTTTGAGGATACGTAAGGCATAATCCGCCATGTGGGCCAAAGTTCCAGTTCTCAAATCTGCGGTTGTGCTTGGTTGAGGGGCAGTTTCAGGCAAATCCACGTCACTTGTGTCCCTCCAAAAACCAGAACCCGGCCTTGCCGCGCCACCAATTTCCAGTGGCCCCGGAAAAGCTTCCTCATTAAAAATATAATCATCCCCATCATCCTCCTCGTCCTCCTCCTCCTCTTCGCCCGCTAACTCGTCCTGTACACTGCCCTGGCCAGACAATGGCTGACTGTCATCAAGGCTTTCCTCTTCCTCAGCTGCAGACGCCTGATCCTTTATGTGCGTCAAACTTTGCATCAGCAGACGCATTAGGGGGATGCTCATGCTTATTATGGCGTTGTCTGCACTAACCAGCCGTGTGCATTCCTCAAAACACTGAAGGACTTGACACATGTCTTGAATCTTCGACCACTGCACACCTGACAACTTCATGTCTGCCATCCTACTGCCTGCCCGTGTATGTGTATCCTCCCACAAAAACATAACAGCCCACCTCTGTTCGCACAGTCTCTGAAGCATGTGCAGTGTTGAGTTCCACCTTGTTGCAACGTCTATGATTAGGCGATGCTGGGGAAGGTTCAAAGAACGCTGATAGTTCTGCATACGGCTGGAGTGTACGGGCGAACGGCGGATATGTGAGCAAAGTCCACGCACTTTGAGGAGCAGGTCGGATAACCCAGGATAACTTTTCAGGAAGCACTGCACCACCAGGTTTAAGGTGTGAGCCAGGCAAGGAATGTGTTTCAGTTGGGAAAGGGAGATGGCAGCCATGAAATTCCTTCCGTTATCACTCACTACCTTGCCTGCCTCAAGATCTACATTGCCCAGCCACGACTGCGTTTCTTTCTGCAAGAACTCGGACAGAACTTCCGCGGTGTGTCTGTTGTCGCCCAAACACTTCATAGCCAATACAGCCTGCTGACGTTTGCCAGTAGCTGCCCCATAATGGGAGACCTGGTGTGCAACAGTGGCAGCTGCGGATGGAGTGGTTGTGCGACTGCGGTCTGTGGACGAGCTCTCGCTTCTGCAGGAGGACGAAGAGGAGGAGGAGGGGGTGCGAACGGCTACAGCCAACTGTTTCCTAGACCGTGGGCTAGGCAGAACTGTACCAAACTTGCTGTCCCCTGTGGACCCTGCATCCACAACATTCACCCAGTGTGCCGTGATGGACACGTAATGTCCCTGGCCATGCCTACTGGTCCATGCATCTGTTGTCAGGTGCACCTTTGTGCTCACAGATTGCCTGAGTGCATGGACGATGCGCTCTTTAACATGCTGGTGGAGGGCTGGGATGGCTTTTCTGGAAAAAAAGTGTCGACTGGGTAGCTCGTAGCGTGGTACAGCATAGTCCATCAGGGCTTTGAAAGCTTCGCTTTCAGCTAACCGGTAGGGCATCATCTCTAACAAGATTAGTCTAGCTATGTGGGCGTTCAAACCCTGTGTACGCGGATGCGAGGCTAAGTACTTCCTTTTTCTAACCATAGTCTCATGTAGGGTGAGCTGGACTGGAGAGCTGGAGATCGTGGAACTAGCGGGGGTGCCGGTGGACATGGCAGACTGAGAGACGGTGGGAGATGGTATTGTTGCCGCCGGTGCCCTAGATGCAGTGTTTCCTACTACGAAACTGGTGATTCCCTGACCCTGACTGCTTTGGCCTGGCAAAGAAACCTGCACAGATACTGCAGGTGGTGCGGAAAATGGTGACCCTACACTGCCGGAAGGGATGTTGCGTTGCTGACTAGCTTCATTGGCCGAGGGTGCTACAACCTTAAGGGACGTTTGGTAGTTAGTCCAGGCTTGCAAATGCATGGTGGTTAAATGTCTATGCATGCAACTTGTATTGACACTTTTCAGATTCTGTCCTCTGCTTAAGGTAGTTGAACATTTTTGACAGATGACTTTGCGCTGATCAATTGGATGTTGTTTAAAAAAATGCCAGACTGCACTCTTTCTAGCATCGGATACCTTTTCAGGCATTGCAGACTGAGCTTTAACCGGATGGCCACGCTGTCCTCCAACAGGTTTTGGCTTTGCCACGCGTTTTGGGCAAGATACGGGCCCGGCAGATGGAACCTGTTGCGGCCCCTCCTCCTCCTTCAAAACTGCTGCCGCCTGCACCCTGTTCCCCCAATGGCTGCCAATCGGGGTCAAGAACTGGGTCATCTATTACCTCTTCTTGTAGCTCGTGTGCAACTTCGTCTGTGTCACCGTGTCGGTCGGTGGTATAGCGTTCGTGATGGGGCAACATAGTCTCATCAGGGTCTGATTCTTGATCATTACCCTGCGAGGGCAATGTTGTGGTCTGAGTCAAAGCACCAGCATAGTAGTCTGGCTGTGGCTGTGCATCAGTGCACTCCATGTCAGATTCAACTTGTAATGGGCATGGACTGTTAACTGCTTCACTTTCTAAGCCAGGGACGGTATGTGTAAAGAGCTCCATGGAGTAACCCGTTGTGTGGCCTGCTGCATTCTTCTCTGTTGTTGTTTTTGCTGAAGAGGACAAGGAAGCGACTTGTCCCTGACCGTGAACATCCACTAACGACGCGCTGCTTTGACATTTACCAGTTTCACGAGAGGAGGCAAAAGAGCTAGAGGCTGAATCAGCAAGATAAGCCAAAACTTGCTCTTGCTGCTCCGGCTTTAAAAGCGGTTTTCCTACTCCCAGAAAAGGGAGCGTTCGAGGCCTTGTGTAGCCAGACGACGAACCTGGCTCCACAGCTCCAGACTTAGGTGCAATATTTTTTTTCCCACGACCAGCTGATGCTCCACCACTACCATTACCCTCATTACCAGCTGACAATGAACGCCCCCGGCCACGACCTCTTCCACCAGACTTCCTCATTGTTTTAAAAACGTAAACAAACTAACGGTATTTGTTGCTGTCACACAACTTACACGGTGAGCTATAACTTCAGTATGATTTAGCTACCCCTTTACAGGTGAGTGAGACCACAACGAAAATCAGGCACAATGTTACACACTCTGTTGTTGGTGGCAACAAATGAGAGAGATGCCACACACGCAGGACTGTCACTGAAGCACAAATGTAAATATTAATCTCCCACTGATTTGTTTTTTTTTTTTTTTCAGGGAGACTTTAGGAAAAAAAAAATAGAATAAAATGATTTTTTCCGGAAGAATTTAGAAACCAAATAAAATAAAATGATTTTTTCAGGGAGAATTTAGAAAACAAATAAAACAAAAAAAGGCTTTCTATGGCCCACTGAGTGAGAGATGACGCACACAGGAGTCAGGAGTGGCACACAAGCCCAGAGGCCAATATTTATCTCCCACTGATTGATGTAGTGATTTTTTCAGGTAGATTTTGGAACCCAAATCAAGCTAAAAAAATAATAGGCTTTCTATGGCCCACAATTGGAGAGAGAGAGAGAGATGGCACACCCAGGAGTCAAGACTGGCACACAAGCAGAAAGGGCAATATTAATCTCCCACTGATTTTTTTTTTTTTTTTTTTTCAGGGACACTTTAGGAAAAAAAATTATAGAATAAAATGATTTTTTCCGGAAGAATTTAGAAACCAAATAAAATAAAATGATTTTTTCAGGGAGAATTTAGAAAACAAATAAAACAAAAAAAGGCTTTCTATGGCCCACTGAGTGAGAGATGACGCACACAGGAGTCAGGAGTGGCACACAAGCCCAGAGGCCAATATTTATCTCCCACTGATTGATGTAGTGATTTTTTCAGGTAGATTTTGGAACCCAAATCAAGCTAAAAAAATAATAGGCTTTCTATGGCCCACAATTGGAGAGAGAGAGAGAGAGATGGCACACCCAGGAGTCAAGACTGGCACACAAGCAGAAAGGGCAATATTAATCTCCCACTGATTTGTTTTTTTTTTTTTTCAGGGAGACTTTAGGAAAAAAAAATAATAGAATAAAATGATTTTTTCAGGAAGAATTTAGAAACCAAATTAAATAAAATGATTTTTTCAGGGAGAATTTAGAAAACAAATAAAACAAAAAAAGGCTTTCTATGGCCCACTGAGTGAGAGATGACGCACACAGGAGTCAGGAGTGGCACACAAGCCCAGAGGCCAATATTTATCTCCCACTGATTGATGTAGTGATTTTTTCAGGTAGATTTTGGAACCCAAATCAAGCTAAAAAAATAATAGGCTTTCTATGGCCCACAATTGGAGAGAGAGAGAGAGAGATGGCACACCCAGGAGTCAAGACTGGCACACAAGCAGAAAGGGCAATATTAATCTCCCACTGATTTTTTTTTTTTTTTTTTTTTTCAGGGACACTTTAGGAAAAAAAAATAATAGAATAAAATGATTTTTTCCGGAAGAATTTAGAAACCAAATAAAATAAAATGATTTTTTCAGGGAGAATTTAGAAAACAAATAAAACAAAAAAAGGCTTTCTATGGCCCACTGAGTGAGAGATGACGCACACAGGAGTCAGGAGTGGCACACAAGCCCAGAGGCCAATATTTATCTCCCACTGATTGATGTAGTGATTTTTTCAGGTAGATTTTGGAACCCAAATCAAGCTAAAAAAATAATAGGCTTTCTATGGCCCACAATTGGAGAGAGAGAGAGAGAGATGGCACACCCAGGAGTCAAGACTGGCACACAAGCAGAAAGGGCAATATTAATCTCCCACTGATTTTTTTTTTTTTTTTTTTTTTCAGGGAGACTTTAGGAAAAAAAAATAATAGAATAAAATGATTTTTTCAGGAAGAATTTAGAAACCAAATTAAATAAAATGATTTTTTCAGGGAGAATTTAGAAAACAAATAAAACAAAAAAAGGCTTTCTATGGCCCACTGAGTGAGAGATGACGCACACAGGAGTCAGGAGTGGCACACAAGCCCAGAGGCCAATATTTATCTCCCACTGATTGATGTAGTGATTTTTTCAGGTAGATTTTGGAACCCAAATCAAGCTAAAAAAATAATAGGCTTTCTATGGCCCACAATTGGAGAGAGAGAGAGAGAGAGATGGCACACCCAGGAGTCAAGACTGGCACACAAGCAGAAAGGGCAATATTAATCTCCCACTGATTTGTTTTTTTTTTTTTTTTTCAGGGAGACTTTAGGAAAAAAAAATAATAGAATAAAATGATTTTTTCAGGAAGAATTTAGAAACCAAATAAAATAAAATGATTTTTTCAGGGAGAATTTAGAAAACAAATAAAACAAAAAAAGGCTTTCTATGGCCCACTGAGTGAGAGATGATGCACACAGGAGTCAGGAGTGGCACACAAGCCCAGAGGCCAATATTTATCTCCCACTGATTGATGTAGTGATTTTTTCAGGTAGATTTTGGAACCCAAATCAAGCTAAAAAAATAATAGGCTTTCCATGGCCCACAATTGGAGAGAGAGAGAGAGAGAGATGGCACACCCAGGAGTCAAGACTGGCACACAAGCAGAAAGGGCAATATTAATCTCCCACTGATTTGTTTTTTTTTTTTTTTTTCAGGGACACTTTAGGAAAAAAAAATAATAGAATAAAATGATTTTTTCCGGAAGAATTTAGAAACCAAATAAAATAAAATGATTTTTTCAGGGAGAATTTAGAAAACAAATAAAACAAAAAAAGGCTTTCTATGGCCCACTGAGTGAGAGATGACGCACACAGGAGTCAGGAGTGGCACACAAGCCCAGAGGCCAATATTTATCTCCCACTGATTGATGTAGTGATTTTTTCAGGTAGATTTTGGAACCCAAATCAAGCTAAAAAAAATAATAGGCTTTCTATGGCCCACAATTGGAGAGAGAGAGAGAGAGATGGCACACCCAGGAGTCAAGACTGGCACACAAGCAGAAAGGGCAATATTAATCTCCCACTGATTTTTTTTTTTTTTTTTTCAGGGACACTTTAGGAAAAAAAAATAATAGAATAAAATGATTTTTTCCGGAAGAATTTAGAAACCAAATAAAATAAAATGATTTTTTCAGGGAGAATTTAGAAAACAAATAAAACAAAAAAAGGCTTTCTATGGCCCACTGAGTGAGAGATGACGCACACAGGAGTCAGGAGTGGCACACAAGCCCAGAGGCCAATATTTATCTCCCACTGATTGATGTAGTGATTTTTTCAGGTAGATTTTGGAACCCAAATCAAGCTAAAAAAATAATAGGCTTTCTATGGCCCACAATTGGAGAGAGAGAGAGAGAGATGGCACACCCAGGAGTCAAGACTGGCACACAAGCAGAAAGGGCAATATTAATCTCCCACTGATTTGTTTTTTTTTTTTTTCAGGGAGACTTTAGGAAAAAAAAATAATAGAATAAAATGATTTTTTCAGGAAGAATTTAGAAACCAAATTAAATAAAATGATTTTTTCAGGGAGAATTTAGAAAACAAATAAAACAAAAAAAGGCTTTCTATGGCCCACTGAGTGAGAGATGACGCACACAGGAGTCAGGAGTGGCACACAAGCCCAGAGGCCAATATTTATCTCCCACTGATTGATGTAGTGATTTTTTCAGGTAGATTTTGGAACCCAAATCAAGCTAAAAAAATAATAGGCTTTCTATGGCCCACAATTGGAGAGAGAGAGAGAGAGAGATGGCACACCCAGGAGTCAAGACTGGCACACAAGCAGAAAGGTCAATATTAATCTCCCACTGATTTGTTTTTTGTTTTTTTTTCAGGGAGACTTTAGGAAAAAAAAATAATAGAATAAAATGATTTTTTCAGGAAGAATTTAGAAACCAAATAAAATAAAATGATTTTTTCAGGGAGAATTTAGAAAACAAATAAAACAAAAAAAGGCTTTCTATGGCCCACTGAGTGAGAGATGACGCACACAGGAGTCAGGAGTGGCACACAAGCCCAGAGGCCAATATTTATCTCCCACTGATTGATGTAGTGATTTTTTCAGGTAGATTTTGGAACCCAAATCAAGCTAAAAAAATAATAGGCTTTCTATGGCCCACAATTGGAGAGAGAGAGAGAGATGGCACACCCAGGAGTCAAGACTGGCACACAAGCAGAAAGGGCAATATTAATCTCCCACTAATTTGTTTTTTTTGTTTTTTTTTCAGGGAGACTTTAGGAAAAAAAAAATAGAATAAAATGATTTTTTCAGGAAGAATTTAGAAACCAAATAAAATAAAATGGTTTTTTCAGGGAGAATTTAGAAAACAAATAAAACAAAAAAAGGCTTTCTATGGCCCACTGAGTGAGAGATGACGCACACAGGAGTCAGGAGTGGCACACAAGCCCAGAGGCCAATATTTATCTCCCACTGATTGATGTAGTGATTTTTTCAGGTAGATTTTGGAACCCAAATCAAGCTAAAAAAATAATAGGCTTTCTATGGCCCACAATTGGAGAGAGAGAGAGAGAGATGGCACACCCAGGAGTCAAGACTGGCACACAAGCAGAAAGGGCAATATTAATCTCCCACTGATTTGTTTTTTTTGTTTTTTTCAGGGAGACTTTAGGAAAAAAAAATAATAGAATAAAATGATTTTTTCAGGAAGAATTTAGAAACCAAATAAAATAAAATGATTTTTTCAGGGAGAATTTAGAAAACAAATAAAACAAAAAAAGGCTTTCTATGGCCCACTGAGTGAGAGATGACGCACACAGGAGTCAGGAGTGGCACACAAGCCCAGAGGCCAATATTTATCTCCCACTGATTGATGTAGTGATTTTTTCAGGTAGATTTTGGAACCCAAATCAAGCTAAAAAAATAATAGGCTTTCTATGGCCCACAATTGGAGAGAGAGAGAGAGAGATGGCACACCCAGGAGTCAAGACTGGCACACAAGCAGAAAGGGCAATATTAATCTCCCACTGATTTGTTTTTGTTTTTTTTTCAGGGAGACTTTAGGAAAAAAAAATAATAGAATAAAATGATTTTTTCAGGAAGAATTTAGAAACCAAATAAAATAAAATGATTTTTTCAGGGAGAATTTAGAAAACAAATAAAACAAAAAAAGGCTTTCTATTGCCCACTGAGTGAGAGATGACGCACACAGGAGTCAGGAGTGGCACACAAGCCCAGAGGCCAATATTTATCTCCCACTGATTGAGTTATTGATTTTTTCAGGTAGAATTTAGAACCCAAATCAACCAAAAACATAAATAGGCTTTCTATGGCCCACTATTTGTGAGAGAGATGGCACGCTCAGGACTGGCACACAAGCCCAGAGGCCAATATTAATCTCCCTTTTTTTTTCAGGGAGAATTTATAAAACCCAAAAAAAATATATAAATAGGCTTTCTATAGCCCACTATTTGTGAGAGAGATGGCACGCTCAGGACTGGCACACAAGCCCAGAGGCCAATATTAATCTCCCACTTTTTTTTTTTTTGTTCCAGGGAAAATTTATAAACCCAATAAAAAAAATAATAAATAGGCTTTCTATGGCCCACTATCTGAGAGAGAGAGATGGCACGCTTAGGACTGGCACACAAGCCCAAAGGCCAATATTAATCTCCCACTGATTGATTTATTGATTTTTTCAGGTTGAATTTAGAACCCAAATAAAGCAAAAAAAAAAAAGAAATGGGCTTTCTATGGCCCACTGAGTGAGTGATGATGCACACAGGAGTCAGGAGTGGCACACAAGCCCTGAGGCCAATATTTTTCTCCCACTGATTGATGTAGTGATTTTTTCAGGTAGATTTTATAACCCAAATCAAGCAAAAAAATAAATAGGCTTTCTATGGCCCACTGAGTGAGAGATGGCACACACAGGGATGGCACTCTAGCAGAAATGTCAATCTTAATCTCCCACAAAAAAAAAAAAAAACAGGGAGTGTCCAACAATTACTATCTCCCTGCAGGAATCTCAGCCAGGTATGGCAGGCAGCAATAAGGAGTGGACTGATGCACAAATTAAATAAAAAGTGTGGACAAACAAAAAAGATAGCTGTGCAGAAAGGAAGGAACAAGAGGATTTGTGCTTTGAAAAAAGCAGTTGGTTTGCACAGCGGCGTACACACAGCAATGCAGCTATCAGGGAGCCTTCTAGGGCAGCCCAATGAGCTACAGCGCTGAGGGGAAAAAAAAAAAATGTAGCTTCCACTGTCCCTGCACACAGAAGGTGGTGTTGGGCAGTGGAAATCGCTACAGCACAAGCGGTTTGGTGGTTAATGGACCCTGCCTAACGCTATCCCTGCTTCTGACGAAGCGGCAGCAACCTCTCCCTAAGCTCAGATCAGCAGCAGTAACATGGCGGTCGGCGGGAACGCCCCTTTATAGCCCCTGTGACGCCGCAGACAGCAAGCCAATCACTGCAATGCCCTTCTCTAAGATGGTGGGGACCAGGACCTATGTCATCACGCTGCCCACACTCTGCGTTTACCTTCATTGGCTGAGAAATGGCGCTTTTCGCGTCATTGAAACGCGACTTTGGCGCGAAAGTCGCGTACCACATGGCCGACCCCGCACAGGGGTCGGATCGGGTTTCATGAAACCCGACTTTGCCAAAAGTCGGCGACTTTTGAAAATGAACGACCCGTTTCGCTCAACCCTAGTTGTCACCCCTAATCACCTGGTACTTTAGTCGTTGGTTCACAAGCATCACACTGTGTTCCTGCAATGGAACGCAAGCTCCTTACCCCCAGTATCCCTAAGGGCTTGTGTACAGCTCAAATCCGAGCGTACAGGTGAAACCGGAAGTGCCCGCGCCATCTTGGACGTGTCACTTCTGGTTCGCGGCTGTAGCTGTTACTTTGATGTGTTTGTGACGCCCAGGAGACCGGGATACCCAGCACCGGACCAATGGAGTCTGTCTCTTGAGGGGGATGTCACGGGTGGCTTGACCCGGTGCTGTGGCCTCAGGCAATGCACAGTGTAAGGGGTATCATGAGGGGACAGGCACTTACTTGATCAGCAGCAGGTTCTCCCCGCGGTGACGATCCTGATCCTGGATAGATGGCTATTGTCCAAATGAAAGACTGAGGCACTGAAACGTTTAACCAGTTTACTTTAACATAAAAGGATTTACAACCAGTCCTGTCACCGGAGTCTGTATGGGAACTCTGAGTTA
Organism: Ranitomeya imitator; assembly: GCF_032444005.1. Taxonomy (NCBI): domain Eukaryota; kingdom Metazoa; phylum Chordata; class Amphibia; order Anura; family Dendrobatidae; genus Ranitomeya; species Ranitomeya imitator. Next base: position 634,445,303 of record NC_091285.1, read on the forward strand.
CTTTGACCCTGCCGGGGTCTTCGCCTCTTATTGTGCGCAATTTCTGTGTGGCCCTGCTGCTGTATGTGAACTGGCTGCCGGCCCAATCTGTCCCCTCCGGGTCCTGGTTCGACGGGCAACCCGAGTCCTTTTATCGGTTTACCCCCTCTGGGAGTACCGCTGAACTCTGTGTCTGTTGCTGCATCCGACCCTAGTGAAGCTGATATCACCTCACGTTTTTCCGGTTGCTGTATTATATATAATGAATACAGCCACGGATCCGGTATCCGTCTTTGCGCCTGTTCTGGGTAGTGATTAATGCTACCCGGTTCTCACAATGTCCTTTTTCTCTATCCCTCTTCTCCTCAGGCCGGTGATTTGGGCCTGGAAACCGTCATAGGGCTGTTAGAAATTCAGCTGTATGACCTCTCACTATCAGCTCCTTAGCCCAACTGCCATTTCTTCTCTCAGACCAGAATGGATCAAGGAGAGTCTCTGAAGCTCCCCCTTCTGGCCGGAGGTGGTAGTGCAGTTTTGCTATCTTAATATTTGTATTTAGTGTCAGTAACTATTTTTGTGGCAAATACCCCTAGGGGTGCCACATTCCCCCTTAGTTAAGAACAGTACTCCGGGACTGTGGGACAATAACATTTTGAAATAACAATTAATATGTACAGAGTCTTAAAAATGAAAAGTTACAAAAACCACTCAAGGAAACAAAAATAGAGTTCTGTAAAAAGTCACTTCAAATAGCGTCCATTAATACAGTTCTATCCTTGAAGGTATTAGGAACGGCACTGTACTTAGTGTCCAGGAATTTAGTTCCATTTTTCCAACGGAGTTATCAATATAAAGTCTAAAGAAAGTTCAAAAAGAGCAAAAAGCAAAGTTCAAAAAGCAGTCTTTCCGGAGCTTTGATTTAGTGCCTCCGGGCTGATAAAAAGTTCAAGAATATGCAATAAGTTCATACAGACAAGTCTCTGTAGGCACTGGGCTTAAACGTTGCAGACTGATAGCAATGACTATACTACATTTTCTGTTTAACTATATACGGCATAACATATATACAATTCACATTATGAGCTTTATAGTTGGTAATCTGCATACCTGGCCGGTAATTGACCCTGGGTACTACGCTGTGATCTACGTAATAGCGGTGTCTCTTCATGTGGTGTACTACTGTCTACTGCGGATGTAGTATCTGCCCGCTCTGCTAAAGATAATTCCACGACTATGGAGTTGGCAAGTCCACCGTGAATGGGATTACTCTGACCAGGAATCTGTTCTTCCTGGCCTGGAACCTCCTGTAGTACGGGGTCAGCCTCTTCCCGTCTTGGGACTTCTGGTATTGGGTTCGGTGTTGGGTAAAAGGCCACCATGGGAACCACTACTGCACCATGGTATGTTAGTAGGGTTTTGGGAAAGTCTCCTATACAGGTGTGATACACTTCCTCTTCTTTTTCCTTTACTGGTTGAACCTGTATGGGTTGAATAACTTCTGGTTCTGGCTGGACAACGTCTGGCTCTTTCAATGCTTCCGGACATAATTTAAGATTGTCTCTTGACACTAGTACAGATGTTAAGCCTCCGTTTTTGCTAATGAGACACATTTTAGGATTATCCACTCTTGTTGGTAAAACTGTGTAGGGTACGGCTTCCCACTGATTGTCCAGTTTATTGGTTCGACGATTTCTCTTGAGCACTTGGTCACCCGGTCTTAATGGGGTCGCTAGAGCATTCTGGTTGAAAGTTCGCTCTTGTCTTTCTCTAGTTTGCTGAAGGCTTCTTTCCACACTCTCTTGCACTTGGCGATACTGCTTTTGCCGTATGATATCCCAATTGGAGTCTTGAACTTCTGCGTCTGGTTTCAGAATTCCCATTTCTAGATCGATTGGTAATTGGCCGGGTCTTGCACGCATAAGGTAAGCTGGGGTGCAGTTGGTGGAGCTCACCGGGACATGATTATACAGATCCACCAAGTCAGGCAATTTCTCTGGCCATTGATTCCTTTCTGTCTCAGGTAAAGTCTTTAGTAGGTCTATTACAATATGGTTCATCTTCTCGCATAAGCCGTTTGTTTGTGGATGATAGGCCGTCGTCCGGATCTTTTTGCAACCATACATATTACAGAATTCTCTGAAGATCTCTGATTCAAAGGCTGTACCTTGGTCGGTGAGAACCTGTTCCGGATATCCATGGGGTCTACAAAAGTACGTTTGGAACGCTTTGGCTGCTGTTTTTGCTGTCAGATCTTTTACGGGTACTACTACCAAGAAACGTGAATAATGGTCCACGATGGTCAAGGCATAGACATAGCCGGACCGGCTTGGTGTCAACTTCACGTGGTCCATGGCTACAAGTTCAAGTGGTTGTTTGGTGATTATGGGCTGCAGTGGTGCTCTTTGGTACTTTTGATCGTTTCTTCTGAGGTTACACGGGCCACAATTTCTGCACCACTGTTCGATTGATTTTCTCATCCCGACCCAATAAAATCTTTCTCTTAGAAGTACTTCTAACTTTTTCCAACCGAAGTGACCAGCACCATTATGGTAAGCTTCGAGGACCATCTTCACACCTTGTTTAGGCACAATAATCTGCCAAACCAATTCATGTGTTTTCGGATTGGTGTATCTTCTACAGAGCTTCCCTTGATACAGGAACATTTTGCCTCTCTCTTTCCAGAGTTGATGCGTCTCTTCTGGGGCATCCTCATAGGGATATGCACTTTGCTCAGTCAACAGTTCCTTCACCAACTTCACAGCCGGATTGCTGTCTTGGGTGTCAGCCCATCTATGGTGTGCTAACGGATTAAAATTCACCTCTTGTTGTTTCTGATAGGTACTTGACTGATGATGTTTTGCCTTGGGACGATGGAAGGCTGGTAGTTCAATTTCTTCAAGCTCCCCCGTTTCCTCTTCTACATCTCTCAAGTGTGGCATCCGGGATAGGGCATCGGCATTTCCATTCTTGCGACCTGCTCGATACTTGATTATGAAGTTGTAATTAGATAACCGGGCTATCCATCGCTGTTCTAACGCACCTAATTTGGCTGTGTCCAGGTGGGTCAACGGATTGTTGTCAGTATAGACAATAAATTCTGCAGCGGCCAGATAGTGTTTGAAACGTTCAGTCACAGCCCAAACTACTGCCAGTAGTTCCAATTTGAAGGAGCTATAATTTTCTGGATTTCTTTCAGTAGGCCGGAGCTTTCTACTTGCAAAGGCGATGACTTTCTCCCGACCTTCTTGCTTTTGTGACAGCACCGCTCCTAGTCCCACATTACTGGCGTCGGTGTAGAGGATGAAAGGTTGATGGTAATCTGGGTATGCCAGAACCTCTTCACCGGTTAGTGCCTTCTTTAGCTGTTCAAAGGAGTCTTCCCTTTCGTCGTTCCACTGGAAAGGAGGGTTTCGGCTTGAAGGTTTCTTCGTCTGCCCTACCAAGGCGTCTTGCAAGGGTGCTGCCAACTTGGTAAATCCTTTTATAAATCTGCGATAGTAACCCACCAATCCCAGGAATTGCCTCACTTCTTTTGCGTTGGTAGGTCTTGGCCAATCCCTTATGGCGCTTATTTTCTCGGGATCCGGTGCTACTCCTTCCGAACTCACGATGTGTCCCAGGTACTGTACCTTTGGCTTGAGAAGGTGACATTTGGATGGCTTGATTTTCATGCCATACCTGGATAAGGCTTCGAACACTTCTGCCAGGTCTTTTAAGTGTTGTTCGTAAGTCTTTGAGTAGACGATCACATCATCTAGGTACAGGAGGACGGTCTCGAAGTTCTAGTGTCCGAGGCAGCATTCCATCAGCCGCTGGAAGGTACCGGATGCATTGCAGAGTCCGAACGGCATGCGATTAAATTCACATAGACCCATTGGTGTGGTGAATGCCGTCTTTTCCTTATCTCTCTCAGCCACAGGGACTTGCCAATACCCGCTTGTTAAGTCTAAGGTGGAAAAATAATTAGCAGATTTCAAAGCAGTTAAGGACTCTTCTATCCTAGGCAAGGGGTAGGCGTCTTTATGGGTGATGTTATTAATCTTCCGGTAGTCTACGCACATTCTCATGGTTCCGTCCTTTTTTTTGACAATCACTAGAGGGGCCGCCCAGGGGCTACAGCTGTCTCTTATTACCCCGGCCTGTTTCATTTCCCTCAGCATATCTTTTGCACATTGATAGTGAGCGGGCGGTATGGGTCTATATCTTTCTTTTATTGGGGGATGGTCACCTGTGGGGATTGTGTGTTCTACCCCTTCTATCCGTCCGAAGTCCAATGGGTGTTTACTGAAGACTTGTTCATATTCCGTCACTAGCCTATACACCCCTTGTTTTTGATGGGTAGGTGTTGAATTTATGCCCACGTGTAGCTGTTGGCACCAATCCTCCATTTCTCCATCTGAGCCATTGCCTTCCACCTGACAGGTTGGTTCTAAGGGCTCAATGGTTGTGATGGCATTGTTGTCAACAGTATATAGCTTTGCCATTGTAGCATACCTTGGCAAAGTGACCTCTTCCTCTCCACAGTTCAAAAGTCGTACCGGCACTCGTCCCCGGTGTACCTCGACTATCCCTCGTGCTGTGAGTATAGTGGGCCTGCTGTCGGTGTACACTGGTTCTATTAAGGCTTGATAATCTCGTCCCTTAGTACCAATGGCTGCTCTACACCATACCAGCATTTCTGTTTTTGGTGGGATTACAATAGACGTTGGATCACTTACCCTCACACTGCCGATTTCTCCACCTGCAACTTCTACCTGTTGCCTTAACATCAATACTTTCATTTCCCTCCGGAGAACTCTCTGCTGGCAGGATTGGGCAGTTTCAGCAATTTGCTGTAAGACAGAAATGACTTCGGAAAAGCAGTTCTCTAACACATTCATTCCTATCAATACAGTTGGTTCACAGTTCCGCCGGTCAACATCAACAACAATTATACCCTGTTTCTTCAGTTCTACTTTACCAATCTTTATGGTCATCTCCCTGAATCCTAGTTTCGGTACCAACTTACCATTACTGGCCCATATATCTAGTTCAACATCAGAGGGCCCTTTATCAATATCTGCATCAGCCCAGTACCTCTTATAAAGGATATACGGTATAGATGAAATCTGGGAACCTGTGTCCAGCAAAGCGTTGAGGGGAATTCCGTCTAGCACGATAGGGATAATGGGTCGTCCTCCGATGTACCTGTCGTGCCAGGGTGTTGGGCCTTGAAAGTTCATTCCTGCGAAGCGGCCCGCATTCCCAGGGGATTCCCGTTTAAATCACAATCTCGTGCAAAGTGGCCCGGCTGCTGGCAACGGCGGCAAATGGGCTGTCCATCCGGTTGGTAGCGGTCGCGGGGTCGTCCTCTCCATGTCGGGTATCTCCGGGGTCTCATCCATGGAACATCCTCTCTACAGTTTGCCAACTCCATCTTGTGTCCTCTCATCTCCTGCATGGTTTTAGCCATTGAAGCAACAACATCAGCTAAAGAGTCAAGCTTTTGTTGAAGAGCCTCATTAGTACTGGGCCCCAGGGGCTTAGCAATGGCCCCAGACATAGCTGATGTCACCGGCACTCCCTGTTGTTGAGGTGCCTCTGCCATGGGTTGCGCAGGATCCTGATCCCGAGGTGCCTCTGCCAGCTGGAGACGTATAGCGCTCTCCTTTAATTGGGCAAATGTCAATTCAGGGTTCTTAAAAACAAGCATGCTCACATGCCCCCGGTGAGAAGGGGTGTAGAGTCCCTCAATAAATTGATCTCTTAGCAGTTTATCCGCTCCGGTGTTAAAAATGGGTTCAGCCAGTGTAAGTGATTTAAGGGCTTCCTGCAGGTTTAAGGCAAAGTCTCTCACGCCCTCATTAGCTTTTTGTTTGCAACTAAAGAATCGTATTTTAGCTTTGCTGCTGGCCGTGGTTTCAAATGTAGTTTTTAATCCAGCAAATATGCGTTCAACAGTGCCTTTTAGATCAGCTGCCCATGCTGTGACTTCTCGCTTAGCATGGCCACTTAACTGCATCATCAGGAGACTAACACGCTGAACTTCACCCACAGGGAACATGTCAAAATGGGCCAGCATCTTTTCTCTGAAATCGTCAAGGGTATTAGGCTCACCTTCATACATTGGAAGCCATGGGCCACCCGGGGTATATGGCATCAGCACCGGCATGATGGGCGCCACTCCTTGCACCGCTGCGCTGCCGGACTCTCTATTGACACTCTGTCTTTCAGCTGCATTAGCGTTGCCGAGTGCTGCGGCGTCTCCGTGCTGCGACATACTGTGCCCCCTTAGTTAATCCGGACCCTTCCGGTCCTCCGCTTCCGTCGGGATAGTGTAGATTCGTTCCGCTGTGCAGCAGGATCGATTTTCCCCTTGCTCTGATGTCAGAGCGCTCAGCTTGGTGCCGCCCACAATGACACGCCCCCTGCTGCTCCCACCCACCGCGCTCTGTAATGGCGGATTCTGAAGTTTTTCAGTTAGACTGGGGCTCAGGTGATGGCGTAGCTCAATTAACAGTCTCGTGCCTAACGGTTATGAAGTGATTACCTCAGGGGATGGCGGCCATCTTTACTCCATTATAACCAATGGGGAAAAGTCACTTTCAATAGTTTTCAATGGGGAATGGATTTTTCTTTAATAAAGTCAATTTTCAAGATTTTTCATCCCAGTTTTCACAGTTTTGGGCTCCAATCACAGCACACAATACCCGGTATACGGGCTGGCTAAATCCTGTTCGTGACGCCAATTGTGACGCCCAGGAGACCGGGATACCCAGCACCGGACCAATGGAGTCTGTCTCTTGAGGGGGATGTCACGGGTGGCTTGACCCGGTGCTGTGGCCTCAGGCAATGCACAGTGTAAGGGGTATCATGAGGGGACAGGCACTTACTTGATCAGCAGCAGGTTCTCCCCACGGTGACGATCCTGATCCTGGATAGATGGCTATTGTCCAAATGAAAGACTGAGGCACTGAAACGTTTAACCAGTTTACTTTAACATAAAAGGATTTACAACCAGTCCTGTCACCGGAGTCTGTATGGGAACTCTGAGTTACTTTGACCCTGCCGGGGTCTTCGCCTCTTATTGTGCGCAATTTCTGTGTGGCCCTGCTGCTGTATGTGAACTGGCTGCCGGCCCAATCTGTCCCCTCCGGGTCCTGGTTCGACGGGCAACCCGAGTCCTTTTATCGGTTTACCCCCTCTGGGAGTACCGCTGAACTCTGTGTCTGTTGCTGCATCCGACCCTAGTGAAGCTGATATCACCTCACGTTTTTCCGGTTGCTGTATTATATATATTGAATACAGCCACGGATCCGGTATCCGTCTTTGCGCCTGTTCTGGGTAGTGATTAATGCTACCCGGTTCTCACAATGTCCTTTTTCTCTATCCCTCTTCTCCTCAGGCCGGTGATTTAGGCCTGGTAACAGTCACAGGGCTGTTAGAAATTCAGCTGTATGACCTCTCACTTTCAGCTCCTTAGCCCAACTGCCATTTCTTCTCTCAGACCAGAATGGATCAAGGGGAGTCTCTGAAGCTCCCCCTTCTGGCCGGAGGTGGTAGTGCAGTTTTGCTATCTTAATATTTGTATTTAGTGTCAGTAACTATTTTTGTGGCAAATACCCCTAGGGGTGCCACATGTTCAAGTCATGGAATGCACATACAGTTCCCATGATGCCACAGTCATCAGTATCACGCACTCCAATGATGAAGCGCAGGCGGAGTTCACTCCATACCGCAAACGCCCACATAGTGGAGTGCGGGGAGAAAAGTGGGAATGCCCCTTTCTTCATTTTGTCCACTGTCATAAGGGCATTCTTTACCCTGTCATTGTTATCACATCCGAAACATAAAGTGTAACGGTAGCTGGAAGTGTCCATGCCACCTTAAATACTGTGATAGGACAAAGAAGGGGGGCTATAATCTTAGCCGAAGCCTAGAGGGAGATAAAGAAGGGATGGGGGGAAGGGGGGGTTGGAGGAACCAGGGAGGAGATATATAGCAGGCGGTAGTAGCCACGGTTAAATAGCAGATATTACATAGTATCACACTGACTATTCAGTTACTTAAAGTCACAACAGTCAGTAGATATGTTGATAAAAAACCCCAAGAAATCAATAGAGGACCATATACAAATGGGGCTCACCAAATCTGTCAGTGGCGTTATCCTGTCTAAACCACCGAAAACAGAAATATGACAGGGAGGAGTGCCCAAGGACAGGATATTGATCCTGTGCCGAAATGTTGCAGAAAAATGATGTCTTGTTTCTTTTGGCTGATACTCATTGGCAGGAAGAGATCACAGATCACATAGAAGAGGATTCTTTACTGTTAGGGCAGTGAGAATCTGGAATTGCTTGCCTGAGGAGGTGGTGATGGCGAACTCAGTCGAGGGGTTCAAGAGAGGCCTGGATGTCTTCCTGGAGCAGAACAATATTGTATCATACAATTAGGTTCTGTAGAAGGACGTAGATCTGGGGATTTATTATGATGGAATATAGGCTGAACTGGATGGACAAATGTCTTTTTTCGGCCTTACTAACTATGTTACTATGTTACAGGTATGGGCCTACGTGATGCATACTTAGGAAGCTTCCTCCCAAATAAAGGGAACAGAATACATAATATAAACCTAATAAAAGAAAAAAGGAGGGGGGGGCTGGAAAGAGAAGAGGGATAAGGAAAATAACTAATCAATACAAAGAGATGGACAAAAAAGGCCTAGAGAAAACAACTAAAATTCAGTTGGTCATGGGACGGGCTTAACTGAGCTGCTGCCAGACCAGCGGCTTCCGCCACGTGCCATTCCCAGGTTTGCTATCAGTCTTGTCGCAAACCGTAGCAGCATATGTAACTGACAAAACCAGTTCAGGGTCATTCCAGCCGAGATCCTCACACAGAACATGTGCCAAACAGAAGAAACTTCATTACATAGCCTATAGCCACACCCACATGTGATGTACCTATCACATGGGCTGATCACGTGGTCATGACATCACTGTAGGTCCTCAACCTTTAGGAAAAAAACAAGCCAAATGTTATCCTACTGGGAGAAATATATCTTCTTTCGAGCACTACACCTTTTACTGCACCACATACCTCCCCCCTTTATTCAACCCTATGGGGGTGGACACATGACATACAGTGGACTCTGGACAAGGCATCTGCATTCCCCTGTAGTCTGCCTGCCCAATGTTCTACTGAAAATGTAAAATTTTGCAGGGACAGAAACCACCTGGTGAATTGCGCATTCCTCTCCTTAGCTTGACTCATCCATGTAAGAGGGGAATGATCTGTCACCAAGGAAATGTTCTCCCCAGAAAATAATAGCGAAGAGACTTAACTGCCCACTTAATGCCCAGGCACTCTCTCTCCACAATACTGTACCTGGTTTCGGCTGTGGTAAGTTTCCGGCTCAGGAAACTAACGGGATGCTCTTCCCCATTAATCTCTTGAGACAACACGGCACCAAGACTTATCTACAAGGCATCGGTCTGCACGATAAACTCTCTTTTGAAATAGCATGTAATCAGAACCGGTGCACCACACAGTACTGATTTTAACTTTACAAAGGCCTCTTCTATCTGATCATTCCATTGGACCATCACAGACTTCCTCCCTTTCAAGCAGTCTGTTAAAGGCAAGGACAACGTTGCAAAGTTGGGAATAAATCGCCTGTAATATCCCACTAAGCCCAAAAAGGCTTTTACCTGCTGTGCTGTGAGGGGACGGGGCCAGTTCTGAATTGCCTCCACTTTGTTTATTTGGGGTTTGAGAACTCCTCTCCCAGTGATATATCCCAAGTACCGAGCTTCCTCAAACCCTATGGAACACTTCTTTGGATTGGCAGTTAGCCCTGTTTGTCGGAGAGAATCTATCACTGCCTGTACCTTGGGTACGTGACTTTCCCAGTCTGCACTGTACACAACAATATCATCCAGATAGGCTGAGGCATAACGGCGATGGGGACGGAGATCAATATCCATTAACCCCTTCACCCCAAAGCCTGTTTTCACCTAAGTGACAGGGCCAATTTTTACAATTCTGACCACTGTCACTTTATGAGGTCATAACTCTGAAATGCTTCAACGGATCCTGGTGATTCTGAGATTGTTTTCTTGTGACATATTGTACTTTATGATAGTGGTAAAACTTCTTCGATATGACTTGCATTTATTTGTGAAAAAAATGGAAATTTGGCGTAAATTGTGAAAATTTTGAAATTTTCAAACTTTTAGTTTTTATGCTCTTAATTTAGAGAGTTATATCATATAATATAGTTAATAAACAACATTTTCCACATGTCTGCTTTACATCAGCACAATTTTGGAAACATAATGGGACATATAAGGGTTAAAAGTTGACCAGGGATTTCTCATTTTTACAACAAAATTAGCAAAACCATTTTTTTTAGGGACCACCTCACACTTGAAGTGACTTTGAGGGGTCTATATGACAGAAAATGCCCAAAAGTGACACCATTCTAAAACTGCACCCCTCAAGGTACTCAAAATCACATTCAAAAAGTTTATTAACCCTTCAGGTGCTTCACAGGAATTTTTGGAATGTTTAAAAAAAATTGAACATTTAACTTTTTTTCACAAAATTTTTACTTCAGATCCAATTTGTTTTATTTTACCAAGGGTAACAGAAGAAATTGGACCACAAAAGTCGTTGTACAATTTGTCCTGAGTACACCGATACCCCATATGTTGGGGTAAATTATTGTTTGGGCACATGACAGAGCTCGGAAGGGAAGGAGCGCCATTTGACTTTTCAATGCAAAATTTGCTGGAATTGAGATCGGATACCATGTCGCGTTTGGAGAGCCCCTGATGTGCCTAAACAGTGGAAACCCCCCATAAGTGACACCATTTTGGAAAGTAGATCCCCTAAGGAACTAATCTAGATGTGTAGTGAGCACTTTGAACCTCCAAGTGCTTCACAGAAGTTTATAATGTAGAGCCATAAAAAAATCATATTTTTTTTCACAAAAAAATGATCTTTTCGCCCCAATTTTTTTATTTTTTCGAGGGTAACAGGACAAATTGGACCCCAAAAGTTGTTGCACAATTTTTCCTGAGTACGTTGATACCCCGTATATGGGGGGGAATAACTGTTTGGGCGCATGGCAGAGCTCGGAAGGGAAAGAGCGCCGTTTGACTTTTCAATGCAAAATTGGCCGGAATTGAGATCGGACACCATGTCGCGTTTGGAGAGCCCCTGATGTGCCTAAACAGTGGAAACCTCCCACAAGTGACACCATTTTGGAAATAAGACCCCCTAAGGAACTTATCTAGATGTGTGGTGAGCACTTTTAACCCCAAATGTTTCACTAAAGTTTAGAATGTAGAGCCATGAAAATTAAAAAATCATTTTTTCTTTCCACAAAATGATCTTTTAGCCCACAATTTTCCCAAGGGTAACAGGAGAAATTGGACCACAAAAGTTGTTGTCCAATTTGTCCTCAGTACGCTGATAACCCATATGTGGGGGGGAACCAATGGCGCACGGCAGAGCTCGGAAGGGAAGGAGCGCCGTTTGGAATGCAGACTTAGATGTATTGGTCTGCAGGCGTCAAGTTGCATTTGCAGAGCCCCTGATGTACCTAAACAGTAGAAACCCCTCACAAGTGACCCCATATTGGAAACTAGACCCTCCAAGGAACTTATCTAGATGTGTTGTGAGAACTTTGAACCCCCAAGTGTTTCACTACAGTTTATAGCGCAGAGCTGTGAAAATAAAAAATATATTTTTTTCCACGAAAATGATATTTTAGCCACCACATTTTTTTCCCAAGGGTAACAGGACAAATTAAACCCCAAAAGTTGTTGTCCAATTTGTCCTGAGTACATTAATACCCCATATGTGGGGGGGAACCACTGTTTGGGTTCTTGGCAGAGCTCGGAAGGGAAGGAGCGCCGTTTGGAATGCAGACTTAGATGGATTGGTCTGCAGGCGTCACGTTGCATTTGCAGAGCCCCTGATGTACCTAAACAGTAGAAACCCATATTGGAAACTAGACCCCCCAAGGAACTTATCTAGATGTGTTGTGAGAACTGTGAACCCCCAAGTGTTTCACTACAGTTTATAACGCAGAGCCGTGAAAATAAAAAATCTTTTTTCTTTCCACAAAAATTAATTTTTAGCCCCGGTTGTGTATTTTCCCAAGGGTAACAGGAGAAATTGGACCCCAAAATTTGTTGTCCAATTTGTCCTGAGTATGCTGATACTCCACATGTGGGGGTAAACCCCTGTTTGGGTGCACGGTTGAGCTTGGAAGGGAAGGAGCACTGTTTTAGTTTTTCAACGCAGAATTGACTGGAATTGAGATCGGACGCCATATCGTGTTTGGAGAGCTCCTGATGTGCCTAAACAGTGGAAACCCCCAATTCTAAATTAAACCCTAACCCTAACCCTAAACATAAATGTAATCCAAACCCTAACTTTAGCCCCAACCCCAACCCCAACCCTAACCCTAGCCCTAACCCTAACCTTAGCCCTAACCCTAATAGGAAAATGGAAATAAATACATTTTTTTACAATTGTATTATTTTTCCCTAACTAAGGGGGTGATGAAGGGGGGTTTGTTTTACTTTTATAGCGCTTTTTTGGCGGATTTTTATGATTGGCAGCCATCACACACTAAGACGCTTTTTATTGCAAAAAATTGTTTTTGCATCACCACATTTTGAGAGCTATAATTTATCCATATTTTGGCCCACAGAGTTATGTGAGGTCTTGTTTTTTGCGGAACGAGGTGACGTTTTTATTGGTACCATTTTCGGGCACATGACATTTTTTGATCGATTTATTCCAATTTTTGGGAGGCAGAATGAACAAAAACCAGCAATTCCTGAATTTCTTTTAGGGGGAACGTTTATACTGTTCCACGTGTGGTAAAATTGATAAAGCAGCTTTATTCTTCAGGTCAGTACAATTACAGCGATACCTCATTTATATAATTTTTTCATGTTTTGGCACTTTTACACAATAAAAACTATTTTATATAAAAAATAATTGTTTTTGCATCGCTTTATTCTGAGAGCTATAACTTTTTTTATTTTTCTGATGATGACGCTGTATGGTGGCTTTTCTTTGCAGGACAAGATGACGTTTTCAGGGGTACCATGTTTATTTATGTGCATCTTTTTGATCGTGTGTTATTCCACTTTTTGTTCGCCGGTATGATAATAAAGCTTTGCTTTTTGCCTCATTTTTTATTTATTTCTTTTGCGGTATTCTCTGAAAGGGTTAACTAGTTGGATAGTTTTATAGAGCGGGTCGTTATGGACGCCGAGATACCAAATATGTGCACTTTTATTGTTTTTTTTTATTTACATAAATAAATGGATTTATTGGGAAATTTTTTTTTTCTTTATTTGGGGATTTTTTTTTTATACATTCTTTTTTTTTTTTTTTTTACTTTCTAACATTGTCCCAGGGTGGGACATCACTATATTTCATCAGAGGTACTGTGTAGAAAGAAGCGGCAACACTCACCTCCCCCTTCGTTTGTATCCCGACGCCGTGAAGATACGATGGTTGTAATCTTCTAAATAAAGACTCAGACCTTGGATCCGGGGACTCCTTCCAGAACACTGGAACAGCGCGATCGCATCACGTTACTCCGGTAGGAAAGCGCAGGGAGCCCCCGTCCCTGCGCGATCCCTCTCTATGCCGCTGTCACTACTGACAGCTGCATCAGAGGGGTTAAATGCCAGCGATCGTGGTCATTGCTGCGGGGTGTCGGCTGTCCTATACAGCTGACATCTGCATCCGATCACCGCGGCGTTCAGCTCGAGACCGCAGTGATCGGTGCGCCGCACTAGTACTGCTGCTGGCACAATTACAGTTGCCGCAGCGCCGTACTAGTACGGCGCATGGCACGAAGGGGTTAACTGTTGAAATGTCGCTGGCGCACCATGCAAACCAAAGGGTAACACCGTATACTGAAACAGCCCTTCGGGCATTACAAAGGCCGTTTTTTCCTTAGCTGCCTTTGTTAGAGGCACTTGCCAGTATCCTTTTGTGAGGTCATGGGTTGAAAAATACCGTGCCTGCCCAAACCACTCTATCAATTCCTCCACCCGGGGCATGGGGTAAGCATCAAATTTTAAAACTTCATTAAGTTTTCTGAAGTCATTACAGAACCTTAGCATCCCATCAGGCTTAGGTATTATGACTATTGGACTGGCTCACTCACTTTGGGACTCTTCAATGACCCCTAACTGTAGCATATTTTTTACCTCCTGCGATATGGCTTGTCGCCGGGCCTCAGGCACCCGATATGGCTTTAATCGAATTTTGCCCTGCGGCTCCGTGACAATGTCATGTTGGACTATGGAAGTACGTCCAGGGAGCTCAGAGAAAACGTCCGTATTTCGGGTAACAAACTCCCGGACCTCCTGAACCTGTTTAGGAGACAAAGTATCTGCTATTTTGACTATGGAGAAGGCTTCACCTGATTCACCCAAAGGTAATGGAGCCTTCTCCACAGGAAATTCAGGCAAGGGACTATCCCCGGCAAGGTGGTCTCTATCTTTGCACGGTTTAAGCAAATTAATATGATAAACCTGCTCTGGCTTCCTCAATCCTGGTTGGTGTACCTTATAGTCTACCGGTCCCACCTTCTCCATAATCTCATAGGGCCCCTGCCACCTTGCAAGAAATTTGCTATCCACTGTGAGCACAAGTACCAACACCCGATCCCTCAGACTAAAGGTTCTTACCCGAGCCTCCCGGTTATAAACCCGACTCTGAGACCATTGTGCTGCTTCTATATGTTCCCAGACCAACGGTAGGACTGTATCCAATCTTTCCTGCATTTTTGCAACATGTTCTATCTCACTCTTGTGGGGGGTTGGTTGGTTCTTCCAAGCCTCTTTGGCTATATCAAGTAAGCCCCGGGGATGTCTGTCATACAATAGTTCAAAGGGTGAGAACCCCGTAGATGCCTGGGGCACCTCCCGCACTGCAAATAACAAATACAGTTAAGTTCATATATATTTGGACAGAGACAACATTTTCCTAATTTTGGTTATAGACATTACCACAATGAATTTTAAACAAAACAATTCATATGCAGTTGAAGGTCAGACTTTCAGCTTTCATCTGAGGGTATCCACATTTAAATTGGATGAAGGGTTTAGGAGTTTCAGCTCCTTAACATGTGCCACCCTGTTTTTAAAGGGACCAAAAGTAATTGGACAAATTAAATAATTTTTTAAAAAAT
The DNA here is from genome assembly GCF_032444005.1 of Ranitomeya imitator. Classification (NCBI taxonomy): domain Eukaryota; kingdom Metazoa; phylum Chordata; class Amphibia; order Anura; family Dendrobatidae; genus Ranitomeya; species Ranitomeya imitator. The sequence continues at coordinate 634,460,496 of NC_091285.1, forward strand.
GTTCATTTCTAGTACTTGATTGAAAACCCTTTGTTGGCAATGACTGCTTGAAGTCTTGAACTCATGGACATCACCAGTCGCTGTGTTTCCTCCTTTTCGATGCTCTGCCAGGCCTTCACTGCGGTGGTTTTCAGTTGCTGTTTTTGTGGGCCTTTCTGTCTGAAGTTTAGTCTTTAACAATTGAAATGCTGCTCAATTGGGTTGAGATCAGGTGACTGACTTGGCCATTCAAGAATATTCCACTTCTTTGCTTTAGTAAAATCCTCTGTGTTGCTTTGGCTTTATGTTTTGGGTCATTGTCCATCTGTAGTATGAAACGACGACCAATCAGTTTGGCTGCATTTGGCTGGATCTGAGCACACAGTATGTCTCTGAATACCTCAGAATTCATTCGGCTGCTTCTGTCCTGTGTCCCATCATCCATAAACACTAGTGACCCAGTGCCACTGGCAGCCATGCATGTCCAAGCCATCACACTGCCTCCGCCATGTTTTACAGATGATGTGGTATGCTTTGGATCTTGAGCTGTACCACGCCTTCGCCATACTTTTCTCTTTCCATCATTCTGGTAGAAGTTGATCTTGGTTTCATCTGTCCAAAGAATGTTCTTCCAGAACTGTGCTGGCTTTTTAAGATGTTTTTTAGCAAAGTCCAGTCTAGCCTTTTTATTCTTGATGCTTATGAGTGGCTTGCACCGTGCAGTGAACCCTCTGTATTTACTTTCATGCAGTCTTCTCTTTATGGTAGATTTGGATATTGATACGCCTACCTCCTGAAGGGGTTTCTCTTCACCATGGAGATTATTCTTCGATCATCCACCACTGCGTCTTCTGTGGGCGCCCAGGTCTTTTTGCATTGATGAGTTCACCAGTGCTTTCTTTTTTTCCCAGGATGCACCAAACTGTAGATTTTGCCACTCCTAATATTGTAGCAATTTCTAGGATGGGTTTTTTCTGTGTTTGCAGCTTAAGGATGGCTTGTTTCACCTGCATGGAGAGCTCCTTTGACTGCATGTTAACTTCACAGCAAAACTTTCCATATGCAAGCACCACACCTCAAATCAACTCCAGGCCCTTTATATGCTTAATTGAGAATGAAATAACGAAGGGATTGCCCACACCTGTCCATGAAATAGCCTTGAAGTCAATTGTCCAATTACTTTTGGTCCCTTTAAAAACAGGGTGGCACATGTTAAGGAGCTGAAACTCCTAAATCCTTCATTCAATTTTAATGTGGATATCCTCAAATGAAAGCTGAAAGTCTGAAGTTCAACTGCATCTGAATTGTTTTGTTTAAAATTCATTGCGGTAATGTCTATAACCAAAATTAGAAAAATGTTGTCTCTGTCCAAATATATATGGACTTAACTGTATGGTAGTAAGAGATCCCAATCCTTCCCATCTTTAGAAATGTTTTTTTTTTAGCATGCTCTTTAGCGTCTT